>NC_134368.1:9656500-9978500 GCF_035582795.1 Mycteria americana
TGGGGGGAGGATGTTCTGGGGTATCATCGCTGCATGTTATCCTGAAGTTTTGCTCTTCCCTATGCACCCTCTTCAGCTGCTGACAAACAGTGGGTCTGTGGCAGAAGCAGAACTAAAATCCCCATCTCCTGAGATGGGGCTTTGAGCAACCTTGCTCTAATGAAAGACATGGCAGGGGATTGGACGAGATGATCTTTGAAGGTCTCTTCCAACCCAAACCATTCTGTGATCCATTCTGTGACTCTGGGCAGCTGACAAACTGAGCCCACGAAATTTACTTTTATCCCGAGCAGGGACACAGAGTCAAAAATCTGGGCTTTGTTTAGTAAGACAAAAGACATTGAAAAATGTTCAGCTTCAGCTTTTTCTGCGCAATTGCAACATCTGACAGGCAGGTAAAATTAGCAAGCAGAAATGAGAGGTGTAGCACTTGTCAAAGCAGAAAGGCCACCTCAGAAATGTGGACCCATAGCGTAGAGTGGCCGGGTGTCCCATCCCTCTGCCGAGCCTTCCTAAGAAGGAGGCGAAGGACCAGGGACCCGACCCATCCAACCCAGGGGCTGGCCCCTGTTTCACAGCAGCACCCAGGTTCTGCACCAAAAAGGACGCAAAAGAAGCAGACGTGGGACAGCGCGGGATGCCCGCCAGCAGCAACCAGCTGCAAAAGCCCTCCGTTTCTCCCAGCCGTTCCGAGCGAGGCTGGGCGGCAGAGGTGGCACCAGGGAGAGAGGAGGAACGTGCCCCTCTCTCCCCCGAAAGCTCTGGCGTCTCCGGCCACTTCAGACAGAGCCATTGAGCGGGGCGGAGAGGCTGCACATTGTGCCCCTTTGCAGAGGGCTGCCTCCTCTCCATTTGTTTACCACACATCCTGTCTTCCTTTCTGTTTGCTTCACACATCATCGCCTTCATTAATCGTCCTCCCCGCTCCCCATTTGGGCCTTTGGATTTTCGGCTCGCCATGGGTAATTCTAATTACCTCAGGCATAAAAAAATAAAATAAAATAGGAGCTTAAGTAGGTGCACTTCATTCTTCAACTGCCTTTTACAAGCAGTTCAGTGCTGGCTACCAAGGGAATCTGATTAAACTAATTACCCTGATTGGCTTGTTTAATCAACTGCTTGGTTTAATTGGGCCTCGCTAATGCAGAGTGGTGGAGTCCGTGGTGCGTAATGTGAGAACCAGGAGACCCGTAACACCGGCGGTGACACCACTACAGAAACCAGCCCGCATTCCCAGCCTAACGGGTGGATTTTAATAAATGCAGACCTCAGCTGAGAGCTCAACTGTATTCTCAGGAGCCTGAATGGGCTGGAGGTTTTACTGATAATTAAAATTGCTAGCAAAAAAAAAAAAAAAAAAGGAAAAAAAAGAAAAAAAAAACCCCAACCCTTTCTCATTAAAGGACTTGCCCTTTCCCCCTCCCCCTCCCGGCTGTGGCCTCCAAACTTGAAGCAATATCGGGAATCCTGTCTGCCTCTTTCAAACAACACTTCAATTCATCAGGGCAAAGAATCCCTCCTCCTTTGCCTCCCCCCATCCCTGAGATTTTTTACTCCCATTTAGAGCATGCATGGCCCAAAGTAAATACACAGACAACGGGGTTACAAATTACCTTGCACTAGGTAAATCCACTCTGAGCACCTGGGGAGGTTTGCAGAACACAAACAGTTTCTGTGTAAGCATCCTGGGAGTAATGGGGATTCCTATAGCTCTAATTACTAGAACAATAATAACGTGGAGAGCGCTGCCTTGCCTCGTTCCGTGTGAGCTCTGCCTCCCCACTCCCTTCCCTGCCCTCCACTTGCTCTCACAGCAGGGAGGGATGAGGACGAAGAGCCGAACACACGCCTGGTTTAGCAAAGCTCCACTCATCTGGGGCCAATATGTTTTATGGTGACATGCAGAGTGAATTTGTTACTCCCTGAGGATTTTCTTAAGGCTGACAACAGACTGGCAGTCCGGTGGGCATTGGCATGAGCATCAAACCCCTGCAGTCAGCATTATATTCCAGCACAGGGTTTCCCCGTGCTATAGTGCACGCCACGTGGGCACAAATTAATTTCATGCTCAGTTGTCATAACCCTCTATTTTCCATCTGTAAAATGGAGAAAACAGCAGCAAAATACTGTGGGGATTAAAAGTGTGGGACTTTTGTAAGGATCTGGTAGACACAACCACGTTAGCAATCCTGGAGCTCTCTTAGCATAATTTTTGGCAGTGATCTTACCAGCTTAAAAACGGAGGGTCAAACTAGCTAGCAACATCCAGCATTTATTTTGAATTGTCCACAAAGTCGACTCTCTTCTTCACTGCAAGAATGGACAGTGAACTAAGACGAAATACATTTTCCAGGGAAACTTGTTCAGCTTTGCCTTTCTCAGGTTCCTCAGACCCTTCACGCTCCACCCTGGGACAACATGAGACACCACCAGTGTCTCCCAGGTGACTCTTCATGACAACTGCACCCACCTACCCACACACAGGACTGTGCCCTGCACCAGGGTTCACTGCCTTCTGGAATGTATTTGTAAAGCAAGTAGGACTAAGCCATGGAAAGGAGCTTCTACCACATTTCTCTGCTGTCTGCTGCCATCTAAGCACAGGGGCTTCTGCGACATCACAGCCTGAGGGGACAGCCTGGTAGAGGTGTTGTTCTTTCTTCTTTCTATTCACCCCCAAAATTGCCTGTCTACATCCAGTGGAGCCAATGTAACTAAGAGTGAGCCAATCCCACAGTTAATTTAACTACTTTGACTCCAGTTGAGGGATATATATAGCTGCTTTGTCAAGGTGGGAATTAGTTGGGTTAATGGGCATCTAGAATTAGATTCCCAGGAGAGGAAGAAGAAAATAAACACTTAAAGCAGACCTTAGGCAGAATACCTGTTTAAATTTCAGCTGCCTCAGTCCTTTATCAGACTGAGCCATGAGAGAAGGATTTGTCACACCTAACTTTAGCTATGGAAAATATAAATGTATATACATGATGTAACAGCTCTAGACTGCCTTTGTACTTGATGCAGAGAAATGGACGTTTATGCCTATTTCAGGTGTCCATTTCACCTTGCCCTGGAAATACCTTTTTCTTCTGTTCTGGGTGTGAAGGGAACTGCAGGTGAGCTTGGAGCTACACTGTGGCCAAGTGACTCCTGCCTTGGCTGCTGGGAGGAGGACCCTAGGGAAGACACCAGAGCTCCCTGCAGAGCCCAGCCTATGCTCATGAGGGTGTTGGGGACCTGACATCTCACCAGTCTGGCATCCTCCTGCTGCAAACCAGCAGAACAAACCTGCCCTGCCTCCCACCATGCTCACTGCCATATCTGTGAGCTCTGGCCATACCTTGGCCCAACCTCCTCACTTGCAATGGGCGAGGGACTACCCGCAGGCACAAACAGATGCACAAAAAGGGTCTGGTCTTATTTATGACCTCAAAATCTGAGGGGAAGAAAAGACAGTTCCTCCAGAAGTGGTTGGGTGAACTCCTGTGTTAGCCCACATACATACCCCCTTCTTGCTGCCACCTCGCATCTCGGCACCATACCAGTGGGTTGCTTCACCCCACATGCTTCCCAATTGTCACATTTTTTTCCTGAGCAAAACACTGTAATGATCTGCAGATTAGTAAAAGATGTGTTTGAATTCTGTAAAAATTCAAACGTGTGGGATTTTTTTCTGAATCATATATCATGGAAGTCTCCTCTGCATTGTCTCACCCATAATCCCCAGCAAATGAACGCCATGGTTCATAAACCCAGCTCTAATTGTTCTGGAGAAGTCTCTCCTTTTAATTTCGTGGTTTGCTCTGGGCTGAAAAATGTCCATATAAGTGAGTAGGTGAAAGCATTTTAAAACCGCAGGGACCCCCAGTGTTGGGCTGGAAAGGAAATAAAAAATTTTCTTCATGGACCGAGTATGTTTTATATCCCAGCTGACCATGCTGAAAAGGTCATGAGGCACTACCCAGCTGGGGTTATTGCATCGACCGTCCAAAAAGTACCAGCTGCAGGATGCCTAAGTTAAAGTCACAGCAAAAATCATTACCATTTTTACAAGGGAGAGCATGGCATTTTCCGCTAGAATATACCCAGCCAGATATGAAACAAAGGAATAAAAAGCAATAACCATTTGCTAATATTTCTGCTCTTCTAGGGTCACTTGGGATAGTGCTGTGGTGATCTCCCTCCCCATCCTTCTGCCCGGCGGCATCCATCTGGGACACCTAATGAATAATTGGTAAACATAACTTTTCCCAGCAAGACAAAATCTATTTCTAACTCATGACCTACTGACACTCGTTCATTATGTAGCCTTCTTCCGAGAGACAGGCTGTTTAAGGGAACTATTGACCGGCTACATGCTCCGTACAGCCATCCCTTAATTACAAGACAGACCCTATTAGTAACTGTGTGATACTAAAGGGCTGCTGAGCAGATGTTATGTATAGGGTATCACAGCCACTGAGTGCTTCGCCGAGACGACGTGGTGCCGTGGGACCTGTTGCAGAGCCTGTGGAGCTGGAGGAGACATCCTGGCTGGCCCTCATCACGGCTCAAACAGGGCCATATTTCACCAACGCTTTCTCCTGCAGCCATCCCTCCTGTTGTGTAAGGATTTCATCTAACACCTATGAAGATTGATGGAAAATTTTTCACTGCCTTTCATTGGCTTTGGGTGAGGCATTATTTGAAGGTATTTTGAGATACATATTAGTTCTTGTGAAATCCTCCACATTCACAGCCCCTGACACTGTCCTCCATTCAGATGCACTGGGTTTATCAGAGACCTCCCTTTCTTGCCCCAGCCTCAGTTAAACATGCCATTGGCGTGCGGCAGCGTGTGGTGTTGCTTCCCTATCGTTTGGAGACAAGAAAGATTCATCTAAAGCCAATCATTCCAGCTAGCTATTTCTTGCTGATGAATGAATGACATCGCAGAGAGAATTGCTACTTAACAAACACTTTCACTTCCCACTCTTCCCACTGAACTCTTGGGAATTGATGCAAGCTAGAGAGAGTGCTGGCTTTTCCCTCCTCAGAGAGCCTCAAAGTGGTTCACCTGGCAAGGTAAACAACCTCATCAATCTTACGAGGGTTAGCTGAAGATCAAAGTAATTTGGGGATGCTCCAAGCTTTAGGTTTGTTTCCTAAAGCCAGTTATGTACTATTTTTTCATCTTTTTTTTTTCCGAATTCCAAAGGGCTGCATTAAAATACCTTATTACCAATAAGAGTGGAACATCTCCAATCCACCAGAACGATGCCAAGCTATCATTACGTTCAAACTGCATTTTAACAGCCTTCACATTTTCAGGGCTTTTCACCTTTGCATTAGTAAATACTCAAAATCCAAGAGCTGTTAAACTTCATACCTTTCCCTATATCCTCTGTGTATTTCCCAGCGGCATGACAGCAAGGGGGATTTGACCAGGGTCGAATTGAATCAAAACAATGGAAACCCAGACAGTTGGCTCTAGAGCCTTGGCAGTGCCATAAGCAAATAAAACCGCTGTGTTTATCACTTCATTCAGTCCAGATGGGTTGTTTTCCCCATACTGCAGTCATCATGCCGTATCAATACAAAGCCCTGAATGATATTTCTATAGCATCTTGCTTCAATGAAGCTGTCCTAGAGTGGCTGTACTAGCGGTTTTGAAGTTGCCTCTGGGTCTCTCATGTGGTTAGGCTTACAGATGTCTTCTGTGGTCTCTCTTTCTCTATCAGTCTTCATTTCATTCTCATGTCTTCCAGATTTCCAGATACCTCCTGCCTGTGTCTGCTTGAAGGAAAGCTCCCTGTAAAGCCCTCCCATGTATTACAAAAAGATCTGCTTCTGGTTTTGCTTCACATAACGCAGTGTATGTTTTGTGAAAACCTAGGAACTGACAATCAGATTATTGATCACAGCCAACAATTCTGGCTCCTCTGTGTCTAATCCTACACTCCCCCCTGGAAAGTGGTTTTAGATTTGTTGAATGAATCCGCAGCTGATGAAAAGCTAAGGTCAGACGTATGGGCCTTAACCAGGCAGAGTACAAGGAAGAACTTCTCATTTTGTTTGCCCTTCTAATTAGACTCAGTCACAGCCTGTATCGCTCCTCTAGCTCAAGCTATCAGTCTTTCTTGAGAAAAGCTTTTATCTGCCCAGTGTTCTGCACCGAATCAGGACAGATTCGGCTCATTTGCAAACCTGGCCCACATTTTGCACAGGGGAAGTTCAAGGCAGTGAGTACTTCTGCCCATCACTCCCGTCTGCCTGCTGGAGCGGAAGTTGAGCAGAGTAACTGCTGACAGTTGTGTTGGCTCCCTTTGAAAACAGACACCTACTGCAAGAACGGAGCAAGAAGGAAGGATCCAGGCAAGGAGCTGGGATCTGAAAGACTCCAAGTTCATGCTCCTACCTCAGCCGTAGTCCTCCTGTGCCACTCGAGACAAAATGTTTGGGGCACATTCACAGCACAAGGTAGAAAGTAATATAGCTTGGATCCATGGGGTTGGATCCACTAGACTGGATCCAAGCAGCTCGGTTCATTCAAAGAGGAGCTAAGCTGCACGTGTTTGGGGAGCTTTCAAGCTCACCTGGCTCTGCTCTCAGGTACTGTGTCTCTGCATTAGTGATAAGTGTGTTAACAATTGGCTTTGCTATTCTTAACATAGAAATAGCACTGTCCATGTGTGTCTAGACACCAGCTGAAACCAAGGGAGAACATGTGTCTCTGCACTCTGCTCCTGACACAAGCCCTTAGTGTCTCCCTGCCTTTGCCCCCTCTCACAACACAGGCTTTGTGTTGCAGAGTTTGCAGTAACTTTTTACAGCAGACCTGATTATCTGACCACTCCGAAAATCTAGCAGAAAACAAAATTGCTGGGCAAAATCAGAAAAAAACAGTAGCATCATCCTCCTGGAGTCTCTGATACCACAAGGGAACCTACACCACAGGCTGCTTTCAAGGTGTTTCCTCTCCAAAACCCTTCTTAAAGAGTTGAGTAACCTCATGGGCTTTGCACTGGGCTCTGGGTTGGTGTGAGCAGGGCTGCAGGGGTATAACTGAGTACAAAATATGACCCTGGCTTAGCCCAGTCTGACTCTGGCAGGGCTGTGCACAAAGCCACAGAGCCTGTGTGAAAATGCCCTCAGTCAGGCTCATAAAATGTTGTAGTTTGCAGCTGAGAAGGGATAAATTAAACTAACAAGCATGACAGCTATTTAAAAATAAGAAATCATGTTTCATGGGGTAAAACAACATCTGAGGCCCCAGAGAGTCTGTACTTTGTATTTTTAATAGTCCTTTCACTGCAACAACACTCTCCCCTCCACTTAGCCGGGCTGAAGACCCTGAGTTCAAACGTTTCCCCAGTGCTCTGTCCCTGGTTTACTGTAGCTCTCATCTTTACTATCACTCTGCATAACTTTCTTTTGTGAGGAGAAGGGCTCATTAGCTAGGAATTGATAAACAAAAAGGAGGCTGGAAGCAGAGGTCCCTGCTCCCCAAAGCAGGCTCCCTCAGGGCTGGTGGTGGCCTCCCACCCAGGACGGCTCCGCGCGGACCCCAGCTGCAGCCTGTCTGCAAATGTGTTGGTGGACAGGCTGTCAGAGGGCTGAGCCGTCACACACTGGCCTTTTGGGGGAATCGTGCGCTGAGGGTATGAAAAATCTGTCTTTCAGAAGACTTGCAAAGGCAGAGGGTGGCTGGGTCTCCCTGGGCCAGCATGCGGTGGGTTTTGGCACCCAGGGAGGGGGTGGGTGCCGGATTTGGCACAGCATTGCGGTGCCTTTGGGTTTCAGTGGTAGCAAAAGCTCATGAATCCTCATTGCAGGGGACTCGAGGACTTACTTTCTACAAAAGTCTGCGTCTTGAAAACACTATGACACCCATATCCATCGGTGTTGCCTACACGCTTTTAGCACTCTGCTGCTTTAGGGAGAGCTAAAAGCAATCGAGTGAGAATGAAAATGCAGTTAAAAGTAGCTTTGAAGCAATTTGGCAGTGATTGTTAATGGCTAGCTTCTTCAAAGAAGAAGGATAAATTTCAGGATAAATTCCCTGTGAGAACAGATAATCTGTGGCAGGATTACATCAATGAAAAAGAAATCAGCATGCAACCAACCAACTTGTTATACACGTTCATTCAGTTGCCATTTCTGCAGATGACAAAATAATACTATTCCCTGTGGTCCTTAAAGTTGGTAAAGACAAAAGACAGAGTGTTAAAGTTATTTAAGGCAAAGCAGAAACATTTTTCAGCGTGACTTTTTGCGTGGTGACAGTTATGTGAATGGGGAAGCTGAGGCAGAGAAGTGCGGGGCTGGTTACAGGTAAGACCACGATTTACTCTTATGCCTAAAACTCTCAGGGGGTTTTATGGTTTGAAGCTATCCAGATCAGAACCTAATCATCTTTTCTGAAGTTCTAGCAGAAGACCTTCAAAGCAGAGTATTTCTCCATGAGACTTATCATCTGCCTTTTCAAAGCAATTCACAGAGACCCAAAGACATGGTTAAAATCAAAGTCTGGATGAGTATACTGCATTTACCTCGCCTTGTTCTCTAAATTTTGACTGTGTGTTTGACTGTTTATCTAAAGATGACTTGAAGACAAGGAGTTCATTAACCTGTTTGATATTACAGTTTTATCTTCCCAAAGGACAAGAGGAACAGCAGGTCCCAAGCGCCCAGAATTGGCAGACTTGGGCTCAGTGCGGAGCAGGTGAGTTTTCAGAAACGATCACTTGGTGAAGCTGAGCAGACACAGAGCTATCCCCAGCCAGCTGCTTTCTGCAAACACTCTCACTCTTCCCATGGATTAGGAAGTAAGTTTTCAGGGGCAAAACCTGATTTTTGGGCTGATGACAATCTGCATGTGATCTGAAATGGAGCTAAGCTGTGGGCTGCAAGTGTAAGCCAACTACAGCACAGCTTTCTGCAGAGCTCGCTGGAACATTTTTCTTTAGCCATGTCTGCTTTCGATGAAAAATAGCTTCACAATTGTGATAGAATTTTTCATGGGAGATGTAGCGCTTTTTTTCTATTTCTTGGATTAAAAGCCTGAAAATAAGGTGAAATCAAAGGCTTTACTCTGTAATGTTCTCAAATTCAGATGTTGACATTTATTTTCCTTTCTTCAGTTTTTCTCCTTTTTTCTTATTTTCCCATAAAGAAAATACACGTTTCCCTTTTTTTTCAAACACCGTTCCATATCTATCCTTTTTCCTTATCTTAGCTGAGGAAAGGAAAAAGAGAGGATAACAATGGAGAAAAAGATGACAAACTATATCAAACCTAAATATTTTTTTTTCCTAAGAAAGTGAAACCAAGCAAAATGGTCTATTCACAGCTTGAGCATTTTCAAAGAACTCCCTCCTTCCCCATCTTATCTGAAGGTTAAAAAGCTTAATTTCCTCATGCATTTTGAAGACATTTGCTCCTTTATTTTCTCTTTAGGACTGGTTTGACTCCTAACCCTTATATTTTTCTTCATTTCTCCCACTCTGCACTGGAGGAACATTTTCAAAAGCTGCCAGGAGACTTAGCCGAGTAAATCCTATTTTGAAAAGTAACAAACACAGGCACTGGAGAGCTCAGTCAGACTCGGCTGGTCTCTACCACTCGCAGCTTGTGCCGGTGTGCAAGGGCTGTGACCCACTGTCATGCCACCGGGCGTTTCCCAATGGCGTTAATCTAATGAGCTGAGTTAACAGCAACGGTAAAGAGCAAGAAATGAGGGATGAGGGGCTGCAGCCTGCCCTGTGAACGCTGCTGCATCCCTTGGGTGTTGCCAGCTCTGGTGCAGCAGCCACAACACAACATTCCTCTCCCAGGCGCAGCAGAGACAGCCAGAGATAATTTTGTCTATACCAGGATAGGCAGCACCAGGAGCAGTGCAAATGATAAATCTGTAAAGGCTCTACTAACCTAGGATTTTGATCCACGGGATCTAAAGTGGCCTTTGTTCCAAACACAGAAGTCCATGAAAAGTGGTCACAAGAAATAATTTAATCTAATGAGAAATGGCTTAATCAGTGTGGGTGGAAGGAAGCCTGTATGCAACTTAAGGCACGTGCAGCTAGCAAAGCACCTCTTGAAGCTAAAAGAAAAAGAAAAGGCAAAAAACCCAAACACTAACAAATACTTTCAGAACAAAGGAATAAAAAGGACTGTGTTTTGCAACAGCTGGACACCCATTTAAACATCCCCATTTGCAGAAACATTAGGCATCTAGCTGCTCTCTTAGTGAGTGTGAATTTCGATGTTTGTATCCAAGTCCATCCATGCGCTATTCAACAGCCTCGTGATGTGATGGGAAACAAATGGACCTGAGCTGTGCGGACACTCACAAATCAGATTAAACCACACTTGCTTTACACCTGCAAGCTTGCTGCAGAGACAGGATGTCTGCCATGGGTCTGGCTGTGTAGGTCTGGCTCAAACTTGTCCCTTTCTCCTTATTGTGCCCCAAAGTAAGGACCCTCAGGATGTGCTTAAGATTAAGCACATGCATGCCTTAAGATGTAAACTATTTCTATACTGCAACGGTCAAATCCCAAGGAATAAGAGTATTTTTGAATTTTTATTTCATCGTTGTAAAGGGAGTTTATAAATTTTTTTTCCTGGTACATTTTAAGCTTTTTCTATGTCTTGGCAGGGAGTATGTGATTTTTTCCCTGCTAAATGGGAGACTGTCTTTTGAATTAGGAATAGAAAGGCTCCTCCATAGGTAAGAAAGTAGTAGTAGACGTCATACTCACATTCACACATGCTGCATCCTATCACTGGAGTATTATTTTTATGTTCATTTTTCTCCCTGCCCTGTCTTTCACCCCTTTTTTATTTTTCTTTTCTCCCCATTTTCAATCATTTCACACTAAAATGCTCTCCACCATCTCATCTCATAGTTTTCAGGTGGGTTTGAAATTAGTCAAATTAATTCATCCATCCCAGCAAGAGAAAAGATGGTCAGGTGGCATTTACCGATGTCACTAAAACCCTAGACTTTATCAGCAGTCACCTCCAGTGAAAGAAGCTGTTGGTTTCTTCAGTAAAACAGGTGCAGGTCATGAAGGGTTACACTAAACGGTACGTAAGGCTGTCAGCCAAAAAACAGCAAACACCCAGACGATGCAGCTCACCAAACACACTTGCCCTCTCATTTCGAGTGGCTTCATAAAATGTCATCAGCTAGTCAGGAGGCAATATGCATTGCCTCCTTTTCCTGCAGCCCTAAGTGAACGTCAGGCATGCACAAAATGAATCCCTCACTATTTCAGTTGGTAATTAATTCATAAGAACAGTAGAGAAGGACACAATTTAGTGTGGCTTTGACATTCCTATTTCTGTTTTAATACGGAACTGTACCCCCTTCTCAGAAATACGTTGATAACCCTTGGAGTTAAAATTAATTCTTTGTCTCAGTTGTGCAGACAACTCCAAAAGCTGCTAAAAAGCAGCAGTCAGGAATATGATCCCACAGCACTTTATCAATGGGAATTGCTATTCTCTTTGTGAGATAGAGGCTGTGGGAATTCCCCTTATCAAAATGAGTTAACAAGCTTTTACTGAAAGTTGGCCAGCTTGAATGATAAAAAGAGTAGAAAAAAACAACTGTGATCCTTCTGTCATTAAGCATTAAAAAACTGAATTCTGACCCAAAGGAAAAGCTGATACTCATGTAGGTGAGAGCAACTTTATATGATCCCAGTTTCTCAGAGTTGCCCCAGGTTTCCTGGAGAATCCATATGGTGCTGGAGAAGTCTCAGTGCTCAGGAGCTCAGGAGTCTCTGAGCCTTTTCCTATCCTACAGAGCAAGGCCAAGGTACCCTTCTGCCTTAGAAAACATTGTGCTTGATATAACTTTCTGAGGCCTTTTGCGTTCAGGGCCTGTTAGAGCAGCTCTTGGGCTACTCCATTTCATGCCCGCAATTAAAACATTATGGGAAAAAGCTCAGGATCTACAAAAGCATGAGATTATCTTTTGGCCACTAAGCCGAATGATGAATAAGCCTCTGGATCTGGCCCTGGATATTCAACATGCTTAGTGTTTGGGCTCTCATTTTCTCCTTCATTTCTGGAATGAGGCATGTCAGAAACATAATGGAATAATTTTTGATTTCTAGGAGTTCCCAGCACCATTTTAGTTCACATAGACATCTCACCCTTCAGTGCATATTCAAACAAGCCCCCAAACCTTTGTAGATTCACCATCACTGGTGCCATAGAGAAGGCAGGACTTCAAGCAACACAGCTAAAAGTGGTTTTAAGCCTAGCGTTCATACGTGTAATGTAACTTCAGCTATTGCCAAGGGAATAGCGGATGCTGCTGAGATATGCAACCAGTTGACAAAGAGCCAGTGCTGATGTGGCCTGTCCAACGTGGTCCACTGGGGACCAGCCTTTCCTCCTCGATGTGATAGCTGAGGCACAGCAAGGCGTGTTTCCCTGCGGGCCACGGCACAGCCACCTCCCAAAGGCATACCCCAGCTGCTCGGCTCGTGCTGCCACCCAAACAGCCCGACAGAGCAACTCGCACGTGGAAAACAGCACCGCACAGGCGCATGCACACAGGCACACGCACGCCCTACAGGCATCTGTGAATTATGAGGCGTTAAACCCCTCACAGAACTCTGGTGACTTCGTAAACCACAAAACCGATGAAATTACTGCCGCATAATGAGAAGTGTTCCCATCTTTTAATTTTATACCCTATATGGAGCAGGAGCCCTGATTCTTTCTCATTTCCTCTTTGGAGGCTTCCAGACGTTTTTCTCCTCTGCTCTGTGATGTGCAGGTTATCTTACACAGTTTCACCTTCTCCTGGTACTTTCACTTGCAGCAAGATCCCTTTCTGTTGCCACCAGTACACTCAGATGTACCCTATAGCTGGTCCTGAAGAAGTCTCTCCAGCAGAAAGGTTGCAGCCAAGTGAGAATTTGGTTCCCTTATATTGCCTCTGGCATTTCCTCATCTTGTAGTAATCTTCACGCAGAGGAATTGCACGTTAAACCGAAATTAAAACAGAGGAGAAGCAGCACTAACTGTTCAGAAATTTGTCTTACTGTGGTTCCTTGCTTAGAGCCAGCAGCTGAGAGCTGAGTCACAGCATTTCTTTCAGAAGGAGATCCAGTCCTGAGAAGAGAGAATTTACCTCCACCCTCAGGAAACCGTTCCAATATCTGATTATGCTCAATGTAAAAAATTTACATTTATTTCCTATTCAGCTTTTTCCTGACTTCAGCTTGCAAACACTGGACCCTGTTGTGCTTATGTTTGAGTAATTAAAGAGGACTGAACCTTCGCATACCCATTGCCTTTACAGGCAGCTGTGGTCCGTGACCAAGACACCTCTTAATCTCATCCTGATCAGCGAACTAAAATAATTTAAAATATCGTAGAAATGCATGCATTAAATAGAAAAATCAAACCACAGGGAATTTGGAACTATATTGCTGAGGTGGCTTAACACTGGATCTCAAATATTCAATGTGTATGTAGATGTGTACATTTTAAAGTTTAAGCAATTAAAATACCATGAAGACAGAAGCGGCAGAATAAATTTAACAGCACAGGATTTTGTTTTGTTATGCTGTGACTCATTTCACTTTGGTAGGTACTTTTTGCTGCTCTCATTTTGTTTTGCTTGGGCATTTCCTTAAACCTTAAAAACTTAATTTCAGTCAGTGCTGTCAAACAAACCGCAACCACACACAGGCTGGGTTCTAGATCAACACCCCGCTCCCACGTGGCTCAGGACAAGGAAAGGCCTGCAGAAAAAACACAATTTTCCCTTTCTGCTGGTCACTTCTTCAGGGCAGTGGTCAGTTACTTGAGCACCAACTCATGAAAGCTCTTGGTGTGCCACTCCCTCGTTACTGGCGATCCATAATGGCTCATGACACTTTCATAGGAGGTATGAAGAGCTGTCCATAATGAGTAACTGCACTTTCATGTAAACTACTCAAAGACAGGATTTCTCTGCCAAGATCAACAGATTAAAAAAAAAAATGGAGTTTACAGAACATATTGTTTCAAAGAGATAAAGAGCCAGAAGAAACATAGACAATGTTTCAGAGCTGAAGTCCATTTAGATTTCAGACTTATCCACAATCATTCTCTCTCCTCTTCTTTACTCTCATCAACATCCCTCCGTGCTTTTTGCAGTTTACAGTGAACTTTTCTTCTATCCTAGTTCTGCCTAAAACTGCCTATTTCAAAGGTCCAGTTTGAGTTGCACAAAGCAAGGAAGGGATCTGAAGGCTAAAGTGCTAAAAGGTCTTCCATTAGCCACAAAAATGACCAGACTGCACCTTGGCGTAAAGTGATACCCATCCATTAGCTTTCACGGCAGTTCAAAAATATCGGTTTGCAGCCAAAAAGAAGAAGAATAGCTAGAAATGCAAATATCATGGACCAGTTCTAGATCTACTGCTTTTGGAACTAGGGATTCCCAGAAGTGAACATATTGCTCATACATTACTCCTTAGTATTATCTGGGGGGCTGAGGTTTCTCACATGATTTGCCATGTGTTCAACACTGTAATTGGTTAATTGCATTTCTTTATTGGTTATTCCACAAACCACATTTAAAAATCCTAATGCCAGAAGTGGTAAGGTCATTTCCAAGTAAATTCTGGGAAGCAAAAGCCAAAAATGGGATAAAAATACTAGTACCAGTCTAGTAACATATATTTGCAAGTACTACAACTTCCCCTAGAGTCATTGCTGTGTTCAGAAAAATTCATTAGGACATTGTAACACTTCTCTACGTGGCATAATTCCTGTTTGCGAGAGCATGGGAATATACAAAAATCAATATCCAAGTTATGCAATTGTCAGCGTGTTCATATTTTAGTCAAAATTCCCTGGGTGACAAGAATGTGACATCCCTTTTGAACTCATTTCCAGTTATTTTTGTTTGTAAATACTTAGAGGTCATTAATCAACAGAGCTTCCTTGAACTATTAACAGAACCACCGCTCTGCTTAGTTGTTTCTCTTTGAAGGGGATTACAAAACCATTTGCTCTAGTTTCAGTCCACATGGGTTCCTGCTCTGAATCGCATGCTAAGTTTTGGGACTGAGCAAATTCTTCATCTGGTTTCATGTCAAAACCATCTGAAGTCACAGAGTTCTGCACAGAACTGATGCAGAGCCATAAATTGTCCAAGTTCACTGCCGATTGGGCCAACCATATTTGTTGGAGAAAGGGTGGGAACCGGAGCAAATCCTTGAGGGAAAATGAGCTAAGTTTCAAACAAAACTCAAGACCAGGCAAATTTTACATCATTTCAGGTTTCATAGCCAACATATTTAGAACTCTTTTCCCTATCTTTTTGTCCAGAAAATTGGACCTGGCCCACAATGTTCTTCAGAAATTCTGAAATTCAGGAAAATATGCCAAGTTTCTCTTGTAACTGCACGAAGTTCCACGTATTTTTAATCCACAGTACTCATGCTTCTTTTCTGTTCACTTCCCTAAACAGGCACACATGAAGATTGGTGGACCTGATGTGTCATTTCCTGCATTCAAATATTCAAGCTAGGTACAATCGCCATTAGGGACAGAAAACAAAGGAGGATGCCATCATTTGTTTGGGCAATCACAAAAGCTAGCCAGCGTGCATTGGCACTGAGGATGAGAGACTGAGAGAAACAAGTGTTAATTTCTCAAAAATAACTCTGAAAAAACAAATCTGGAAAAAATCATCTGATATTTGACAAAGGAATACATCTGAGGAAACCACAATCTGATTCTGCTAGCAGGAAAAAAAACTTAAAAAGCACATATCCTTGTTGGATAAATCTGCTTTGCCAAATTCTCACTCATCAAACCAGAGTTCAGCTTGGTTGGAGCTAACGTTGTATAAATCTTAAATTATTTTAAAGAAAAAGTTATTCTCAAGAATTATTTATTTCATGTTCTTTATGAGTTCCTTCTTCTCTTTCAGATGTTTTATTGCAAGGCAAGAGCTGAAAGTTTTAGAGAGAATGTTTAAACCCTATCTCATCTTCCTGAGCTGCTTCATGTGGGCAAAGTATCACTGTTTGTCATTTCAACTCACCATGAGAAGGAAACCAAAGTTTTTAGTAGTATCTCCTACTAGAATAATTGGTATAACTGGAAAAAACAGATAAGCTTTGGGGTGTACAAGCAGGACCTTTAAGCACCAAAAAGCGTGTTTAACATTTTCAGTTGATAAAAGACATTACTCACTGATGTGTGCTCATCAAAGCAATATCAATCTAAAAAAAATCCAGCTAACACTGCCTGGGAACAGATATGTTCAGACACTGTTTGTTGGCGCTTGTCCCTTCAAGAATGATAGAGCAACCCTGGAAACTGTGGCCATGATTTGATTTTCCAAACATAGTCATCCAGTGCCATTTGAGACAGCTTAGGATCTATAAGACACCCACATGGGCTTGGCCAGCGTCACATAGGACCTACAGGAGTCCATGCTCTTCTGGAGGGGCAGATGGAGGCCAGGTGAGCTACAGGAGGTATCTCAAAGGCACTAGGTTACCACATTTAAGCAACTGCATTTCACCTGTGTGTCACATGCAAAGGCCATTGAAGCTGGAGCAAGAGTTTGTAAGAGAAGAGGCATACAAAGGTGGTCATTTATATATATTTATCCAGATTGGTTTCATCTGTTATCAAGCTTTAAAGTTGCATGAGAGAACTGATATAAAACAAATACCTCTCCCTTTCTCCCAAACTTTTTATAAAGGAAGATGTTACTGAGGTATTGGAAATACAATGTTGAAGGTTGAGCTTCCTAGACAAAGACATGTACAGGTACAGCCTGTGCTGTACCAAAAAAGCTGGAAATTGATTTGAAAGAAAGCAGATCTCTTATAAGTGCTGAGATCCAAACCCAACAGAGTGCTTGGGCTTCCAATGCTTATTTGGGCACCTAATTTTGTACTGAGATCAACAGGAATGAACCATTGGTCCCATGCCCATGTGATCTCTGGACAGCACAAGTATGTCTGGATGTCTTCACTCAGTAGGAACAACCACCCAACAAGTCACAGTTCCTTCCCCCCCCCCCCCCCCCCCCCAAAAACCTCATCTAAGACCTGACACTTCGAGGAACAGGAAATACAATTAGCATATTCCCCTACAGTTTAGAACTGTCCATGTTGACTGGTCATGCCACTAGCGCTGATCATCCTAAAGCTTCTCCAGAGCTAATCCATGGCTCTGGGGGACTCCTCCACAGCATGAAATCTCAGGGGTTCTTGTGGATTTGCAGCTCTTGAGTTTGGGATGGAGAGTTTGATCTGAAGTGAGCTTCTACCCAGCTTCAGCTGCAGCTGGTGTCAAAATTGTGCAAAACCCCCCAAGTTTTTGCATTATATTCATGGACATGAATAAGGTACCTGCTACCTGCTTGAGTCTTAACAAACTCAAGGGATGTTTTGGAATTAGGACAAATTCACTTTTGCAGGGTTTGATTTTCTTTAAAGTTCTTCTGCAACCAAATCAGAGCTCCACTCTCGTGCACACCTGCGGGTCTCCTGCTGAGCGACTGTCAGTATTACGCAGTATTAAATTAGTCATGGCATTTCACAGTTGTTCACTAATTATAAGCACATCTGTTGAAAAGCAGTTAGAGTCATTTTGTAGAGGGATGAAAATCCGAATGTCAATGTGTTTGATGCATGTGTTTGTTTCCCCTTAGAGTGAGGGTGGGATAAACACTACTTTAAAAATCTGTAATCTTCATTTCTCTTCCAAACAAATGTAAACCCTCCCTCAGCTTCCCTGGGGAACGTAGCTGGAATATAGAAGACTCTCAGGGAAGATGAACAAGCCTAAGGGCAAACTTTTTTGTGAATCTCTTCATGCCTGTTAAAACTGATTTAAAATAAAAATAAAATTCAGAGAAGGCAACCAAACTGAGGTCCACGCAGAGGTCTTGCACCTGGGATCAATGGGAAATGGCTGTCACTAGAGCATCGGCGATGTCTGGATGTGCGCATACATTCACACTTTGTTAGTTGAGGGCCATGTATGGCTGTAGATGATGTCTCCTTTCACCCCTTGAACCCTGACTCGGGTCCAGCCTCATGTTTCTGGCATTGCAAGAGAACTGTCTTGCTCAGAAACAAGTTCGTGAGACTGAAATATTTTGCTGTTTATCTATTTTAGCAAAGAAAGCAGTGAGAGTAAAAAGGTTACCATTTCATTTACACGATTTTCCTCATTCACAGTAGACGGTCTTAGCAATAAGATCTCTTATGTTACAAGACCAGTTTTCATATTCAAACAAATATCACATTACCACAGACCATGGGATATAACTACTTGGTGGTCTGAAATCCTCTCCCCTGAACCTTTTATATTAATGTGGATAAGGATTAATGATCCTGGAGTCTGTAGGGCTGTGCTGGTGTCACAGTCAACTGAGAAGGGGATGCTTTGTGTCTCCGTTTTTGTTTGAACTTCAGACTCTCATGGGACCTTTGCCGTGCTTCGCAGCAGTCCCTCCTTGACCTGAATACTTCTTGTCTCCCTTCACATGTCCCTTGTAGTCAGTTAAAAGCTGTCAGCAAAAGAGCACGTTCTCCAGAGATAATGCTATCTGTTAGCCTTTGGTCCTGTGAGCAACACCAGCCCAAATTTCATTCCACTCATCTCTCATTTTTTATCTTGCATTTAATTGTGTTTAACCATCAACAGAAAATGCTTCAGCCCCTGGTGTCCAGCAGCTATTTTTTGGGAGAGGGTATAGCTGGTGCAGAGCGTGCAGCAGTTTTGCACCACGGATGGGTGAGCTGCAAAGGCCCGGCAGCTCATTCAGCAGAGATATCAGCCCACTGACGGCTTCAGTGCAACATTCACCATTAAATTAGATATGCCGGAGTCATCCTGTCTGCCTCGCAGTGGTGAGAGTCCTGGCAAGCCAGTTTATCTCCTTGCACAGATACTTGCAGCCCTGCTGGGACTGAAGCTGTGCACCACATCGGCACATTAGCAGAGCTGAGAAAGAAACCTTAAATCCTTTGATGACCGGAGGCTGGTACTTGGGATGACCAGAGCACTGGCGTGGGTGGGAGGCAGGGGCAGAGGGGTCCGGCTTTTGAGAGTCACTACCACTGTTCGCAGCGTGTTGCTTCGATCCAGGGGATTTTCCCCGGCACCACCCTCATCCCCACCCGCTCTGCAGTGCTCACACTTTTCTGGGAGAGAAACGCAACAACCCTGGGATGCACCTCCTCCGATATCGACTGAAATGCTTTTCTACCTGTGCCCCTGGATCACGCACAGCTCTGCAGAGCAAACCCCTGCGCAGTTCAGGGACACAGCTGAAGTTAAGTTCAAGTTGATCCACACCGTGGCTTGCAGGATAACTGCATCGTAACCAAACCTCAGGCATGGTTATCTAATAGCGTAGACAGGCTGGGTGTTAGGACAATTCCCAGCAAAGGCTGTTTGTTTGCAGGGTTGTGACAAGCACGCGGGCAGTCAAGGGCACTCCTGGCTGCAGCTGCAGTGGTGGCAGAGGACAAGAAAGAAACCATGCTGTGAGGCTGGCACTGTTTCAAGTGCCATGCGAATAGCAGCGTATCTTCTTCTGGGTTGCTGCATTGGGTTCAGCAGAGGGACAGACTTGGCCTGCTAAGGACTCAGGTGATGACTGAACCGGGCATCCTCTGCTCCTATGCTGAGACCATGAAGTTGGATGTGAGCAAAATTGCTGTCTGGTTAAAAAAGGATGCACTAGAGGACAAAGAAACAGCCCTGTTATTGTGTAGGCCTCCAGATCATATCCTTAGTGGCTGTGATGCAGCTTATTCAGAGGAGGGAAAAAAACCTGCTTGGATAAAAGTGTCTTACACATTCCCATGCTCTGCTCTCTTGTGAAAGTGTTTTTAGTATAGAACTACACCACTTTAATAATATGCACTTATTCAATAAAAAAGCATGACTCGCGCCTCTGCACAGGAGATAAAAGATGTGTGGAAACCATAAAAACACTAATCCAGCATGCAAAGCCAGCAGAGTCACTTATCTTCATGGAATATTTTAATGTCTGTCTTGTTCTTCCAGGAAAGCTATGGGACCATTTACACCTTTAAAAAGCCTCAGCCTGTAAATGGGTATCTAAAATATCTTTCCTAAAGCTCGTTCTGTAAAACAGTTTTAAAAGAACTGATACAGGGTTTAATGGGGCATTCTTGGGTTTAGCACGCTTAGTGTTCTCTTAGCTGTATCTTCCTCACACATAATGGTAAGGAGGCAGACGTGCCTCGAACAGAGATTGCCAACAGAGAGGTGCTGACAGGGTAAGTGTCTTTCTCACTGTGAATCCTAAAGGATCAGTGGTCCCATAAGTAGAGCAATTAGACCCCAGCTCCCTGCTCCCACCAGCCTTGTCTTGCCTCACATGGAAGTCATGCCTGTTCCTTCGGGCCGCCTTTCCTTCTGGAGTCATGAGCTGCACCCCAGCAAGGTTTGTCCCCTTCCCCAAATGCTGTGGAGCCTCGTGGTTAGGGCCCGGCTTGGCAGACCCATATCTCCTGCCTCCTGGGAAGCCTCTAACCACGAGTCTAGCACGCAAAAGCGAGACACTGTCACCATCTGTCTTTGACCTAAACTTAGTGCAAAGTCTGAAGACAGTCATAGTCTTTTGATCTCATCTTTGGGTTGTGTCCCAAGGCAAACACCTCCTCCCTCATCCTCAGGTCCTAGTGAGATGGGGCTCCTGGAGCAGACACCTCAGTGGCTTTTGGTACCATCTGCTGTGATAAAAAACGGCTGGGAAAGCCATCAGGGTCTGCAGTGAACAAAGAGAAGAGTCTTTGAGATCCACCTGGCTGACAACACTGCGGATGGGAACATTTTGGGCTCTAATTGTCCAAAAGCTTGAGCTTCCTGAAGATGCAGGCACAAAGCTGGTCACATACAGATCCTTACACAGATACACATGTGCACACACACACACACATGGACTCACAACAGTTGCTATATATTCAGTGATCGACAGGCTGTGTTGAGGATGACCTCAATTAAAAGGTGTCTTTGTAGGCCTCATGCAAAGCGTGGTGATGCATAATGGTCTAGAGGACGGTGAGAGTTCCTGGACTTTGATTAAGTTGATTACAGGCATCTGTGCAGCTGACGCGGAGTTTGTTATTAATCTTTAGCTGTAGCACTCTTAATTGCATGTCTCACTCCTCAGCTCTAAATTCATGCAAACTGCACGTTAGAGCAGTCTGATCTCAAAGTTGGCCTTTTGCACATACCAAATGTGTATATCAGTGCTCAGGAATGTCATCTGCCCATGCAGTGACCTTGGTCACTTATACCCATGGAGCCCCCATTTTCCACTTTGTCACCATCTCTTCTTCACCCACCAGACTGAGATTCACTAGACATCATATGATCTAATAATTTCTTAGAAATGCCTAGTATATTTTACTGGTGTCATCCCAAAGCTGACCATGCAGCTGAGTCTGCAGACAAGGAGAGAGGGTGATTTACTGTGATGAGACTCCTGTAGTTCTGGCCAGCAGTAAATCAGTAGTAGTACAGAGCATGAGCATTTAATGGGGACATCCCATATTCCTTGAATGTTCTGCTGAAGCATAAGAATCATATCCAGCCAACCAGGCTTGTGTGCATAAATGTCTGTTGTACACTGTTCTAGTTATGGACCTGCTCCAGATTTGGGACCACTTAAGGAGATATATGCATCACTGGTCAGAAGTGCCCAATTTGGATGCAAAAATTGGGATTTTATGCCAATGCTGAAAAGCAAGTGTCTTCTGGCGGTCATTTAGGATGCTGAATTAGGAGGCACACTGTAATTAGGAGGGGGACTGTAGCCAGTGCAGAGAAAATAGGGCCTCCAGAATTGAACTAAGCAGCCTCCATGAGGTGCCCATCCAGCTGATGAAAACCCTCCAAACCTCTAATCACCAGTGTTTGATCAGGGCTGTGCAGAGAGGCAAGGTCTATAACCCCACAATTAAAATCGCTTTAGGATACTAATTCTAGTCCCTTCCATGGTTGATCTTCAATGTAAATCCACGCTAATTTATATTTTGGAATAGCTGAAAAGTGGAGGCTAAAAGACATTTTTAAGAGATTAAAGTAATAAATATCTCTTCAATATGTCAAAGGTCCACACTCTTCTGTTCTCTCCTTGTTGGTGAGCATGACTTTGCTCAGCTCCCACCCACCACTCCCTTATGGTGCATGGAAAAGGGAATTAAGTGAGGTTATTAAATAATTTTCTGTTTAAAAATTGCTTTCATCATCACTTTTGTGTATCTAGCTGCCAGGCATTTGACTGCTACTTTACGTATCCCAAGAGATTAAAGCATGTTTCTAACTCCTTTTAAGGAAGGAGCAAGTAATGAACAGCAGTAAGGACTCCCATCACTGGCTGTTTTCCTATTCTTCAAGATTTAGACAAAATACTCATTGGTCCCCTAGAAAACAGTCCACACAGTTGAAGAGGGACACTCATGTTAACCTTGAAAACAGGGCTGCCCTGTGGTCCTGCAGAGACCTCTTGGAAAAATTAAAATAGGAGCCTCTGCTTAAAGCCCAGTAGACACAGATGGTTGAAGGAGGCACTGTCTCCTAATGGTCTTTGGGGTGGTTTCCTCCCATATTCTGCAACAATGGGATTTTTTAAAGTAGTAGACAAATAGTAGTTCTAGTGCCTTTTAGAGCATGATCCAGTGCTTCCAATGGAAGGAGAGGCCCAGGCTTGGACTTCTGTAAAATACGGGGAGCTACTTTCCACACAAGTGTGAGGGTGAGGAGAGAGATTACTGGTACTCTATCTGAAACAAAAGGTCTTTGGCTGGTGCCACAACCAGAAACAGCATCTCCCAGCTCTGGATCATGCCATGTACCACGTCAAAATGACTCATGTACATCTAATGGTACATGGAGAACGGTTTGGAAACTCCTCTATGGAGGCTTTGTAAAAGCGACAAGGAGTAGATTACTGTGTGATTAATAATGTTGTTTGTTGCACTATAATTTATTGATGCTGAATAGTAATTTCATCAGTCATTACTGTTGTGCAATTTGCAGCATTACATGGAGAAGGAAACCTTAGGCTGTTCAATGGGCCATAGTATTTAGCAAGGGTAAATGCAAGGGTAAAACTATGTAAAATCGTGTGGCAGCCCTGGTCAGCACTAGAGCACAAGTGTGATTAGAGCCATCTCTGCTTAGTATGATGTTTAAACATATTAAGAAACTTAAGCACATGTTCTTGACGAGCATGATACTGTCCTGAATTGCGTAGTGAAAAGGAAAAAAATCACATGGGGGGAGTCAGAGTCAGGTCATGCAGGGAGGGGAAATTTTTGAAAGCCGTTTCCTGGTTCTTGGTTCTCCGGCAGAAAGCCTGCTATGAAAATCTACTTACAGGAATATTAATGGTACTTCTGTTGGGACACTTCTTTAAATTAGATATTTATTCTCTGTTCTTCCCTCCCCCCCAATAACCTTACTGGCATAGCAAACCTCACCTTCTTTTCAGAAGCATTTTAAGCTGCTCAAGCTGCAAGCATTACAGAAGAGCAGAGGGTTACTACCCCTCCCTCAGAGGCTGTTCTGTGCTAGAGGATTTTAGACTTGATGCCATAACTCTGAAGAAACTACATTCAATGCACTCAGGAAATGAGTAATCCCTGTCAGACTGCAACACGCACATGCACATTGAGTTGTTCTTCTGCAAACAGTGTCATTGTGCTCAGCACGTGGATTCAGGAGGAGGAGGTGAGACCCCCAAATATTGGCCTGGGGGATGGTCTGGCACCTCCCAGAATCTGTCAAAACTTCTAATGCTTTGGCAGCGTTTTCCCCTATAACAGATATCTTTCCATCTAGCTTTCTTTCTATCCATCTTTCTTGCTTTTATTTTTCTCTCTTCCTCTCTTTCTCTTTTTTCTTTTTCCTTCTTTCTTTCCTTCTTTTTCCTGCCTCAGTGCCTTGCCTTGCCTAGCCACCTTCTTAATTCAAATACACCCAACTTCCAAAGTTTATATCTGTGAACAACATCTTCACATGCACAAATAAAGCCACTTCCAAGCTTTGGCATTTGCAGGAGTTGAGCCTGAAGTGTTAAAGTACAAACACTTTCTGATCAGCCATTCCCTTGATAACAGATGGCCCAATCTATGCTCCAAGATTGTCTTTAACTCTGTCTGACCCAACATAAAACCAAATGTTCATAAACTGCAGTTCTCCATATCCCAAGATGTCCATTTTTGGCTGTAAATCTGGAGCACATGCTGTTATCTGAGATTTGTAACAGTCATGTGCGATACAGGGAGGCGCGTTAGCTAGCTTCGGGGGAATCTGATCAACACAGGCAAATCAGTGCTCCCTCCAACAACTTCAGCTTCTTCTGAGAAACTTTCTCTGCCAGTATTTACAATGTGATAGAGTTATTTTTTTATTTCCCTGGATAGTACCTCACCTCATACCTTGGGTAAATGTACCAAGCCCAAGCCATAGGAATTATAAGCATTAAGGGCCACAGGAATCACACTGCACTTGGATGGGAAGGGACTCCCTGTATAATACCAGAATTTGGGTACGAGATCTGCAAGGATGAATGCTGCCTCTTTCCATTGGCATTAGTGTTGCCTCAAGGGCAGGAGAGCACAGAAAAAATGCCAGATGCAGAGCCCATAGAAGCTACTGAAATAACACCTTCAAGTTAATGAATTATGAGGAATCAAACCATAGCTCAGATGTCTGGTTGAAACCACTCTTCCCCAGCATTCGTTCAACGTACTCCTAGTGGGTTGTGATCACACACTGCTACTGCGACAGGAACAGGGAGATAGCTGTGACTGGATGCTTGGTACCCCCTCATTTCAGGAGAAAAAGGGCTGGATCTGCTATTTTTTTATAAAGTCACAAATTCTATTAACCAAAGGGAAGCAAAAAAAAGAAATCACCTTTCTTATAACCCATGAAACTTTTGTCTCATGCTTCAAAATAAGAAAATAAGAGATAATTTGTTTTTAAAGAGTCCATAAAATAGACAAATGTTCAGGTTTCATTGATGCAAAAAAATGTCTTTTCACAGGCATTATTTTTTGCAGGGCAGGGGGAAGGGGAGCTTCTAATCTGTTTATACTAGGATTAATATTAGGAGTGAGTTAGTTTTTCCAAGGTTCAGCAGAGCATGAGGGGGAAAACAAAACAAAACTTATTTTCAGGAATGTTTACCAATGGGTTCTGGTCATGACTTGTGTTTTGAAACTTGGGAGGCCAGTTTTTGAGCCTCACTGTTAGTGTTTAACTTTAGGATTAGGAATTATTGAGTTAGGTTCATTAAAATAGCTAGGTTTTGTCCTTCGAAAATTTAAGAAAACATGGTGTAAGCCTTGGAAGCAAGGTCTCTTTCTGGGTAACAACAGCCTTATTCAGCTCTAAGCATATGGCTGTCTTTGTTTTAGAAACCTGTGTTAAAATAAGGGTAACGCTCCCCATTCCAGCAGAATCATCAGCTCTGTTCTCAGGGATTTACAGAGCTCTCAATAATGTCGGTTTAAAGCCCTGAGAAATCTACTGAGATCCCAGCATATTAAAACTACTGTAAGGGTGATGAGGGTCAGTTCTTCCCTGAATTTCATGTTCAGTTCCCACTTTGAAGGCGGGGAAAAAGCACCAACATCACAGACAGGATAAGGCTGGCAAAGGGCATCTCTGAACTCTCTGAACTGAGTAATGGATGAAGATACTGAAATATTCCCCCAAAAAAACCTTGAGGAGAGACTATTCCCAGATGTCAGCATGAGGACGTCCTCCTGGGAACACATGAAGAGGCCACAAGCAGTTGTCCTGCTGCAATGGGTTATTCTGCAGAGGGCAGACTGCGTTCCCATGCCCTGGTGCGGGCAGAGGACAAGGCTCCTTCGGGGGCAAACCTCACTTCTTGAGCTTCCTGAATGACTTGCAGCGATCTCTGTGGCTTTGTGCTGACTGCATGGTAGGATCTTTGCATTTCCATCCTCAGCAGGACCAGTTCTGCCTTCAGAAGAACTACTTCTACTTTAATGTAACTGAATTCAAAGCAGCTGCCCCATTATAGAGCAGACTAGGACTAGCCCCAATTTGTCTATGTGTGGTTGCACTCACAAATGTCCCATTAATTGAGAACAGTCCCTAGTGGGTTTTCATTTCAAGAAGAGTTTTAGAAGTTTGGGTCACTGCAAACAAAATCGTGCTCTCCTCTGTTTTGGGTGTTTTACAGCAGCTCAACTCTTTTTTTAATCTGCAGCCCAACCAGCTGACTGGAGCTGGCAGGAAGACAATGAATCCATTTTACGATGACTTTCAAGGTTTCAAAATGTGTTTTGGATCTGCCCTGGAGAGAAAACAAAACCTTCTGAACTTTTTCGTACAGTGAAGTCATGTCAAGACCATTTTTGCCTGGGAAGGCTCTGAGATTGCCTCTGTGGTGCAGACTGCAAAGACAGCCTCATTATTGCTGCTGCAGGTCAGGTGGCTGCTTATTACTCTGAAAGCAGCTCACCAATGTATAGATAAACTTGGATGCCTTCAGCCCCAGATACACGGACAAGCTGGTTCCTACTCTGGATGTTTTCTTCTAGGTGGGACATCTGCTGTGACTTTTCTCGGGAATCCTTGGGAATAACTCCGTTCCTCCTAATGACGGAAGGTCACAGTGACCTTGGATTTCTGTGACAACAAACCAGCCATGGGCAAAGTGGGTTGGGACCCCGATTCCCAGCCTCACTTTTCACTTTTACAGATACTACCAGCTTGCTGATGTGGATACCACTCTTCTCATGTTTCTACACTTAGCAGGGGGAGATACTGCACTGTAAAATAAATTTTAAAAAGTAAGAAAGAAATTGCCTTATCAGTCTTGAAACCGCCTCTTTTTCCTTCCTTGTTTTTTTCTTTTTCCAACTGCTCTGCTCCATTCACTGTTTAAGATAGATAAGCTCACTGACAAATGCAAGCCCTGGTCCAGAAAATACCAATCCTAAGTTAATTTTTCCAGGCAGAGACCCTGACTATGCCTTATTTGCACTCAGTGGTATATGTCAACTCTCACATAGCTTCAGACCTGCCAGGAATTACACCAGTGTTGGATTATAGCATACTTGATTTTGAAGAGAGGAGAAGCTATGCTACTGTAATCATTATTTAAACCATATCCCTTTGCTTTGTTGAATGGAAGGCTCCCATTCACACATAGCATATCATGCAGACATAAAGAAAGGGGCTGCCTTTGGGAAGAAAACTTTTTTTTCTGAATTACTGATTTTTTGCATAAACCCCCATGATTTTAGCTAGAGAGGGGGCAGAAGAAAATTGTGACATATATTTATTGATCTTTCAAGCACAGAGGCTTCCTGTGAAACATGACCCCACATGTCAGGTGAAAGCACAAAGCTTCTCCCTGAAGAACTTTCAGTCTGAGTAGAAAACAGTTTAAAAAAATGTAATTTTAGTATATATCCTTATTTTACTAATGGAGAAATAAACCAGTGAGAGAGTGGGTGTTTTATCAGAAATATGTCTGGTTGAAAAGAAACCGTCTCTGGAAGGCAGTCAGATTCACTAACCACAAGATTATCTTTCTTAGTTGTTATCTTTCCAAAATATTTCACATAATAATTTCTGCCATTCTGGTTGATAGCACATTAGATGGAAAAAGCAACCTACTTGTCACATAAATTACTAGAGCAGACCTGTCACCAGTTACCCATAAGGATGCATTGCCTGTTTTTTGTTCTTGATGATATTGTGAAGTTCATGAAGTCCATGTGGTTCACCCATCCATTACCTCCACACATCCATTACTAGCTCTTTCTACCTCACATACCGATTATTTCCATATATTGCTGTAGAGCTCATCTTATATGCTAGGATAAACTAGGTATACAGAGTCAGATGCAAACCTGGTACCCAATCAACTGACGTGAAGGCGTTGTCCAAAGAGCTGGCTTTGCAGCAGGCAAAGACCAAACGCCCAACAGTCCTTCCACATGTTGGTTAGTTATTTTCCCGCTGCCCATCCATCTTCTTTTTTCCCCATCAAACATAACTGAACACCTATGATTTCTTGGCCACAGAGGACATGGTTTATATTTGAAGAGAGACATTTGTAATAAAGATGATGGATTCATGTAAGCATCCAGTGAACTCATACTGTCTTCTTCAATGTTTATATTCACTCATTGTGCTCTACTGTTCTCAAATAATTACATAACTAGCCACAGCCATTTCAAACAGCCCTTCAACCCACATCAGCCTCGTGTATAAACATTGGTGCTTTATACAGTCATTTTGTATTAAATTTGTCTGCAGGGCAACAGTTTGCTGTACCATATTCATTTTGTGAGATGATTCATGCAGCAGTTAAGACTCAAAGTGCTTTTGATTTCCTTGCAAACAGTCTGTCTGCCTTCCCAGCTATCTGTAGCCCAAGATCTAAGAAGGGGTTGCCCAGTATGGTCTGCGTCCAGAGTCCTGCTAATAAATCACTGAGCTGCACATAACAGGCACAAACAGATCCCAGGCATCTGGACCCCTCGCTCCGTAACTGCAGGCACAAAGTCTTCGATCATTTCTTTTAAACAGGTCCAATTTCAGCTCAAGCACCCTCTCCTAATGGGTCAGATGCTGCAAGGCTGCATTAATATGGTTCTGTGCCCAAGCAGCAATAATTTGTGTCTCCTTTTGGGTCATTAGTTTGGGCTCAGCCCTGCCCTCATCATAAATGAAGGAAGATTGAGACTGCCTGCAAAGGCTTGGCAGCTTTCTGCCCTGTGAGGAGCAGTCCCATGCAGTAAAATAAAGACGACCTGAAAACCAGCCTGCTCCAGAAAATGATGCAGGGAATCCTAACTCTCATGGAGACAAAGCTGCCTCTTTGGAAGAACTTCAGGCATTTTTAAAAGCAAGAGTGCGTAGGATGAGTCACCATTCTACTCCCCACCAGGCTTTTGGGCAGGGAGGGTGGTGAAATGGTCCAGTAGAAAAAATTGTGTCATCCCAACAAGCCTGTTCACCTCACAAAGTAAAAAATGCCTGGGAGGCAATGAATCCCATCACTGTGAGCAATTAGACACTGTGGGTAAGGACTAGCAGAAGGCATAGGCATCATGTAATTCCAATTTAAGCCCTTTTTAAACATCGTTATAATAGAAAACTGAGCCAACATCTTTGGCATGGGGAGAGATTCATGTCTTTCCACCTTCATCCTGAAGCGGTGCAGTTGTATCTCAAAGGGAAGAGGATATTGCACAGCACCAGCCGGTATTCTTGTTTGAAAACAAAGCAAGGAAGAAAAGAATCCCAGGAAATTGTGCTGATTTCTCCCCAAATATGAAGAAATGGACATTTCTGCCTTTCCTCTCGCTGGCAGGAGGGGTTACAGTCTTTGTTCTTTGAAAGGGAGAAAGATGAAAACCTGAGTAAAGAACATTTTTTTAGAAGATGTCTCTCTCCGAGTGACACATCCCCTTATTGTACATACATACAAACACACACGCACCACACACACACACATGTACACACACACACGTTTTCTATTTCATTAAAAAACATTCTGGTAACAATCAAAGGCAGCTCATAAATGTCATATTTCGAAAAGCATAATGCGTGATTCCCTCTTTAGAGCAGTTTTTATGACAAACAGTATACCAATGTTTGTGTATCATTTCTAGGACTATAAAATAACTTTTTATGGCTCTTAAGCTAATATCTGAAAAGTAGCGTACGTTCTCGTATGAAATTCTTTCACAGTATTTAAAGCATAATACCCCTTGCCAGTCCACCCTCCCTCTCCTCGTTTCTCTTTCTATGCAAAACCACGTGACAAAAAGCAAAGTGCTTTTAAGAAACATACCTCTGGCGTAGAGCCAGCCCCTCTTTTTCTTTTTTTTTTTGGTTTTGCCAGTTGAAGCTGACAGATATCTATAGCAAACAGTTAACATACATAAACATGTCAGATATAAAACAAATATACTTTGAAAGAAAACAGAGAGCTGGAATGGTACATGCTGCAAGACAATGTTGGTGCAATTAGCAGGAGCAGGGTGTGGGGTCTTCAGGGTGGGTTTGGCAGGTCTATCCAAGGTAGAAGTACGTTTCTTCTTCACTCTGTCAAGGTCTGCGTGGATGGCATGGAAAAAAAGACAGGCCCCCAGTGTCACAACCACCATCTGGTATAGATGAAAAGAAATCATAGCTGTTTTTTATGATGACCGGTGAGGTGGTGTGTATGACAGACATCTGCAGGCGTGCGTTTCTGGAATACGTTTCATGGGTTGAATAAGCTGGATTGTCGCTGAAATGTAACCACTTAGAGGCTTGATCCTGCAAAGCTTCTGTCAGATGCTGAGCCCTTCTCCCTCCGCTCCACCAAGGCTTTCCTCTGCTGTTTATTATCACATGGCACTTAATGAGATTATAAACGAACGAGACTGAATTAGAGTTAGGAAAGAAAAAACAAGTAGCAGTGTGGTCTGGTACTGTATACTGTGAGCAGGCTCATAGCACCCCACCAGTGAGGAGTCACCCCGGCACCAGAGTCACCTACAAGATCATGGGATGTTGACCCTAGAGGGATGCACAAGGTTGGGGTAAAAATGACCGAAGGATGATGACCAGAATGCAAGGGAAGGGCATCCTGCTTGGGTCTGCTCCCTGCTCTGCTGCAGTCCCAGGGCCACATTTCTTCACAAAATAATTATTCAGTGTCCGCTCCCATTTGATGGGGCAGAGGTGTCCCATGGGCCCAGACTCATCATTTTTGACGTTCTTATTATCAGACTGAATGAGGAAAACAGCTATTTTAGCCTGCCTGTCAAGTCATTGAATGGGACTGGTATCCTTAGGCAGCAGTTCAGAGTGGGCTTTGGCATCCAAAATGCCACGGGATGAATCCAGGCTCTGCTGTTCCTATGTCCAGAGGATCTCCTTCTTGGTGGGTCCTATAAAGCAGTCTAGCACTGACCAGACCAGGGTGGCTCCTGGCCATCGAACCCTAACAATAGGTTAAGAATAGACTAAACAGATAATTAAACAGATTAATTCAGCTCTCAAACAGACTAGAAGTGCAATTAAATGGGCTCAGATTCTTCAGGCTGGGAAAGACACCGCTGAAGGGGATATGATAGAGATCACGAGTAGGCTGGAAAATATGAATAGAAGATGACTGTTCGCTGTCTCTTCTAATACAAGAGCTAGGGGACATCGGATGAAACTAGTTAGTGGCAAGTTCAGAGAAAAAAAGAAAGAAAAGAAGAGCCGTTTTCCCCAGTGTGTAGTTAAGAGGGGGGGGGAGTCTTTGCCATAGGGCTACCAGGCACACTCATGGAAGAAAAATTATTTGAGGGCTATTGAAGACAAAAATGCCTCCCCTGGCTCAGGGCAGAGCTGACGCTGCCGGCGGCTGGCGAGCGCAGCGGGGTACATCGCTGCGGGCTGGCCCTGCTCACACCTCGGCATCCGCGGGGGGAGACGGGCCAGGTCTGCCTCGGGATGGAGGGTCAGATGGGCTTAGGGATGCATCCCACCGAAACAGTTTAAAATTCATATTTTAAATAGCAGTCAAAAAGCTAAAAGCAGCGTAGATGCTGCCTGTGGCTGGAAGGGAAGACACACACCTCCGTGTGCTCAGAGTCCTTTAGAAAGTCCAGCCAGCAATACCTGAGCATCCTGGGAGCTGAGCCTCCTCAGGAAAATTAAAACTGGGATATGGAGGGGGTTTGTCCTTCTGACACCTCCCAGGGACACAGACCGAACCTTTATTCTTCCGTGAGGGGGAGAAGAGAGGGATTAACAGCAGTGATGAGTGAAATTCAAACACTTTGCAGGTTTCGTTCAATTTGGAAAAGTCTAAAATAGATCTGGATTGGAATTTAAGCAGTACACAGATTTCAGAAAATGCTTTCCCTTGAAGTCATCTCCCATGTCTCAGCTCGCTTTTACTTGAGGCAGGAATAAAAAAGGATGGAAACAAACATTTTTTACTACAAGAATACTTAAGATGTGATTCACCAATAATTAAATATTTTGCAGAAAAATATTTGTGAGTTATGTTTTTAATTTTTACAAAAAAGGTGAGACTTTTTGAAAACCATTTTTAAATAAGATTTTTTCTTCCCTTTCTTCTTCCTCCCTTCATTCCTTCCTTTCTAATTGCTACATTTTTTCTGCTCATTACTCCCTCACCCTGCTCCACCTGCTGCTGAGAAAAGGATGCAAAAGATTTCTAAACCCTTAGAGAAAACTGCTGTTAATTTAAACCTACTGAAAAAAAAAAAAGAAGAAAGAAATTTAAAGTGTGAAACTGCATGGAAAACAAAGCTTCTTTTTTAATGCCTTTCTACCTGAAATATGGGGGGAAAAGAACACATGCAGAAATACATTGAAAAGTGGGATGCCCCTACTTTTGCCTTCCTCACTGCAGGCACAGGAGATTCGATAGGTCTCACCCAGCTCACAAAGGGGCAACCGAGACATCATCTGCTAAAGGATAATATTAGAGGTGCCTTGTTCCTTGGTTAGATCTGCTTTTACAGACACACAGGAAGTCTGCAGCAGAAAAGGGATTAAAAGCAAGTCTTAAATGAGTGACCTCTCCCACCCCCAGAGCAGCCTCTCTCATTTCTTTCTCTTTCCCAACAGAAAACACGCACTAACAATGGGGACAGCAAAAGGAAAGGCAACCCCACAAACCTCCGAGCTGTTCCGGGGAGATGAAGCAGACGCTGCCATCCAAAACAGAATCAGCATTACGATTTTAATTTTTTTGCCCCTCAAATATTTTCAGTAATAAAAAGGCACCTGATTTCCACCCATCTCCAGGCCTGGCATGGGACCTGTCAGCCCCCCTGGCAGCCTGGAGGGTCCCTGTGGCAGCGGTGTCTCCTTTTCTGGGCCCTTTTCTGGTCTTCTGCTGCACAGCAACCCCCCTATCCTGGGGCCAGATCCTGAGCCAGCACATGTTGAGGTGATGCCGATTGACACCGGCTGAAGATTAGTCCCCTGAGATTAACTGTTAACTTTATAGCTCCGGTTTCGGGGTGGGATTTTCCAAAGCGCCTGTTTGGTACCTATATGTAACAGAGCAGGAGAAATTGCATAGATGGTTTTATCCCCCTCCATGATGTAACATAAACAAGTTCAGTCATATATTTTAATTCATGAGAAAATCACCCTCCAAATAATAAGAATATCCAGAGAAACCGTCAGCTCAGCAGAGCAGGTCTCTGTGGCACCATTCTGCAAGAGCTGCTTGCACTTTGAGCTCCTTGAGAAGAGGTTTCAACCCCAAGGCAAACATCTGTGGAAGTTTTATGAGAGCCCAGAACAAGAGAAAAGCCAGCAGCAGACATCTGTAGGCTTCTTTTGAGCCAAGGACAAGAGACCCTGGTATCTATTGTACGAGGAAGGATTGCTGGACTTTGTGGGCTTCATGGGTAGCTACAAGGAAACCCTCCCAGCTCCCTTAGCTCAAACACAACTGCTTCAGGTTCCTGCTTCTTCCAGGTTCATCATTTTCTTGCGTGAAATCTCCTTAAAGAAAAAAATAAGGGGATGGTCAATTTATAAACAGATAAACTCTGCATCATTTTCCAATAACCTGCCTGGCCTTAATGCCTTAAGTCTTAGCAATATTGGGCTGGTAATAGCAGTATTGGACTGGCCATTTAACACCTGAAATGAACCAGGGCACTATTCAGAATTGCATCTCAACTGCTCACAGGTTTCCCTGTCTTAATAACAGCAAGTAATGACTGTAGGACATGGCATATAGCTTCCAAGTTGTGGGCATCCACAATCCTGCTCCTAAACATGTTGGGCTTGCACGGAATTTTTTTCAGGAAAATATTGGTTTGATTTTGCCTCAGTTGCACAGGACAAATCCACTGCCTTTAGGATTGAGCTCTGAGATTCTGAGATCAGAATCTCTTTCGGGGCCACCAACATACGAATTTGTCCATGAGCTCTTGGGTGACATTGGCTTAACATGCTGTAAGAGATTGGGATGGTTCAGAGAGCAGAAGGGTGAATGCAAGGGAGAGGGACGTGTGGCCGGGGTGGGACCTCTGCGGCCACCAAGCATGATAGCTTGGGCTGCTGAGGAGCCACGGTTCCCAAGAAACCCTGGAGAAACCGAACTGACATCCTCTCCCTGGTGCCGGCTGCTGTGCCTGGACCAAAAAATAAACTGGGCTAGGACACGAGCACAGACTGTGCTGTGGTCTTGTTTACTTTACAAGCATAGATGTGACCAACATGTCTCACCACAGCCCTGAACTCTGGTTCAGCAGAACTGGAGCCTGCAACAGCTGGAGGAGAGGAAATGAGCTTGCGCGGTGTTCGGCTGCTGGTGTCTCCTTTCAGCTGAAATTAATGTCAATGGTTGTTGATGCTACAGGTCATTTCCTGTCTCCCCCCTTAAATCTGGAACTTCACTGGATTTCCCAATCATAAAGAGAGGTCTGGCCAGCTTTCCAGCCAGCTTTTCAGGCTTAGTAGTGTTCTTGTTAGCATTGGAGGGAAATTTTGAAGCAGACTGTAACCCATGTCACGCAAAAGTTCAGAAAACAGATTTACAAGGGTAGGAGAACATGCTGCTGTTTGTGTGGGGTGCTTCCTACATAGCAAGTAGCAAATGTCATCTACAGATAAGCAAACAGATACACTAACAAAACTCTGTTAGCTGGAAGTCTTAATGTCAGGGATCGTAATGCCAGATTGCTGCAAAAGGCAAAGACTCGTCCAAACATCATCGCCTTAGAGGCTGAGCTTGGCCTCTGGATTGTCTTCCAAAGCTGTTCAGGCACCCATGGACACAGTCACCACCGCTTGCAAGGTGAGCCATGCCCCCAGTTCATGCGTGTTGATTCTGGCCTTGATGCACACATGTTGTCTCAGTGCAAGGAGCACAATGATGAGTGACCACGGAAGACTTCATGGGGAGCTTGGCTTCGTTTTGTAATCAAGTACTCTTTCTGGGAATACCTCCTCATTGAAAACCCATGGTCAACTGAACCAGCACAATGGGAAAAATAGCCATGTCCAGAAAACTCTGGGCAGCTCTAGTCCATTGAAGCAGCAGCTATCCCCCTAGCATCTCCAAATGCTTCATAGGTTAATTAACCCAAGCTCTCCATGAGACAGGTATAATGCTGGGGCTGGGAGCTCTCTGCAGTAGTGCCCAGTGTTGCACAGAGGTTGTCTGCTTGTGCGCGGCACAAAGTTGTAGTTTTGGAGAAGGAAGACCAAAGTCTGCATCCCAACACCACCGTAAATGTGGAGCAGCCACTCTGTGAGCCACCAAGCAGCCACGGGGCTCTTCACTGCCTGCAGACTTACCTAGTCCGGCTGGATACTAATCTTTGTTCAGTTCAACTTTCATATTTCTCCCCACCTTTGCTCCACGAAATATTCTAGGCATGTTCTCTTCCCACCCATCCTCTACCCATTGCCTTCCCACTGTTTTCATTGTTCTTCATAAAATTTCCTCTCTGTTGGGGGAAAGTGCATGCGGGTATATTCAGAAACGCAACCTGAGGCACTTAACTGGGGCAGTTAATCCTGTGGCTCCTGAATTTACTGGGGAGAAGCTCTACCAGGGGGATGAACCATTTCTCTCATTTCTCTAGAGGAGCCCATTTCTCCCAGGTTTCTGTGGAGGAGGCCTCCGGAAAGCAGCTGGCTAAGTTTGGTTCCTAAATTTGGGTGAGGTGAAAACTGCTGCCCTGCAGATGTCAAAGGGAGTTAAGTTTGCATGGGACTGGGAGGCACTTGTGAAAGCACAACGCTTTCTGTTGATTCCTTTGTTTGCTGTGCCATGACCATACAATGAAGGCTGGGATCTCTCTGTGCCAGGCACCACATAAAAAACAGAGGGAGAAAGTTTTCTCACCCTGGAGTTTGCAGTCTAAACAGACAAAGGAGTACTGCAGAAGAGTGAGCAGAGTCTGGCTTGCAAATATTATGTTAGCTCCCTGATTTCTTCATGGTTGGTTGGGCAGCAGATGTATTGCTTTCTTTGAATGGTTTGGGAGGGGTATCCGTGCACGCCTGGGAGTGGAACAGGATCTTGTCTTTATGGCAAATTTGGCATGAGGAGATGTTCCCAATTAAATCTGGGCATAATCAGATGAGCACTTGCAATCCTAGCAGAATGATTTCAAACTGAATTGGTTTAATTTGCTATATACAAAGGATCGTCTTCATTGGAAAATGCTTTTATTCCAGAATTAGGGCATCTCCACGTGGAGTTTTTCAGGGAGAGCTATTCTTTCTTAAATCCATTCCTTCCCTTAATCTAAATTAACTTCCCTGGATAGAAAAGAGTGTGTGTGTATAAGTAACACAGAAGGGGCCAGGGGAAAAGCAGGAAGGGATTAACTGAAAGGAAAAACAAAAGAAGGGGCAGAGATACGGAGGGGAGGGAGATAAATAGGCTAGTGAGAGGGAAGGAAAATGAAGAGCAGCTGGAGAAAAGAGCCCATCGGGCCAGGACCTGAGCAGGAGGATCCCCCAGCTGACTACAGCTCAAGGCAGCCTGCCCGCTGTGGCTGCCGCTGGGCAGGCAGCCCCGGGGGAACAGCGGGCAGCTCTGCCCTGTGCAGTGTGCAGGGACCTTGTGGTCCCCATCAGGCTTTTGTCCATGTAGCCCTCAGCTTCTGAAGACACCATTCACTGGGGAGCTCGGCTCTGGAGTTGTTTATTTTCTTTAAGAAAAGGAAGTGTCTCAACTGAAGGAAAACATTTTTTCTGTAAAAGTTGTAAACAACCCCAGTATATTTAATGCACCATTGCAAACTATTGCTTCTTACACTTCTGGAGTCAAAGGCCAAAAGCTAAAACAAACAAAAAAAGAGAACCAATCTCTTCCTTGTTAAGCCAAGTTGACCGTTACTACAAATGGGGCAGGCGTGAGGAAAGGCTTGCTCCTAATCCTGGCCTGCAACAAGCTGGCAATGCTGCATGTCACCCGTACCCCACGAGTAAGAGCCATCCCCCCCCATAATGCTGTGCCACGAGGCTTTCATGGGAGGGACACAGCTCCTCTCTGATTTTGCAGCACTGCTGTTGACCCTGAAACTTCTTCAGGTCTTGTGGCAAATCTGATGACCCAGTGCAACAAAGAGGCTACCGTCTTCAATTCAGCCATCCCTCCTCCTATACAGTACATAGCCCCTATGAGCAAGGGAAGACAGCACCCTACACTGCAGGGTTTAAACCTCTGCTCTGCCACAGGCTTTCTAGGTAACCTTGGGCAAGCCGCTTAGCCTCGGGAAACCCAGCCCCTGTGCTTACCTGCTGGTCCTAGTGCTTCCTTACCTCTTGGGGTGTCTCGAGGAGGCCAGCACCAACTACCATGAGAAGCCCAGTCCCATGCCAATAGGAGCTGCACATATTCCTCAAGTGGGTCCAGACTGTGGTGACAATGGTGATATCTTCATTGTTATATTTCCTGAAGTGTGCTCTTTAAAGAAGAAACAGGAAGATGCGGTACTTCCCCTAGACTGTATCACCTGCATACCCAGAGCTTTGTCTAAATGAACAATACCACTTGCTAGATTCTATTTTCTGTGAGCAGGAATTGTGTTTGGTGCGGTGCAAAGCACAGCCAAAGTTCAGTAAAAAAAATAAGAGAGGGAAAGGAATAATAATATTTTATGCATGAATTCACAGAGAAATAAAATGAGGCACAGAGCTGTTGAGTGGTTTACACAGCAATAGTGTTGAACATTGAAATATTGAACCCAGGAGTCCAACTCTGACAATCTCATCCTGCGTCAACTGCTAGCACAGACTGTTTTTTCATATTTTTCTGCCATTGCTATGTGCAAGGACTTTTATCCAAAGAGCATAATTTTCTCATTAATCTGATTTTGGAAATGTGGAAGATTTGCAAAGGAAAGGAACCAAAAAGTTTCAAGATGAGAGCAAGCATGAAGAGAGTTTAAAGAGGAGAGCAAAACCATAATGAAAATATGTCTCTGCACATGCATCCACATCACCTGCAGTCAGTAGCCCAAAGAAGGCAGTGTTTGCTATTGCTGGTATGCACAACTCTGGGGATGCTAAAAACAGATTAGAAACCACATGTATCTTCATTGGTCCTTCCTTCCTTCCTTCCTTCCTTCTTTCCTTCCTTCCTTCTCTCCTTCTCTCCTTCCCTCCTTCCCTCCTTCCCTCCATCTTTCCTTCTGAAAAAAAAAAATTACTTCCCTATTCAAATACAAGCTCTAGTGTAAATGAGGATTTTGAGTCTGTCCTTTGGATCAAGAATCAAGGGCTATTAAGCTAATGTAGACCCTTGAGAAACAATTTAAACACTAAAAGTGCTGGGAACACTAATGGCAGCAGTATCCTCCAAGAGCATAGCAGCACCTACTGCTTCCCTCAGTGCCTACAGAGTAGGGCAGAGCAGTAGGATGAGGGAAGGCTACATTCAGATCCCTCCATCCTTAGAGGATTCATCCTATATCTCTTGCTTTTCAAGATATCGTGGTATTTTTGCAAGATATTAAGGTATTTCCTTCCCTGATGTTTTGGGTAGGGAAGAAACTTTAGCCCCATCTGTTGAACTTACGTCACTGCCTTCAAAAGAAAGTTTTGCTGGACTAGAAAGCAGGTAGTGAGTGTGGCTCTCCAGACCCGGGTGTGAGCACCTTCCCACGGGACTTGAGAGTCCTGACTTTTTTCCAAGCACTGATCAACACAAAATACTAAAACAGCCCTTGAAAGAGAGATACAGCCCATCTTATTTCAAGTGAGCAACATCATTACTCACTAGAAAATCCTATTCTCTCTAGAGCCATGTGGTTTTTTGGCATGGAGGGACAGTCTCCCCCCGAGGCAGGGATGCCTCCTAGGATGGCCTGTGAGCACCCAGCCCTCCCAGCAGTGCAAGGAAGCCCAGGAGTGGAGCTTAGACACTGGGCTCTGCTGAAAGGCCACATGTGCCTGAAATACTGGTTTCTCAATACTAAGTGCTCTGGCTCCTGAATCCCTTAATTTGGATCTGGCATAGGTTATCCTCTAAGCCTTAAGGGCAAGTCTGAGCTCATCAGTGGGAATTTCACCATTGGTCTTAATAAAAGGAGGCTCAAAAAAGCAGCAACCCAGCCAGGGTGCATGTCGTACTGTAAGAGCTGTCATACATGTCATACATATAGCATCTGCATTTCTTTAAGTGCAAATTAGGTGAGGAAAATCTCGGAGGTTGTTGTGATCCTATGGTTTGACTGGGAGGAGGGGTGATCCTGCAAACCTGCTCCAAGAATGCAGAGGACCTGGCTCCTTCTTGTCGGTGCTGCACATCCATGGTCAGGACTTGCTCCCATGGCCACAGGAGACGTTACGTCCGATGGACTTCACTCTACACGTAAAGCAGGTTTGTATTCTTCAATGGAGTAGCTCATGCTCCTGCACTGTCAGGTAGCTCGTGGCCTTCTGGAGGTCTTAATAAGCGGTATGTTGTGTGCAACCATTCAGACGAGGCTCTTCCTTTGAACTTGATCTTACACTCAGCAAACCAGGGTTTGCTCCAGCTCTCCTGCGGGCTTCCTGGATGGAAATGTGTTCATCCATCCTATGCCTCAGTTCTCCCCGCCTAAAAACATAGGAATCGTGTTCTTATCTCCCAATGGACGGGGAGGTTAAATGGTTATGGACTGGGAAATGCTAAATCTGAGGGCCGGTGAGGTATAGAGACATTATTTCAGTCTCTTTCTGTTATTAGAGCATGCAGTATGCAAGTCAGCTGCTCTTATCAGCGTAATACAAAAGCAGATGTGTGAGACATGCAGCTACATTTTTTAATGTTACTTTTTACTGTGCCTGCATTTTTCTTTTCTTTGTGTAAAATTATGACCTTTTAAATATCAAATAGACTATATATTATTACAGAACAGTTGCTCAGTTTCTTATGAGAAACAAATATGTTTTCTATTATATTCACCAGGTGCATTCTATAAAGGGGGCGTTTATGGTAGAATCATATATATTTCAATAAAGGCTTACTAGTTTTATGTCAGAGAGAGGTAGCCCTGAAACCAAAACCATACATTTCAACTTCACTGGAATTGCTTTTTTGTCTGAAATAAGGTAAACCCTCAAATGGGAACAAAACATATTGGGCATTACATAGGTTTTAGAGAGAGTCACTTAAGATTTAGGGCTGAAAAAAAATATATTGATCATTTAGATGGGATTAGGGAAAGTTGGAAAACATAATAAAACCCCACAAAAATAGGCAGAGAGTTACACAATACTACAAAACCTGGAAATCTATATCCATGGCCTGCACTTTTACTATTTGGAATCTTCCTTGGGAAAATGGTTAATTAAAACGAAGCCATTGAAATGGTAATTTACAGCCCCGTTTGGAGCAGAAGCCTGGAACAGTAAATTCTGGAGCAGGGCTGTGCATCACAGAGTTACAGCACAAAACTACTGTACAGACATCGCTGGAAAATCTCAGCTTCTGCTGTCTTGTGTCTATTAATCTAGTATCTCTGTGTACACAATTCAAACCATTTTACAAATATTTGTCATTTGTAGGAGGAGATGTTGCCAAGACCTATCTTGACACTGCAACCATAAATAAAGTGTCCCAACACAGAGCTCTGAATTCAAAACAAACTGCTTGAAGAAGGTGGGCACAAACTATCTTTTATGAAATATGAACAAGCCTTCAATCTTAAGCCAAACACAGAAGGAATCTTTGATACCGAAAACTGTAAAGAACAAGTGAAGATTTTGGTTTCTACCCATTTTCCGCGACTCCTGCAAGTGTTTTCCGCCACCACAGCTTTATTCAAACATCTTGTTTCATCACTTTCTTAAGGCCACCTCATTCTCAGTATCCCAGTGCTTTCCAGGAGAACATTTAGAAAGGTGGTTAAGTTCTGTCAGGAGATGTTTTGTTCTCACATCCTCTCCCCAGCAGGAGAAACAAGTGAAACTGTCTTATTTCAGGCAAATTTAAAACAAGGCAGATCCATTACTTATTGAGAACATCCACAGCAGGTAAGAGCCAAAATATTCCTTTTCAGAGGGGACACAAACTCCTACAAATCCGAGCAAGAAACTCCCACTAGCAAAGAGAGTTGAAGCTTTTCCTATGCATAAATTATTTAATGAGCATTTGCTGTGCGTTTCTTGTATTTTCCCCTGCAGGTCCTGGAAGGGGCTGCTGTCAGACATAAGATAGCTCCACAGATATTATCAGGCTTTGAACTGTCATGACAGAAGTCTTCAGGTTCATTAACATACTGGACTGGCACGTCAGGCTGATCAAACCAGTAAGCATACAGCATTAAACTTGAACTACGTCAACACGCTGTCTTCGACTCATGCCAGGCAGGAGATGCGACGACCACAGCAGTCGATGCCTTGCAGAGTTGGCTCCCTTTGGAGAAGAAAAACCTGTGTCCCTGCTGTTTATAAACCAGAGCCAACCCTGGCACATCTGCGCTGCCTGTAAGGAGCAGATCCTGGAATAAATTATTCCCTCAGTCACACTGAGCATTTTTTCTATTCTGGAAAGTGCTGAGATCCTCTGCAAACAGCAGCCCAGAAGCAAGCCACAATGCATTCAGTGACAGTCAGAAAGCAGAGACCTGGAAGCAAATGAAACTAAGGGCATCAATGCTTTTTTGTTTAGCGCGAGTGGACTACATATTGCTTTCTGATGCTGTTCTGTGCTCTTTCTCTCTGCTGATTTCAATCTCTGCTGAGCGTTGGTTTTCAGAATAGTTTGCTATTCCACATCTGCAGAAATATTGCACAATATTAACTTTCAGCAGCCTTGGGCCAGCGTGCCCTTTGTGTGCCTGGAGCATTCTGCTGGCCTTGAACCGTGACTGCAAATAATGAAGCTGTGTTGACTCAGTGTTTATTTTTGATAAATCTCAGCCCCCCCCCCCCCCTTTCTTTATGCCAAATACCTAAATGTTTTCTTAAAGTCTTTAGCCAAGTCACATCCAAACAAAACGTCTCTTCACTGCTAAAGGTGTCCCAATGCTGTGTGTATTTCTATGAGACCTGTTAGCAGCTGGGGAGAGCAGTCACAAGTTTATATCATTGCAATAGGTAGGAAAATTGCTGTGTTGGGTACATTTCAGTGCTGGGCACACAGGTATGTGTCTCACCCTTGCCTTTTTTTTTTAATTTTTTCAAATATTGTTAAAATTGGCACAACGTTCACTTCAAAGCCATGAAAGTTACACCATCCGGTTCCTACTGAATTCACCTTCTATATAGCTCTGAGCGCTGATAAAAGGCATTTTAACATAAAAATCTGTATTGCTATATGGGGATGGAGGTCTTTGCAAGGGAGGGGCTGGGAGTCCTTGTGTTGCCTCAAGGCAGCCGGGGTGGACTGCACAGCGGCAAGGCTGGAGGTGGAAAGCCAGGGAGAAACACCCTGAGCTCACACTGCAATAAGCACCGCCTGAACTGGGACCAGTCTGACCACTGGCAACCACTGAGACACAGGAGCAGGGAAGTTCACATCTTATTCCTTGGTACTCTGCATGCTGGGGATGCTGCAAAAACCTGGTGACTCGGTCTGCTGAGGCTGCTTTGAAACTATGCCTTGAATAAGAAAGAAGAAAGATACGACCAGAACTGATTCAAATTCCTGCCCTATTTGACCCAGACCAGCATTTTCATCCCCAATCACTCCAAATTAGGCAGGGAAAGGATTAAATCTGATTCTCCACGTTCCTAGTCAGCCTTTAGTAGTTGAGCCTCTCTCTGTCAGTCTATCCCAAGCCCTTCCAGCTACGAACTGGCATATCTCTGCAAAATGTTTCAGCTTTGACCAAGCCTCCTTTCTGGGAGCAGAGGAGAGGGATCGTTGCAGCCAGCTCTGGCCTCTGCTTCTGACTCACCACAGGACAGATGCTGATACCCTTTTCCCATGTTCTCTACCCCCCTTGCAAAAGTCAGGGTGTGAATCAAGGCTGTGCTATTTTGGACTCAGTCCATTGCCTGAAATAGTCAGAGCTATCAAAGTTTCTTGGATTTCTTTCCTTCCTTCATTTTCCCCCCATGCAAAGGCTGGTTCCTCCCTTGAGATACAGGAGAAGATTCTGAGTCCAGCATAGCTCCGCGTGGCTATGATTTATAACAAGTGCTGCAGATGCACTTTTTAAAGTAGGCTTAAAAATTACTTCGCCTAATAGAGATTAAATATTGATTACCTAAGTAATAGCTCTGTCTGCAATAGAAAATAGATGTGCAGCAACCCCCACACATCAGTCACTCACATTATCTGAGGAAATAGCGTACTAGAGGAAATAAAGGATGTTTGCAAATCCTTTTCTAAAACCATCCTCTTCTTCTACATAGCTGCATAGAAAAATATATACACATATATATACACATATACAAATACATATATAAATATAAACATATATATATATATACTCATGCTTATCCTTTGACTTTCCCTGGAAAGCTAGCTTGTTCCTCACATTTCATTTTACTTCCTTCTGATTGCTCAGCATTTTTAACAGTGATGTTACTGCATCTTCCCTCTTAGCCTGCCATACTCTGTGTCCTCACTGATTTTGAAAACAGACGAGCCTCTGAGATGGAAAAGGGGGGCTTGCCCCACAGCATGCCAGTCGCGTGATGTGAGTGTGTCCCCTGCCAGCGGCAGTGCTGCATCATGCAGTGTGGCAATGCCATCGGTGCCAGGTCACGCAAGGAAGGGGAGGGACAGAGAGGACATGGTGTGAGATGACCACAGTGACCAGGGACAGATAGTCCTGGGGTGCAGCACAGTGAGCCCTGTGGATGTGTCTGCTACGTGGCATCGAAGAGTTGGAAAGAAGCCATCAGCTCCTCAGGGGTGAAGATGAGTGCACTCTCCTTCCCTCTTCTCTCCAGCTCTTCTTCAATTTACAGGTTTTGGGGCTCCAGTGCTTCAGCTGTCCTGCCAGCTGGCCTTGGCTGTCATGCTCAGGCTGAACCTCAAGGCTAAAGCTCTATAATCACTCACAGCCTGGGCCAAAAGGGACTTTTGCCTCACATGTTTGCCACTGAGCCGCATGGGTCATGGCCTCAGCTCCTATCAGCTGTTCAGCCCAGACCTCCTCATCAGCTTGGTGCGCGCAGCATTGCCAATGCAAGCAGCTGATCCATCCCGCTTCAGCAAACTGACTTTAAAGAGGCAGTCTTCTTTGCCAACTAGGATTGCAGGACTTTGCTTACCTGTTCAATTTGTTGGGAAAAGATAGCAATTTTCCCTGACCTTCCCCTTCTGAGATAGCATCAAAGCAAGGTTAGATGTTAGATAAAGCCCAGGGACATGCGTCCTCCCTTCTGGTTTGCAGCAGCGTGTCCCTGCCTGCAGAGTGCACAGCATCTTTGGAGCATGTGAACATTGCACAGAAACTGGAAAAATGTCTGTAATGGCAGCATCTGTCCGGCTACTCTGTTCATCCTTCCTGAATCATGAGAACATAAGAGGCTTTTTCCCTCCTGCAGGACATCTCCTTCGACTGTTGCTGCAGCCAGCTGAACACTTGTCTGCTGGGAAAACTCCAGTATTCATGGAAGAACTTCATCGGCTGATAATACCATCTGACGGTGTAGCGGGAGTCTTGGACTCGCCAGTGCTGTGCACTCCCATCCCTAGCTCCAGCTTGTCAATTGAGGTCAAAAGCTGATAGTTTTATCCCATACCCTGCACAAATGTTATTGGTTTTATGGCTGATAAAAAAGTGCAGCATGGGCATAAATTGCTTGAACCAGATTTTTCTCTTGCAGATGCTTTATTTGCAGTTTTCCTCATTTAGATGGAGGGGGTCCAGAAGAGAACTATGATTCTTGTCCCTGCAGAGATCCCCCTTTGGGTTTCCGAGGCCTAACATCAGTTTTCTGAGGCCAGGGAGTTGTTTGTAAGGGGCACCCATTGCTGATTCACTGCAAAGTTTCTCGTGGCAATCTTCTTACCAAAGAGCTGTGGATCTCAGTTTCCAGAAGCTCACTAATAATGAACTCTTCTGCGTCATTCTCAAAGAGATTACCATCATCATGCTGTCCTTCAGGCAAATAAGCCATAAAATGAAAATCATTATGAGTAAAACAAAGAAAGCAAGAAGCTTTCAAAGTTGAACCATCTACTGGGTACCTGCCCCCCTTTCATTCTCTGCAGGAATGAAGCATCTAGTCGTCACAAGCCCATCGGCAGGCAACAGTGTGAGAGTCCTGCCAGGAGATGCTGAATTACACTCAAATCGCGTGAGCCAGGCCAGTGGGCTGAGAATCACTCGTTGTGCTGCCAAATGCTTTGGCCTGAGCTGGGGTAGTAATACGGTCCTTTTTAGCACTTCTCTGAAACAAGCTGTCTGGCAGCAAGGAGCTCAAAGCAGTTCAGAAACTGGAGTTAAGTCTCAGCAAGTCCCTGCGAATTTGAGTGGGACCGAGGCTAAAGAAGCAGTTTGTCAAGGCCGTATAGCAAATACATGTGGCTGCATCAGGAATATTCTTTCTTAGCACTGCTATACCCTTCTTGCTGGGGGAAAGACAGAGAGATAGACAAGGCAAGGAAAATAGTGAAGTAATGCAATTAGCGGGGGGTTAGAAATATCCTACTGCTTTCAATGCCTGCAACTACACCTACAAAACTCTCAGGGTGTCCAGAGCTCTTAAAACATCACATTGGCTTTTGTTTGGCTTGCATGCTTGAGACACAAGTTTTTGAGACTGTTGCTATAAGGGTAGAATGGGATTGTAGCAGCGTCTACTGATTCAAGGACATTTTATATTACCAAAAGTCATTATTCATGATGACAGTACCCAAAAACCAGATGAGAGTGTACCTCCATCCTGCAGGCATCCTACAGACCCCATGTGGAGAACTGTGACTGTGGCCGTGAAAGGACAAAGGGCTACAGAGACTGCAAAGTGATGCAAAAATCCATGTATGCACAAACTTGTACATAATGGGTGTGTTTTCAAAAGCCAGGCACAAGAGTGTGAGCTAAAGATGAAATAACAGCCTTTCAGCTCAGTATGTCTGCGCATATGTTGACTCGCTGTGACTCTAGCAGTTTAATGTTGCACCATTTGTACTAGTGTGCATTTATGCCTAGTAAACTTTTTTTTTCACACCCCTCAGAGCCATTGCAGGCCCCTTAGAAGATCTCTGAACATGTAAAATGACCACCCTTGGAGCACCCAGAGCATGTGCTGAGGTCAGTGGTCTTTGATGGTCTGCAGGAAAATGTCACTGCTCCAAACAGATGCATGGCAGTAGTAGACCAGGAGACCCTCCTCTTGTTATCTAATTATCTAAAGTATGTGATAAACACCTGCAATTGAACTTCAGGCCAAACTCTAGCAGGAGAAAGGAACTTCTCTCTAGTCAGATGTCTAAAAACTGATGTTTCATTAACATATTAGCTCTGTCCTAGCTCATTAAAAGCATGTATTCATCTTCATTTTATTAAACCTGTCTGTGGCATCACATCTGGGTTATGAATCTGTCATCTGATCTGCCCATTTCCTTGCTTTTAATATTTCAAAACCATCATTAAAAATGAATATAGGCAGAAATTTCAATCTCGGATAATTATCACTAACTATTAATTGGTTTTCAGCTGGCATATTGTGTGCCAGGTGAAACACTCATAAAAGAGAAATTCCTTGAGCTGTCCTAAAAGACACGCTTACTGGGGAAAATCTTGATATTTTCAGCAGGATTCAAACATCAAGTTTGTCAGCTGTTCCAAGTATTAGCTATAATGTTTAGTTTTCAGTTTTATTTAAATGTATTTATGTTTTTAATTAAAACAGAAAATTCTGTGGAAAGCAGGGATCATTGTGAAAAGGTACTCAGTAGAAAACCAGATGTTCTCTTGAGGGAAATAGATTAATTGCGATGTTTTTAACCAATCCTTTTATCCTTGCAACAATTACTAACTGCTGTTGGAACTAATGAAAACTTAAAAAATAAAAATAAATAGTTGTATTGTGCATATTGTTTTAATTGGGATTCAGTCAGACTGGGAACATTGCTTGAAGAGAAAGCTCAGCACCAGAAAGAAACTGAGTTTGCCTGATATTTCAAAGTGCATTTAAATAGTATGAAATAGAAGCAAACATAAACCATAAGGAGTGAACAGAAGTTTGTCTTTTTAGAAGTATGGAAATTAATCAGGAGGAGGAAAATTAAAATTGTGACCAATCCACAATTGCTGAAAATGTTTTTTATTCTCATGCGTGTGTATCAGATGCCCCGATTCTCCTTTCATTGACACAGTTGCAAATTGGAAGTGAGTTTTGCGGGAGTTCGCCTGTTACAGCCTGAGAATGAGACTCAGAGACCCGAACAGATTGCAACAAATAGTTCCTTTGGCATGAACACTGGTAGAAATTTTCTAAATGCACTTAGTTTTGAAGCAGTCTGTATTATCAGAAACCTAGATTAGGTGTTATCTAATTAGATCTTACCAAGCACTGAGGAACTGCTCAGCCCTGTGTACCTCTCCGAGGGTCACCCAGTGATAATTGGCCAGACCAGGCAAGACCTGCTGCAACCAATTTCTGCAAGAAGACAGTGAGTGTTCAGCTGAAAGCAGCAAAGGAAAAAATGGATCAGGGAAATTTAACTTTTGCTCAGGATTTATCAAATTCACAGAGAGAGGGTTTGGCCTCAAGGGAATATTGAGAGATATAGACATCCTGCCCGAGAGCAGCGGTCCCGACTTCATTTATATCTGCTGAGAATTTGGCCGTTCTACATGTTGATTTTGGGCCCAAAACTCTGAAGGCAATGCTCTACTCTTTAAATCATTGCAGTGACGAGTAGGAACAGATTAAAGGCGTCAGGATTTGACCCTTTGTAGATTAATAAAGGCATGCTGAAGGCAAATTTTGTCTTTGTGATTTTCTTGGAAGTAGACGAATAAAGAGCTTTGATCTAGAAGGAGAGTGTGAAAGGTCACTGGCTAAGCATGTGTGCTGAAGTGCCCTGAGCCATCCAACATGATCGGCATAAATTAGAATCTGACTGCCCAGCTTTATTCATCTTTATTGATGTCTATATAGTTGCGAAGGCAGAAGGGCTATAACAATCCCAGCCAGCACAGAGAACCAACTAGGGCATGCAAAAATCCATAAGATATTCAGTATTTCCTAATGGAAGTAAATATAGGAGTATGTGTTAGTGATGCACAAGCCTCATAATTTTAGAGTTTGGGTTTTGTTTGGACCTGGATCCAAACCTTTGGAAGCTTATCTGAAGTTTCCAAAGCTACTTGTGCTTGCAAAATTGCAACCAAGTTTTGAGAGTTTATCATGAGATTTTTTTCCATTGTTTCTAGCCCTGGCTGAACCAGTAGTAGTTGTTATTAATGCCCAGCTGCAGACCTCTCAATATAATATGAGCACATTCCCCCAGGCAAACTGACACACTGATTACAGCCCTGGGGAACCAGAAGCTGCATAAAATTGGACAAAACAGGCTTATGACATGTTCAAAATTTCTGCTTCAAGGTCACTTTTGGAAGCAGAGACGTTTTACCCAAAAAAGCCACTAGATGTGTCTATTTGTGACAGCAGGAAGAGGCAGATTCAGTTTTGCACTTGTTTAAAGCATCCATCTCAGTCCAGCAGCCAGTTACACCAGCAGTACAAAATCCTCCGTGATCCTACGTTCACAGAGGATCTCTGCCTTCCATACCACCAAGCTACCAGGACTTCTTCTTGGTTCAGTTCCCAGAAACACAGGCCTTTGGGTTTGGAGGTCCTCAGTGTGTTACTCAAGCTGGCAACAGTCATTTCACCCCCTTGGAAAATGAAGCTTTCCTCTTTTGAAAATATAGCATAAGTAATAAGAGAGAATCTTTCATTTCTGACTACCTGATTATCTGTCTTGGATGAACAGTAGGCAGTATTCAGGGCTCAGTGATTTGCAGAAAAATGCAATCTTTTGAAAGCAAAATATACACAGAACACCATCAACATCACATATTTCTGTTAAGGAAGTTCTTATGGTCAAGGTTCAACTGTATAAAAACCATGTCCCCAAATGGCAATCCTTAAGCCAAAAATCTTAAGGTCAAAACCATAATTTTGATCATTTAGCCTGACCTCCTAACAAACAAGCCTTAACAAGCAATTCCTGCCTCAAGCCTGTCATGTTTGGCATATATCCTCTGGAAAAAGCTACGGTCCTGAGTTAAAGATCCTGAACGATGGGAGATTCCAACATTTGTGTTGGCATTTTCTTCTAACGGCTAATAAGTGTCATTGCTTAAAACAAGAATGTTCTTTTCTAGTTGTACCATCAGGGAGCAAATATTGCCACCACTGTAAAGAGCTCAACACAAAAACACAGTCAACTCATAGCTGCCAATTCTTCAACCGTACTGATTTTCGTTTTCCCACTGGAAAAATTTTTCCTAAATGGGCAGCAAAATAGCATAGTTACTATAGGTGCCGAATACAACCCAAACTGAGCATTCAAATGGACTTCTGTTTTTAAAATTAAAGAAAAAAGTTTATATTTACAACACATGCCTTTTGTTTCCCTTTAAACTGGAAACACAGTATATAATTTTCAATAACCACAGTGCCTCTATTTTTTCCAACCACAAATTAACCATAGTTCAGTGCAGTGAAATGCAGTAAGACTGATGGAATGCTTCTGCCTAAGGGATGACTTACCCCTAACAAAAATTATGCTTTGCTTCCTATTTGTTGTGTTCAATAATATTGCCTCTCTAAATACTTTTGGTTCAGTACTGACACCAAATGAAGAGGAAAGCCTCCAGAATGTACAGACGTGCAAGATTATGTTTCGTTTGTCTTTGTTCATTGTCCTAATTCAAACCAGTTACCCAACCGCTGACTTATGACTCTAGGAGGCATATTGTGGGGTTTTTCAAATATATTTCACAAAACCACCCAAACTCAAAGGGTAACTTTCTGTCCTCGGCTACACCACTGCAAGAGCAGCAAAGTTTATAAGTTTGCACATGTACAACAGAGTGGTTTTTATAAAATCCTGCACATTGCCTTTCTATTTTGTTACGTTTGAAAATACAAATGATTTACTCTAGACATACACAACCAGTTTCTGCAAGGGGCCAATAGACAAAATACAGATACTTTGTACATCTACCAGTAGATGAGCATATTTTGTTGGCTATGAGTGGAGATCTACTGTTTGAGGATTCATTTTCTCATCCACTTATTTCAGAGACAAAATTTTCTCATGAAACATAGAGAAGGGGAATAAAATTCAGCTTTTCTCCTATATGCTCTGCCCCAAATTGCATACCTGTCATGAGAAATAGTTCAAAATTCATTCCAGATATTAATTAAAAATCTCACTATCCATTAGAATTACCCCTTGATATGTATTTATACCCAGCCTCATAGCTGATGAATGTGTGAGAACACACTTATTAACAAAATATTGAAAAAAACCCCATATTCTCCATCAGAAGATCTGTCTTAACCCCTTTGCAGAATTCGTGGCTGAATGCATCAAACGCCTACCATGTTTCTGAAGGCTGGTGTGAACCTGTAATGCTGCTGCATGTAAATAGCTCCGCTGAGATTAATGGGAGTATTCAAGCAAGTAAATATGCACACTGGGTGGCAGGATCAGGCCAGCAGTTAGCACATCCCTCACGGTTACAGTGACTTCTCTTTCAAATTTAGCAACTTTGACTTCTACAGATTTTCCATTAAATTTTATCACTTGTATCCCAAAAGAACAGAGACTTAATAATACAATAACTGTAATTAGGAAGAACTTAGGAAAACTAAGTCCTATTACATGCAATACCCCATCATTGGTGAAAAGAATGGTGTCTGTCATCATTTTATCGCTGCCTGGTTTTAGCCACTTTATTTAAAATTTGATTGAAACCTGAATAAGGATTTACTCTACAAATCCTTACCTGCTCAAGTCTCCGCTAAGGTAGAACAGTGAACTTTTTTCCCTTAAACTGTAGAGAAAGGAAAGTTTGCAGGGAAATAGTTGAGCTGTCAGCAGTAGATTCGAAGCCAGAATTAAAATTCAAGAACTCTCGTGAGGAATTTGTCTCATCTAACGTTAATCATCTGAAAGTCTAGTCTAAACTTATCGTCCCGGATGCCTCAGTGTCCAGAGGATGAACAATTCCATCTTAAAACAACCATCAAAATAAGTGAAATAATCACTCCCCAGAAATGCTCCTTTCTGCCTGTAGAAAGCGCCTAGGTGAGCAGCTAGGACCAGGCACCTAAGTTTTAGGTGGCTAACATGCAGCAAGAGTAAACTTCTGCTCAGTGTCTGTTCAATACCTCGAGCCTTTCCTGTATTTTTGACCACAGACACAGCTGTATCAGCAAGCAGTGCAATTTGCTGCAACAACTTGGCTTGGCATGCTGGGATGAGCAGTGCTGATACAGATTTTGCTGTATGTATATTGAACATCTGTCCTATGGCAGCTACCCACACAGTCAAGATCCCAAGTGCTGAGGTCTCAGCCTGTCTCCTTGATCAGCCCTAATGAAATGTATGTTTCTGTGATGAAATCCAGACTAACCTCTGTTGGTATTCAGCTTTCAATCTTTGAGCTGTAATCTCAAAGATTCAGACTGATCTTGCTCACAGGCAGTGTGAGCATTGATAATGCCTCAGCTGCAAACCTGGCCGATTTCCAAGTAACAACACAGTGGTTCTGGTTGAGTTGTGTCTGGAGCATTGGTTCCATCCCAATGATAAGCCAGAGGAGGCTCCAGCTCTTAATTCTCTGTTCTGCATGAATAGCTGCACTCAAATCCCTAAAACAGGTAACATAATCTCAGTCTTCCACCAAACTTCAGAATAATCTCCATTTAGAGCTAAACTCTAAAATTCGCACCCTTCTCAACCTTTATGCCAGCCCTCAGCTCCCAGATAGCATGGTCATGTGCAGTCAGGGCATCGCATGGTCCTCAGAAGAATTCACTGAATTACTGCTATTGTATTTTCTTTAGATACTGGGCTGCTGCCCTGCAAAAACATGGAGTCACTACCCTGTCTGACAATACTTACTGGTGTATCTTTGTTGATGTATTCATGCAGAATGGATTTTTACTATGTTTCCCACCAACCTGGCTCCATTCCCCAGATACCTATTTTTCTGAAACACAAGCAGTTGACATTGCCTCCATTTTCCTATTTGTTCATATCTGGGTTTTCCCTGCACCCATCAGGACTACAAAGGTTTTGGTTTGGTTTTTTTTTAATGCTTAAACCAAGCTCAGATTAAGGCAGAAGTGTCCACTTGTACTGGGAACAAGAGGTGTGACCCCCACTCTGCACAAGGGGTTCTGCAGATATCCATGTCCTGACACAAGGACTGTGCTACTGGGTCAAACCAAAGATTGATCTGGCGGAGTATCCTGGACCGGACAAAAAATTCCTGGGAGTAAGCAAAGGAACAGGTGAGGATCTAGTGATACTTTACTCCAAACACTTTCCAAGCAACGACTGATTTGTGGTTCCTGAACCCAGTGCAAGTCTTTTGGCATTTCATAGTTTTCAATTAATTTCTTTTCCATGGTGCTGCCCAGTAAAATATTGACCAGTGGTCTTGAACCCACATAAACCATCAGCACCCACTGTCCTCTGACACTGCAAAGCTTAACTACTCAGAGGATGAAGGACCATCTCACCCTGCTTCGAACATGCCCCAGGTGGTTTCATGTGGTCCCCTTGTGGTGGATGGATGACAAACAGTTGTTTCCTTATCTTCTCCATCACACTTTTGACTTCATATCCTCTCTCCGTTTTTTCTTTTTTTCTGGATGAAGAGTCCTCCTCTAATTATTCTTTGTATAGACACTAGTCCAGACCATTGACAATATCTATTGCCCTCTCTGTATCTTCTCCAGCTCCGCTATGGTTTTTTCTGAGACAGGGAAATCAAGACTGTACAAAGATGCTGGCACACTATGGATTGATCAAGAAAAAATAGTATTTTATTTTCTGTCCACTATTCCTTCCATAATAATGAAGCACTGAACTGATGTTTCTCATTGAGCTAGCTCTTATAACCCCAGATATCATACCTGTGTTGTAAGTGAGCTTTGACATCACTGAATATATGATGCTGAGCCTGTGGATGACAGCCCAGACTACACAGGGTTATTTAAGAATGGGAAATGTGAGAAGGACCCTTTCTTGCCTTTAATTGTTCTCCGTGAGTACTAAGGATAGCTGCAGCCTTTGTGCTCTGAAGTGCAATCAAAGGAAACCTGTTCTGGAAGAAATATTGCCCCTGGGCAGACATGGAGGAGAGAGTGAAAAGTTATTCGGAGTCTCCTCTGCTGTCTTCTACCTCCACAACTTCCACCTGGAGTGCATTGCAATGGATTCAGCGGCTGCTGAGCCCTGGGAAGCAACCTCAGAGCTGGCTTCGTCCACACACAGCTCTGGTCCCTATGGGCCAGAGACAAGAAGGTGTAGGTCCGGACAACCAGCTGTCTGGGATAGAAGGTCTCAAAGCTCACAGGCTACCTAAATGCATCAGCTGCAAAGGAAAGAGAAGCAGAGGTCTGTGTGCAAGGTGCAACACTTCACAGGCCAGCTTTGTTGGAGCACTGCCCTGCAGAGAGCTGCCTGCCATCTCTCCCAGCGGGGGTTCATACCTCTCTACTGCAGCCAGGTCCTACATAACCCATAACTCACTTTCTTCTCTTCTCTGTGCTGCAGTCTCACTCTTTTTAAGTGCTTCTATGAACTCCCATACTGCTTCACCAGCAGCCCCATCAGGCTGCTGCATTACGCTTCTGCTCGAGCTGAGGGAGGGAGGTGGGAGCTGGGAGGAGAACAGAGCAGCAGTGCTTCTCTGTTTTTCCTGGATGTCTTTCCATTCACCCTCGGCTGCATTTTCTCCCTGTTCAGAATAACTAGCATTCTTTGGGGCACATCTCTCCTCACAAATCTCGAGGAGGCGGAAGCATTGCAGAGCTTGCTGCTTCACTAAAGAGCGCGTTATTCCAAGGCTAAGATCTTATTACAATTCCCTTACTACAGCAACACATTTTTTCCACTCCTTTTCGAAACCTCAAATGTTGTTATGGCGTCAATGGTAAAGAAGTTTAGGCTTGCTTGGATTTCAGTCTCTTGGCCTTGGATGGAGGGGAAACATTATTTCTCTAAATACATGAACCCTTATGCACACACACACTTGCACGCTCCAAGACCCCAATCTTGCAATAGGATCTGCTCATGCGTAGCCTTGTGCCCATCCGGAGTTGTGCTGAACGCAAATCAGGCACATCTGACAGCTCAGGCTCTTGTAAAGCAGCGCTTTGGTAATGCTGCTACTAATGTGATCCAGGAAAACAGCAGTGTGGTTCAAACCAAGCCAGGCAATGGTCCCAGTATAGTAGCAACCAAGATAAAGTTAACAGAGAGCCACACGATGCTGCAGGGACTCTGTGTACATCCAGGTCTCTACCTTCAGCCTGCTGGGGGAAAATGTGGCTTGTGCTCCCCACTGCAAGGCAGAAGTGGTGGGAGGAGAGACCCTAGAGCTCATCCTGCTGCAGCTCTGGGCAGGCAGGCAGTGCTTCCACCATGGTACAATGGCACAGAAAAGCACCTGCTGCCATGAGTCCTCAGCCCCCTTGGGTTTCTTCCCTCTGCATAGGTGAGACGGAAGGGAGTTGGGGGCCACAGAGATTGGTACTGGATTTTGGGAGAGGTTCTGGTGCTGCTGTAGTCTCCTTGGGCTCAGTTTTGTGCCCTGCAAGCAGCCTGCACACCCCGGCCCCCTTCCATGGGGCACAGACTGGGGCACACGGATGGGTCTGTCCCATCTCTCAGAAGACCAGTGCAGAAACCCAGCCCTCCCTGATGGCTTCCTCAGCACCCAAGGCACTTGGTGCTGTCTCTGTCACCAAAGCATCTGAGCACCTTCTGGCCTTCAACACATTTTTCCCTTCAGCATCCCCGGGATAGGATGCTCTATTTATCACACTTGAAAACGAGACATGGAGGGAGGCATAGCCAAATTGCTAATGATATTTAGGTGCCTGAAGATGCAGATATGCATCTGGTGGAATTGTGAAGCACGTGGAGGTATTTCCCTCCTGCTGTGCTCGAGCCAGGTCCTGCAGCGGGTCTGGGCTGTACGCAGTAGGAATCGGGCAGCATTTATAACAGGCTCTGTCTGTTGATGAGACTGTCAAAACCCCCTATGCACTCCAAGAACAGCTTGTTCCCTACCAGTGAAAATTGTTATTCTCGCACTGTTGTTTCACAAGTTCTGTTTCCAGCAACGCCTGATCACAGATAAGACAAATGTAATCTCAATATGTACATCTTGGGCTTTGTTTATCCAGGACCAGCTAGGCATCGTGGTGGGAAGAATGTAATTTCATTTCTTCCTCCAGCAGCACCTCCCCTTCTCTGCTTCTTAATTTTCTTCCACTCAAACCTGAGTTCAAAACAACACTGAAAACCACTGGAGCGGGGATAGGATAATCCCCTGAGCTGGAGTCAGTTTCAGTCCTGCCAGATGGACAGGTTCTGATTCAAAAACAAATCTGAGTTTCCTGCAGCCTGCACGTTACTAGTGGCTTCCTGCAGGCTTTTGGTACTGTTTAATATCTCTCACAGAAGCAGTGACTGAGCCCAGCACTTGCACCCCAGCTCCAAAGCATCTCGGATGCCTTGCTCAAGTGTGGATCTTGCCAGGGCAGTGGGCATGAGCAAGATGTTTGGGGCTTCTCCTCCCCTGGACTGCCATGAGACTGATAATCTCAGCAGGGTATTCAGTGATGTGGCATCAAACCTGTCACTGGACTAGAGAGTTTTGCTACTAACAATTTTGGAGCCCCGAGTGATGAAGACTTGCAGAAGGAGTGCCTGCATTTCTGATCTCAATCAATCAGAATTAGCTTTTTGCAAATTAAAAAAACAAGAATGACTTGACTCAGGTTCCCCCTCTCTGAACAACAAAGGTTCAGGGAGATTAGCTCGAGCCTACAGAGAGGGGTGACTGTCTAGCTCAGATCTGGATTTCATCTCACCTAGGTTAACAGGATGTTGGGGATACAGTGAAGCTAAACGGAAATCTTGTCTTTTGAGCCAATCTTCACTTGTCCTTGTTCCTGTGAGCCTCACAGTTGGATATAACACTCCAGAGTAATAACTGGCAGAGTGGTCTTTGCAGGCATGGAAACTCTCCTGTGAATTAGAAGTCATTTACATACTGTAAAAATCTGGATATTATTTTTTCCCAGTGTTAACCTGAAATGTAAAAAGAGACAGGGTGCCAAATCAGAATTAAAATAAACGTGTGAGGCAGGCATAAACTGTCATCCAGTATGGCCAAGCAGCTTCTGTGTCTTCCTCCCCATCATGAAAATCAACCTGAGAAAAGGCAGTGCAGTGCAAAGGAAGAGAGTTAAGTTGCACCTACCTTGGAGGAAAGGCTGGACAGCAATTGTTTAACCCAGCCCCTTGGCCTGATTTCCGACAATAGGAGAAAAAGCCCGTGAAAGCTGATATTCCTTTTATCTTAAAAGACAGAGGCTCATTTTTGCTTCTCTGATTTAAGTGTCGCAAACAGAAGGAGCTGGGAAGAGAGCAGCCTTTGTTCAGTCGCACATCACGTACGTCAGCCACAGCGAGCTGCTGTGTGCCTCGCTGGGACCAAAGCGTGGTGGTGACACTGGGACGGAGGTCCCTACCCCATGCTACCACCCTAGGAGGGCAGCATCCCCCCAGTCGGGCTTCATTTTTCTGGTCCTTTATTGTACAGTCTCTGCGTCTCCTCTCCCCAGCAGATAGGTCCCTTTCAGTGCCTGGTCCCATTGGCCAAGGCTCATGGTCTTAGTTCATGTGTCCTGTGACTCTTCCAGGGCCTCCCTCTGGTGGTGTTGCCTCCCGGGAGAGCCCCAGGCCACCAAAACATCCCCCAGATATCCACCTCTGTGACAGAATTTGCATTTAGCCTTGAACTAAACCTTGAACCCCTGTAAGCTGGAGAGTGTTGTGGTTTAACCCCAGTCAGCAACCAAGCACTACACAGCAGCTCGCTCACCCTCCCCCCGGTGGGATGGGGGAGAGAACTGGTAGGGCAAAAGTAAGAAAACTCATGGGTTGAGATCAGAACAGTTTAATAATTTAATAATAATAATAATAATAATAATAATAATAATAATAATAATAATAATAATTTGTAATTAAAAGGAAAACAACAAAAAAGTGAAAGAGTAACAAAACCCAGGAAAAACAAGTGATGCAGCCACTCACCACTGCCAACTGATGCCCAGCCCATCCGCGAGCAGCAATCGCTGCCCCCCCGCCAACTCCCCTGTTTCTATACTGAGCATGACATCATATGGTATGGAATATCCTTTGGCCAGTTTGGGTCAGCTGTCCTGGCTATGCTCCCTCCCAGCTTCTTGTGCATCTCCTCACTGGCAGAGCACAGGAAACTGAAAAGTCCTTGACTTAGTATAAGCACTGCTTAGCAACAACTAAAACATCAGTGTGTTATCACATTATTCTCATGCTAAATCCAAAGCACAGCACTATACCAGCTACTAGGAGGAAAATTAACTCTATCCCAGCCAGAAGCAGGACAGAAAGTCACAACAGTCCTCAGAGGGCAGGATGCCCCTTCTCCAAACCTAAACCCCTGACTGGGCAGAGCAGGCTACAAGGAAGCCTAAGAAATGGAAGAAAGAAGTGGAGACCTCAGGAGAAAAAGTATACTTGAGGGTTCCTGGGTGGTGTTCCCCTTGTCCTCTTTTTAACTGACTGCAAGGCCCTCTTAGCAGCCAAATCTCTTCCAGGCTCATGCCTTGACATCGGTGTGCAATACCTGGCCATCTGCTTTGGCTGAGCTCCTGCCACGCAGAGCATCCCTCTGCAAGCAAAGAAAACTAGTTCTGCTGTCCTGCCAAACACGTTTCAACAAATCCAGCATATTGGAAGAGACTATCTCCTTACACCGAGCAAAATACCCGAGAAGTCTCTGAGACTCAAGGGGCATCACACAGAGGGAGGGGAGAGAGGTCGGTTTTCCCAGCTGAATCTCCAAACTAATCCCCAGAGCAAAGAAAATGCTCTGGAGTCCTTGCAAGGACTGTTGTTGGCAAACTTTACACAAACAGGACTCCGGCAGACACTGCCACAAGGGTCCTCAGTGTTTCCCTCAGCCCGTGTCTCTTGTCTGCTGAGGAGCGATGCAATATTTGAATGTGAATGGCATGTGCTTGTTGGCGGAGAAACTGGCATTAATCAGCAGCCTCTGAACTGGAGCTCCAGCAGCTTCCAGGCACTCGGCAGGAGCTGCTCAAGAGCAAGGAGAGGAAAGTGGACTCAGAGGCCAGCCCTTGGCACAGCAGAGGTGATCAAGGCATGGGGAAATGGCTGCAGCCATCAGCAGAGAGGAATTAGGTTCATAGGATCTCCAAGACCTTTAGGATTCTTCTCCTTCCTGTTATTGCTTGTGACAGGGTTGATAAAGCACTCCAGAAAAACCACCAAGCAGCCATTAGCAGATGTCAACCTTTCTAATCTTGTTTTTGGCCTTGAGTGATTGAGGCCAAGTTGGCCATGAAACATAAACCAAGAACACATGAGTTTTGGGAGGAACTGAATCCAGGCAGCAAGCCGTGTCAGAGGAATAATAACTCTCAGCAAAACCGACACGTATCAGACCTGGCTTCCACTGGATAGCCTCAAACTGTATTTCCAGTAAATATAAATCAGTGCAGCTCCACTTAAGGGGTTTTACACACCAGCTGCAAAGCTAGCCAGGATATCAGAGATGGCTTCACCCAACATTGCATAGTGCTTCTGCCTCCAGCTATAGCCTGTGGGCTTCAGATGCTGCTGGGGGAGGCAGGCACCCGCCTGATAGTCAGATACCCAAAGCACCTAATTAATAAAGCCCTCTGGGTCTTGGATACCAACTCACTTCCAGGTTTCTTTCCCCTCAGAAGAGCTTTCATCATATGGCCCACTTCAGACAGTCTCTCACCTCTGCCTCTGCACTGCGGTCACACTACGGTTTGCCAGTGACTTACATTTGGTCTTCCTGACAGAGACCACAGCTGCTTGGTTTTTAGAAAACTTAGCTAAGCTCATATGCATCATTGAAAAATAAGCAGGTGAGTTAAGAGCTTGAAGTATTTTATCGGTTCAGTAGCAAATGCTACTAACCCTCCTTTAAAAATAGGTGACTCCTATAGGGTAAGGAAGCCCAACTCCTACCGAAGCAGGTTTTTATTAGAGGCAGACTTAAAGCATAAGTCTTTAATAAGGCTGGCTACATAGCTAGGACTAATACAGTCATGTCTCAATGGAGCTGCTTCCCAGATGCTGACAAATCAGACAACTTCTTCTTTCATTCGGAGATCCTATCTAAGTAGTAAAACTGCTTCCACATGTTCATTATGTCGTGCAGGGTTGCTTTTGTGGTTATTAATGCATATATTGTGCAGAACAGAGACCCTGGCCTGCTTAAAACGTGGGTCTTCTCTCACTGCTCAGTGTCTGTCTCCAGCAGCATGTCCTCTGATGTGGAGAGAGAGAAAAGACCCAATTTTCTACCCCATGAAATGAGTAATAATTCAGATTCTTAAATCACTTCCAAGCATTTTGTAATCCTTAGATTTAGGGCATACAATATTCTAAGTTAAGTAGAAAAGGTCTGCAAAGGTTAAAAACAATAAATCAGAAGACAGGAAGAAGGATTAAAAAAATGAAAAAGAAAGGTAATATAGGACTTGAAATAACCAATTGACAGCTCTGAGCAGAGAGGATTTGGTGACAGTTTGATGGAAAGAAGCTTTAAGTAAGAATGTGCATCTAAACCCACTTCCATGTGGTTGGGTTTTTTTTCTTCAGGTGTTGAATTTTCCATTAGAAACGTCACAGTAACTCACAAGCAAATGTACCTCTAACCGTGGCAATAACTCAGTCCCAGCTTATGGCTGGCTGACTAACTGTGTTCAGGGCTTGTGATAAAAAACTGATATGAAAGCTGACCTCAATTATTCATGTCTCTGATTCCAACTTCCCTCATCAGCCCCAACAAGTCATGTAACCTCTGCACCTCAGTTTCTTCTTATGCTGTGCACCTGTGGCAATAATGGAGTTTTAATCCAGACACTGCTGCACCAAGGTGAAATATGAATATAGGAGGTGGCAAAAGCATGGTCTGAGCCCAGGAAGGCTTTACCAGGGTAAAACATGCAGGGCACCTGCAATGCTGGTGGGACCGCTTGTCTCACGTGAGCCTGGGAGGAGGGCTGCAGCCACGGCCATGGCTGGGCAACATGGGAGCCCAGCACCCAGGAGACTGGATCTGCTGCTGATGGCTCGTATAGCCTCTGTTCAAGCAGCGATTGCTAAGAAAGGTAAAAAGGCAGGTACAGAGAAGCCACGTAAAAAATAAACAAATAAACAAATCTGAACCCCCATGCTAGAGAGCAGCGTTTGCATGGAGGTGTGTTTGCAGGAGCCACAGAGACTCACCCTGTTACCATCGTGTTTATTAGCAAAGCAAAGGGGCAGCCCCCAAATTAACAGCCTGATGCAGAGTGCACCAAAATCAGTAGAAAGACTCCCACTATATTCAGCAGCATTTGGCTTAAATCATAAAAATGTTATGTTCACAGTGCCCTTTTACTTCTCCATTTACAGCATTCCCTGGCCAGGAACGGTGTCCATCCTTCACACACTGCTGGATGAGAGAGGGAAGGTCGTACATGGCTAAACAAATTAATTTGTTAGGAGGGCAGAAAAGCAGCTGCTGGCTGCTTTAGATGACCAAGTTTGCAACTTCAGGTCAACACAGTGTGCTAAGAGTCAGTGAATAGTTTGGCTGGAAAAAAGAAATTTGAAAAATAGTTGTTCAGATATATTTAAAATAAAATGTCTCATTTGAAAAATGTCTTTTAGATGACTACCTGTATTTCCTTTATTTTAAAGGTTAAATATAATGTCAGGAAATTAACGTTTAGTTTGGGGTTGGATTTTGAATCAGTTTGACTCTGCTTTGAGTGAATTTCCTCCAAAAAAAATTTTTTTCCAGTGTTTCATTTCATTCTGAAAACAACAAAGCCAGTTCTGTTTCAGGAAAACACCAACTTATATTTTACATTCTGAGTTTTTAGTTCTGTGGCCAGACTAGAAAAGCAGCTATTCAGACAATCTTAATTATAGACGTAACCATAGTCATCTCAGTGTCAATAATGAGCAGATAATTTCTTGGGCCGTATTGACTGGCAGTACAGTAGGAAGCAAGTGCTGTGTATTTCAGATTTATTTAACATTCCCTTCATAAATCCATTTCTTCTGCTCCTCTGCTGTTCCCAAATGTCATTATAGTGGAATATAAGAGCAGCACAACAGTAAAGAGGAGGACGGAGGGAGTTTTGGAGATACAAGGCACACAGCCCCCTCCAGGCACAAAGCAAAAGCCAAAGAAACACTGACTGAGGAGGTTTATATACATATTCTTATTTAAAACCTCTTAACATCTAACTATAGCCTCTCATTTCCCAGCCATCAACTGCTTCTTTCAGGATTTATATTAGCATGCTGATACACATACAAATCCTAGAAGAAAAAAAGATGCAATTGACTGCAAACCTTATTTTCCTGTACTTATCCTCAGTCTCCTAGTGTGTGTGCAAAGGTTCTCTGTGCACAGTAATCAGCAGTACTGACGAGTGCATTGGGCACCTTCATTCAGAGCTGTCTCCTGAGTCTGTGATGTTCCATGTGAAGGCAGGACCCTGGCAAATGCACCAGTAAGACTGCCTGTGAAGAGTCAGAGCCACTCGTCAGCTGGCCAAGGTAGAATGGGTTTTCAGCTCTATTTTTGCGTGTAAAAATAGCCATGCTTTTAAAGAATAAAGATAAGCACACTGACACAGGGAATGTGAGAACAGACTCTTTGGTAATCTCCATTACACATCTTCCCATCAGGTAGGTGAGATGCAGGTGGGATGGGAGGATGCTCTGAGGCTTGTGCCAGTGTAGGATGCTAGCACAGGGCTGCGGTGTTGTGCATGGGACCTGCCTCCCATGAAACGTGTCCACCTACAAGTTCACACTTCGTCTAAACTAGTTGTTGGGGCTTCTTCTCTTGGCAGGTGGTAAAAGAAGGCACTTCCAGAGGTGGCTCAAACTAGTCTAAGGTGAATCCTAAAATGGGTGGCAAGTTACTTAAAGCTGCTCAGCCCATGGGGACATTCCCAACTGGTAATTCGCTGTATGGGAAGACTCAACTACCCTTAAACCCAAGACGTGCGTGCATCTGCCTGATGTGAATGATGGGAGCTGTGGCCTGGGAGCGCTGCAGGATTTTCACTGTAAGCCAACCCTGCCTGATCGATGGCTCCCCATCCCAGACCTCCATAGCTCAACTACAAACATGATTATCTCTACAGCTCTGCCCCATGCTGATGTATCCATGCCCACAGCCATGGAGGAGTTTCAAAAAATGGCACAAAAAGTGTTGTCAGAAGTTGGGCAGCTGTACCGAGCTGTGGGTCCCCATCACACCTGAGGGTGCGCAGAAAAGACGGAGACCCTGACTCCTTGGGAACTGCAAGCCTGCTCACACACAGTGAAGACTCCAGTACTGGGGAATTTAAGTAAAAATATTGCATCTTTTGGTGCTGCATCTCAAAACCCAAGCTAAACCTCTTTTCCTCCGGTTCTAAACTCAAATACATGTGGCAGAATAAAATCTTTTAGCTTTCAGGTATGTTTGAGCTTTTTAGTAGCTTGATTGGTAATCAATAAAGGTATTACAGAATGACATATTTATTCAACTGTGAAACTGCTGCCATATAAAATCACTGGCAGAGAGATCTATGCAGTGTTAAGTTTAAGTCTATTTATGTATGTTTACGGATATATTGGACATGACTGTTGTCATCCGTAACTGCTTGAGCAGTAAGGCCTGGATGCACAATACATTTTGGAAGAGACACGAACCTTCAGGCTTAAGATGGTCTAATTACCAAGCTGAGAAGGACATTTTTTCCACAGCAGGTCAGTCCACAATTGCTTTCTTTAGGAGCAGTCAATGCTTGTTGCTGTTGGACCCAATGGCCAGATGACCTGGCCACTGGACTAGCACAACCGTGTCTGATTCAGTCTGGCAACGTTTCCACTGCATATGGTCAGGTCTTCTGGAGCAGAGTATCCCTTTTAATAAGCTTTTTTCTAAACATTTTATTGTGGGAATTTGTTTGGGGGCAGTATTACTCTTATTTTGGACTTTGTAGGAAAAACCCAAACCCTCCCTTTCAGCTGATTTTTCATACTTTATTAAGAACATAATTAGAATCCTTCTATACTGGAAAATATTTTGCCAGAGATTGATAATGGTGTGCAGACTAAGGATGAAGGCAAATTTAATCACTGTTTTTATTATTCTATTTGCCTGAGTAGCGTAATTTCCCATCATCCTAAGTGGCTTGAACAGCCACAGGCTTGAAATAGTGATGATGGAATTTCCTGGGAACAAATTAATGTGGAGGCACTGGGATATTACAGTAACAGTGTGGTAAAGGAATGTGCCTTTTACTATATGCCTCCGTCGTATTGCTGTATATTTTGGCTAACATCAAATGTCACTTGCGAAATGCGTACTACGCTGTGGCCCGTGTTTTTCTGGCCTCTCTCAGACCGAAGCAGGGAGCACTACACGGTGTTAGTCCCTCCTGGTTGTGGTCCTGCAGTGCTTTCCCATGCAGGCAGAGCTCCCACTGATTTCCAGACGGGCATGTACAAGTTAGGGCTGCTGGATCCCTCTCTACCGTGGTAAAAATAGACAGTTACTTGGTTGTTTTCATTAAAAGGAGGGGAAGGAGAGCATTATATAACAGGAGGCTTTTTGGGGGGAGCACTGGTTTATTTAAAACCTCCAGTGATAACTGCTTTCCCCGACAGGAATTGGCGCTGCAGCAGGGCACACAAGCTGGGATCTTGCCATCGCTGGAGAGCAACGCTCTCTTCTTTATTAGCAGACAATAAGCCACATTCAAGACATGCTAAAGAGTTGGAAGACAAGCAGCCAAAGCAGAGAAATTCAAAGTGAGGGCTGGTGCTTGGGAGACTGGTGTTTGCATTTGCCTGCAAGGGAGAGACAGACACAACTGAAGATGTGGCAGCTCTTTGCCAATGCTCTCTGGGCTGACGGGGATCTGGAGGCAGAGATGGTTTTAATTAACACCTGTGCTAATTGCTTGCCCTTAGCAGGCAGAAGTCCTGCAGGACTGGAGCAACTGGGCAAGTGCTGAAGGCAGGGCACACCTGGGAGGAGATGGCATTTTTTATGGTGGTGAGGGAAGTTTAGGGACCACTTGCATGCGGTGAGCAAGGAGAAGCGGTGCATGGCAGCTGAAGGCTCTGTTAGCAGAATTTGGCCCCCGTGTCATGTGGGGAAGAGGGATTTCGATGCTTATCACCCTGCTGGTGTTTCCTCTCTGTCCCGGCTGTGCACACCGTCAGCTGTCCCCTCATGACCCACAGCTAGGTCTCACCTACTCAAAGGATACAGCCACAGCTCTGCTGAAAAAACATGACTAGACACTCAGGGTGAGCCCAAAGGCTGGTTTCTTGTCTCTGGCAGAGGCCAAGAGAAAATGCCTGAAGAGAACAAGAGCAGGACTTGTTTACTGTGTCCCCATCCCTAGACGTTCTCCTGGCTGGTTCCTCTTCTGATCCATGTGTCCTTGGGAGAGGCATGGAGAGGCATGGCTCACCAAAGCCCTGGAGGACGTTCCTCACCTGTGGCCTGGCACCAGAGCTCCGTGTGCTGTGGGACAAGGGAGTGGGTCCGTGGGGTGGCTGCGGAGGAGTGCTGGCACGCCCCGAGCCAGCTGCGGGCCTCCCGTGGGATGCCAGTGCTCTGATGGCACCACGCTGGGTGTCCTCAAAAGCCCTCAGACCAAAGTATTTTGCATTGTGCGTGCGTTGATCCAAAGCCCAGTTTTCCTATTGTCTTCAGTGGCATTTGGTTTGGGCCACAAGACCCTGAATCGACACAGTGCTGAGCCTGGCAAGTCAAAGGGACTAAAGCACCTGATTAGAAGAAAGGCTTTTTTTTTTTTAATTATTCCCTGCCTGGAGACTTATGTGAAGCGTAGAGTTGGGTTTAAAAGGACAAAACGCTGTCACTTCAGCAAATCCTTATGTGCTTTGCAGAGCACCTGGTTGAGGGCTTTAAAAGTAGACCCTCTTCCAAATGAAATACAGAATATTCTTACTGGGAACGATAGGCTGTGTTCATTCCTTGAACCAGTTTTATTAGGATACTGGGGTTCACAACATGCAAAGGCAAGGTGAGCTAGCAGAGTCCTGGTGAAGGCCATTTGAAAAGCCTCGTTTCAGAGTGACCACTAAATAAAAAAATACAGCAACCTTACGAAAATGTATTTCAGCACTGAGACGTTAATTGTCAACACTGAGCCAAGGGGCATTTCTCACATGTAGTTTCAAACGAAAAAAAAAATGTTGGCACAGCCTTTGCTACAGCGGTTCCAGAGGAGTAATTAAACAGGAGCCACTCGGAGCCAGCTCAGGGAAAGTGTATGCCCGTGATCTCGGAGGGGGAAGGACTGTGTGCCTGCATGCATGCGTGTGTGTGCACAGAGATTTTTTATTTTTCTTAGTCATATTTGTGCATTATTTTCCTGTGTGTCCATGGCACCTTACTTCAACAAACAGTTTGAAAGGCATATGCTGTTGAGCAAAGGGGAGAGAAACGCTCCTGATCTTTTTTTCTCTTATCTCAGTGAACATGCCATTTTTTGATGCTTTTCCTAGGGCTTCTGTGACCTATGCTTTACACCACCTGGCTGGTTTAATTCATGAATCTTCTATTAATATGACAGGCTCTGCAAAGGTGACCAAAATGTTAAGGAGACAGATGTCATCAGTATCTCTCAAGGGTAAATACTTGTTTGCTCCCTTTTTGTGTCGCTGGTCTCTGTTCCAAATCTTGGCACTATGGCTGAGCCACTGAGACTAATTCATTTTTGCTCCTCCCTCAGATGCTCTGGATGAACATGACCACAATTTTAACAGTTTCCTGTGTTTTCCTCAAATGTCAAAGCCTTTCTCTTCTGCCTCTCCTGCTGGAGAAACCCCATCTTACACGGATGAGCAATGTAGTTGGAAGAGTCTTTATAACTCATAAGAAGTCACAGGGTGCTTTCCACCACCAGCAGAGCGCATTTTGCCCTTTAGACAAGAAAACAGGTCTTTGCTAAGGGTATAGCTAGCTCCATGTTGAGTCCGCTCAGCATCTCGTTCTCATAGAGATCTCACCTGAAAAACTATCTCAGGATCTGCTGTGGCTGGCCCAGTGATGACTAACATGGAGGCAGGACTAGGCTGAAGTAGGTCTGGTGCAGATACCTGGCCCTGGTATTGGAGAAGGTGACACGTTTCTTTTTCCCCCAACATGAGACATATCCAATGCCACAGAACACGAGGAAAGGGGAGCAATGCCCATTCTCAGAGAGCACAAGAACATTTGGGCTTTGGGGTTGATGCATATGGGTCCGTTGTGAGTGGAAAAAGACAGGCTTGGACCTAAAGCATATAAAAGCATGTAAAAGTGTATAGAAGCATCTCTAGAACTACCGAGACACCTTGGGGACTTATTTTCCATTCTGCTTTTCTACAGTTCACAGTGCAGGGAAGGGGGAAAGGGTCCCAGTGCCACAACCAGAGTGTTTAGACAACAAATGGTCATCACCACAGAGTGGATAAAGAGGGGATGATGGTCTCTGGGGCGGTCTCAGCGTGGATTGGAGATACCATGAGTGAACTCTAAACTCTGCCTGTGCTTAGAAAGCAGCAAAAGCAAGGAGATGAGGAAACCTCTTCTCTTCACTTCCTTGCAAGCTGCTTAGTGCTTTGGATCCCAGCAAAACTGCCCAGATCCAGCCCAAGTAAGAGACCAAACGTCAAGCCCAGATCCAGCCACGCTCTTGGCTCCAGGACACAAGTCATACCTGTGTCCAAGCTGCACACTGTGGGCCTGCTCCAGGCTGAGCACACTGCACTTCTCCCCCGAGACAAAGCCCCATATCCACGCTGTCCACATCATATTTATCCTTACAAGACTGTCCCAGGAAGATCGTTTCATCTTTGGAAAAACCCTTTTAGCAAACCGGCATTGTGTTGGGCTCATCTCTCCTTTCACACTCCTTCCCAAGGCAGTTACTTGTCTGCTGTAATTTACTCTTTAATGCAGCACTTTCCTATTCTGTGAGACAACAATCATGAAGCATTTAAATTCCAATTGAGTAGGGCTGGAGTGCAGAGGGGCTGCAGCTTGCGCAGCGAGGATAATGGGAACCTGAGACAGGGGACACCAGTTCAAGGCCCCCCAGGAAGGAAGGCTACAAGCTTCTCCCTCACATTCCCATCTCCCTAGAGATGTAAATCAAGAAAATGAAGGGAGGGGAAGAGGAGGAGGGGGGTGTTTATAGAAAGAAAAGGGAAAATGGATTGAGTTGTGCTGAATTCTAAGACAAGGATCAGCTACACAAGAGAACTATTGAATAGCTGTGAAATCTGGAATTGAGCCATCAAAAAAGCTGCTGAGCTGCATGTGAATCAGGTTGATTGTTTTTGAGAAGCACCTGATTTTTTTTTTTTTTTTTTTTTTGTCCCACTCTCTCTCTCCCAGGCTGCGTGCTTAGCCTTGGAATTTGAACATGACTGCCGATGTGCTAAACTGCTTTTCCTTGAGATAGAGACATTTTAGGGAGCGGGAGAGGAGGGAGGGTGGGGGAGTGTCTCTCTGAATGTGAAGGCCATGACATCCAGGCCGGGAGCTGACAGGTTCCCCACTGCTCCCGGCAATCGCAGCGAGGAATTTACACTGCTGGCAGAAAGCGAGCAGGAAAAGTAAAGAGCTATAACTCCCTGGGACGTGGAGGAGAGGGCTGCTCAAAGGGCTGCGTGCTGCTCCATAGCTGGGCTGCAAGTACGTTTTGCTTGCTCCTCACCAGCTTTGTGCTCCCAGGAATTCACATTTCTTACCTTGTCTCCCAGGACAGAGCTGGCGCCTATTTCCTGCTGAGTGGTCCCCGCTGGACCTTGGGAAAATGAATTGCAAATCCTCAGTTTAATACGACACTTATCATCATAGTGTCTGATTCTCCTATGTGCATTGGTGGAGTTATAATTCTCTCTGCGGCCTCCACTAGTGAGGGAAGCAAAGCACAGGGATGCTAAGATGCTGTTTTCCCGAAGAGCTCTGTGATTCCAGAGTGCCTTAAAAAGGCACACTGACAGGGAAAAAAAAAAGCAAGGCTGCTTTTAAAAATCTAGCAATTTGCCTAGAGTTATGGAATGAGTTGGGATTGCAAGAGTGAAACCTTGCCTTTCCTCATTTGGTATGGCTGAGAACTGTCTGTTCTAATTTATTATTATTGTATTGCATTATTGTGTAATTTTATTGCATTAAAAATCATGTGAATAGCACCATGGTGCTCTACAAACAGAGCGCAACACAGAGCCACTGCTCCAAGGAGCCTTGTTAAACTGCCTCCAGATTTGACTCAAGAGACCTATACTCTATTACCTTATGCAGAAAACATCTACATTGTTTTATTGTTGTTTATTTATTGAGCACGGAGGGTAAGCACTGCGCTGGGAGAACTTGCACAGTCTGGACAGATCTATCAAACTTCAGTTCTTCTGCAATGGGATGTGCTCATGTGGCCTCTTCCTTCTTCCCTCTGTTGTGGTACCATAACTCAGCCCAACTCTGCAGCCTCTCTGCCTCTCCAGCGAACCAGCTGATGAGTCAGGTCCCCCCCAGCCCCTGGAGGTGCGCCCGACCCTGTAGACCATCTCTGCCCGCAGACCATCCTCCTCCCACCCATTTTGGTCATGCTGAGGGCTGAGGGGCCCTGGTACCTCGGAGGAACCCTGGGGTTGTTCTCAGTGCCACCTCTGCCCAACAAGAGCCTCCGGCTGTTTCAAGGCTGTGTAGCACCCACACATCAGACCAGTGTTAGGACAAGCTTTAATAGCCGTTGGATGCCACAGCAAATCAAAGGAACTGGGATGCTGCCATGCTGGGGTCTGCAATGACACCGGAGGTACCCGAATGAGCCATGGCTCAGGGCTGGAGGCAGGGAAGGCTTCGTGGCAGGAGGGAGTCCGGTGCGCCCCGCTCCCACAGCCCCAGCCTCATCGGGCACCAGATGGGAAAAGACTCGGTCGTCAGGGGGTTATTTCTTTCCTTTCAATGGAGAGGACCGTGGGATGAAATACGCTCACCGCAGGGTGGGAGGGAAGGAAATGTCCCTCCATCCCCTCTCAGCTCCTGATCTGTTTTTGTGCTTTTGGTCCCCAAGCAGACCCCAGCATCCCAGCACTGGTTACGTATGAGGTGCTGCCCTGAGAAAAAACTCACAGCAGTCACCGGCTAACCATCCCACCTGGCAGAGGGGACTCTGAAATCCCGGCGGTGGCAGCGACTCGGCTCTGGCAGGGTCGGGGCCAGCGGGAGGGCAGGCATTGTGCACGGGCCATTGCTGCCTGCTGCAGACCGTGGCCATTCACGCGGAGCCTGACTCTGGACCCCCTGAAGTTAATGAAAAGACTCTCTGGGATGTCAGCGGGTTTGGGGCTGCACCCTCGGTGTGCAAAAGCAGCTCCATGTCCTCTGTAACTCAGCAGCACCATGAGCTCCAGGAGCACCCAGAGACGCCCAGGCTGAGCGGCTCTCAGCTAGGTGTAGGCAGCATCTTCCTACGGCAGTTGCTAAAGCACCTCAGACGTTGGCAACCAGTTTTTTTCTTCTTTTTTTTTTAAAAGGGGAAAAAAAATAATTAACCTTCACCTCAGGTCCCAACTCGCATAACCACAGATCAGATTCTACTAATAATTTTGTTGCTTAAGTGACTCATAATAAACACTGTGAGTTTACTTTTGCTTTGAGAGCAGCTGATCTTTGGAACAAACCGCCCACAGGCGTAAAGTCATGTCACCCCTTCGCTGATTTAACCCTCTGAGTGCTCACGTGTCTCTGGACCCTGCTAAATTGCTGCTTGCAGGAAAGCCTGGTGTCTGGGAAATTTTGACATCAAACATGAAATAATATCCAGAGAGGGTGTGATCTCTTCTTCACCTATTTGAGACTGGGATGCCTTTGCTCAGGTCAGTGGCCCCCACATATGGGTCCAGGGATGTGGGTGAAGGCAGGGACTGCCTGTCCCATCCAAAATTGCTGACTAGCTATTTACGCGTATTTTCTGTGGTGGCATTTTTTCCTTATTACAAGTTCTTCTGAGGATCCTTTTACCCATTAATTATAGACGGGCGCGCTCAGCCTCGGTTCCCCCTCAGGCCAGCCTGAGCCTCAGCAGTGCTAATACGGGGTTTGGAGGGCACCAAGACCCAGCACCGTGACCTCAGGCTGAGCGCGGGATCCTGATGGGACACCACAGGACGCGTGGGCTGGTGCCAGCCTCAGAAGGACACATTGCTGCTGAAAACAAAAAGCCAGGGCTTGTTTTCATAGAGCTAACCTCTTTTCCCCTCCAAAGCACGGGGTGCCCACCCTCACTGCCTACACAGCGAGCCCTGGCTCTGTGCTTTGCCGGGACATCACTGAGGTGCACAGACCGTGCTCAGGAGTCCCACTGCAATAACGTGACCCCTCGTACGAGGGCAGAGACAACACACGCGCGCTGACCTGGGCGTGCAGCCGCATGTGCCAACAGTGACACCCTGAAACACCCTCCCATCTGCAAAATGTGAACAGGGCACACCTCGTATCACACCCGTAGCATGAAAGTGACTGCGCTCTGTTTTGCAGGTGGAGATAACTGAGTCTGAACTGACGGAAGGGCTTCCCCAAGGTCATAGAGGAAAGCCCTGCCAGAGCGTGCCCTGTAATGTAATTTAAGCATCAAAACCCAGCTCAGGGAGCAGGCAATTGCTCCTATACTGTGCACGGGATTTCTCCCCTGCCCTGTGCATTCGGTGCTCAATGCATGGAAGGTTTGCAAGTGCAGCAAGTTGGCTGCAGGCTGCTGAACAGCAGCTTTCTGTGGAGTCCTCAGACTAACACATTTTTGGAAGAGAATTTTATTTCTGTCCATCCCCAGCTTATGGTTTCAGCCAAGCAAAAACCTGCTTGACCTAATTTCTCCACCTTGCTGATCAAAGGTCATGTTTTACCAGGATTATTTCTGTCTTCATTGTAGGCACAGCTGGTAAACAACATGGAGATTTTACAGTATTTAACTTTCTGATAGATTTATGGAGGCTCCCTGCCTGACTTCTTTTGCTTCTTTCACAGCTTTTGCAGTCACCCTTCAGCTGATACCACGCGCTGTGCACCTTCAGGCCCAAAACCCAAGCTGAGCCAGAGAAAAGAGCTGTGTCCCAACAATTAGCCACCCACCCTCCCCACAGCCAGCCCCAAACCTCCGCCCTGGATCACTTGCTCTCAGCAGAGCAGTCATGTTAGATCCGCCACAGCTCAGACCTGCTCAGGTGCAGTGATGAGCATCACCAGGCTGCCAACGCTCCTGCTGCCAACTGCAATCAAGACAGAGGGAAGGTGCTGACCCCCTTCCCTGGGCTAGAAGAGCGTATAGCCTGGTCCACAAGCCAGCAAGGAAAAGCTGTTCCTCCATAGGGAAAACATTGAGGGCTGGGGCTGGCCCACCTACTGGCCTTTTGGCCTTGATCTCGTAGGCTTAAGGAAAAAAAAGAGGTTTACTGGTCCAGCAGTCATCTAAAAAGTTTTGCAACCATGGCAGCTGTAGCACACTGCTTGGGAGAAGATAGGAAGGTATCTCCATCCAACACCTAGTCTTCTCGCAATGCAGTGGTGGTAGGAAGGGTCCACGCTGGATTTCCCAAGTTGCAAAGCCTCCCACCATTTGGATTTGAGGGAAAAATTCTGCTGTTCCCCATTTAAGCAGCTCTAGTAGAGATAGCAGAGGGCAACAGTCCAGGCCTGAGGCTTCAGCCCTGCATATGCAGTGGTAAGACTTGGTGGCAGAAGGAGCAGAGGGTGTCCCTGTGAGCACCAGCTGTGCTCCTGGGTCCCTGAGCAGAGAACAGGGACGCTCCGACTTCCCAGATGAGGATGCTTTTCCCATCCTCCCCGTGCACAGCCCCTTCCCCAAACTAAAACCCTAGCTTCTGCTACACCTTCCTCAAAGCGGCGCTTGGATGACCAGCGAATCAGGGAGCGCAGTTTGGGAGCTCCTGCTTTTGCCAGCGCATTCATGCCAGCAAAGAGATTATTGAAATCCTCTCTCCTGAGGAGTCAACCAAGGGGAAGCTGCGCTACGTGCAAAGTCATAGCCTCCGTACCGCAGTATTGATCCACAAGCAAAGTCAGTGACTCATAAGGAAATATTTCACCTACTAAACAATAGTCTAAATATACAGTATTCAGCATATTTTATCTTCTTTCCATCAGCCTCCACTGGGTAACATATCTTATTCAAACACCATGAAGTCATACTTCCCTGGTACAACCATTTTCAATTATTTATTAAACAATGGAAGTTGCAATGGGCTGAGTCCTGCAGTAGTCAATCATTTCTTCTTTTTCTAATTGAGTCAGCAAAAGGTAGCATAGGTGTCCAGAAGTAACAACTCATTCTCTGGTACTGGCTACTGCTTTGGAAAGGTTTCAGACCAGAGTCCCAAAATAAGGGCATTGCTCCTTCTTCAGGGCATTACTCTTGCTAAAAGTAGCAGACATGAGGCTTTGCTTGCCCTCTTGCCCTGGGGAAAAGATGCATGCTTGCACTTTTTCATATATTTTAAGTCTGAGTTGGTTTATTTCATTTATAATGTGAGGTGGTCAAAGAGGATGCAGAAAGGCTCTGGAAATATCTGCTTATCTACCTGAGGTTTCCAGAAACCTCAAAGCAAGCTCTAATCAGAGCACAAAGCAAAGCCTAAACCCAGCTGTGAGTCTTGTAACTCTGGCTTTCCCAAAAGTGTTGCCACACATAAGCTGGGTGTAACCCCTGCACTACCTAGGACAACGCTGTCACCCTCCTGTGTCCCCATGCACCCCCCAGAAGCTGGGGAATTGCTGCACCAGCAGTGCAGGTAGGGCATGTGTGCAAGGACCCATTTTCCAGCTTCAGAGAAAGAGCTTAAATGAGGCAGGTAAAAAAATGGAAATTTTGAAAAAATTCCCCTTTGAAAATTCTGGCCACTGATGAAAAAACCAAACAGGTTTCTTATTAGAAAATTCTGAAGCTTTCTGAAGCGCATAGCAGCCAAAAAGCATTGGCATCACTGCGAGAGGGGAGCAAAGTGTCTAAAGGAAAGATAATTATAAGTGTGGGTTAAATTCTACTCAGCTATCAATAATCTACTGATTGCAATGGTACAACAGGAGATGGGGCCTGTTGACTTCGGGAGACTGCCCTGATTTTTACCAGGAAATGGTGTAAATGAAGTTAAGCTGTAATTTGTGGATAATTGAGTGATCAGTGACAAATGTTCCTGTGACATACAACAAGCTGTCATGGAAAAAGTATGCTGCTACAGCTATGTGTCACATGTGGTTTTAAACTGATTATTCTAAATCATCCAGTGTCTCTGCTCAGTGTTTGTTAAAAAAAGATCCCCCAAATTTGACCTTTAAAATTTCAAATAAAAATAAAAAAATTGCAGCGGGAGATAAGTCAGAGGAGATTTTGCTGCTGACTTGAGTGGACTCTGGCCAGGCTGCTGAGTGGAGTACTTACGTGGGTAAAATGAGATGCTCGCCCTCTTCACTTAAAGAAATGTCATGCAAACAAACATTTTCGGGTCAAAAATCCCAGATGTGCTGGTTTCCCAAGTGTAAAATAATAACCCGGTGTGGAGAGCTGGTGTCACAGCTCCAATTTGCACAGATAGGCTAAGGGTAGCCTAGAATCACAAACCTGAGCCTCCCCAAATACGCTCTATTTGGAACATTGTGCCATAGAAAATTAATTGCATTCCAACTCCAGGGAGCATTAACACTTTTCTGAATTCAGGGCCAGCCTGAGGAGCAGCCGTGCCCTAGGCAAAGAATCCAGCCCCCTCCTGGCCTTTGCCCCTTCCTCCGCAGGACTGAAAAGGAAAAATTGTAATAAATCACAGCCTTTAGAGACACCTACTAAACACTGCCCGGAATATAAATGTATGAATAAAATAGGAACTGAACATACTCATCTCAGCACTCGACCGTAGTTTTTCTTCCCTTCTCATTTTAATTTCTTCTTTCCTTTCTTTCCTTTCTTCCAGCTTTGTTTCACACATTCTCCTCTCCTCTCCCCATCCCCTCCCCCTCTCCTTCCTCTGGTTTTTCCCCCCTTTGTTGTCTTTTACTTTCTAGCCCCTTTCCAAGACTGTCCTTTCTCACCCTTTCTGTTCATCATTCCCTATGGGCTGTTAGATCTCTTTCCTTCTTCCTCAGCACTTTTTTTACTCTTTTCTCTTCCCCAAGAATGTCCTGAAGATCAGAGGATGGCCCTCTGCAGAACGATCTGTATCTTTCAGATTCAATCTGTATCTTTTGCATCCTTATCACTCTTTTCCTTACAAATAGCAGTCCCCATTTAAGAGACCTTATAAGTTTTCTCAGGACTGGCATTTAGGTATAAAGGAATCCAGAATCACTGGTTTCCTTTGGAAAGTTTGGCATATATGTGGTGCTTGCAATAGATGATACCTTACTTAGGAGCAAACCTGTTATCCTTGTACAAGATTTCTGTGGTTGCGGAAGGTTTGAGCATGCAGGTAGTTAAAAACTGATCTGTACCGGCAAAGAGGCTTAGTGCTGACCAATTTATACTCTGTTATTCTTACAAGCTTGAGTTACTGTGAGTCATGTAGAGTGCAAGGAGTAAAAAAATTAATTCAAGATCCTACTAGCTTCTCTATTCACAAGTTTTATCACATTAACCATCTAAATCTCTCTAACATGATATAACACCCCCAATGGGGATGAATTATGTCAATAGAAAGTTGCTTATATTCCTCTAGTTACCCCATCAGGGGAACGGAATGAAATATGTACATAAGGTCCTTTTATGTCAGGATACTTGATTCTGCCTGAGCACCTGCAGCTATGAAAAGTCTCATACTGCTGGTCAGTGGAGCTCTAGCAGTGCAGCAACTATCTGTAACAACCTGTGATAATGAGGAAGAAAAACTATTTTGTGAATGAATCACAGAATCACAGAATCACAGAATCATATAGGTTGGAAAAGACCTTTAAGATCATCGAGTCCAACCATAAACCTAACACTGCCAAAAACCACGACTACACCATGTCTCTAAGTACCTCATCCAAACGTCCTTTAAATACCTCCAGGGATGGCGACTCAACCACTTCCCTGGGCAGTCTGTTCCAATGCTTGATAACCCTCTCGGTGAAGAAAAATGTCCTAATATCCAGTCTAAACCTCCCCTGGCGCAACTTGAGGCCATAAGTTCTGCAACAGAGAACAGTTCTGCAGCAGAGAAGCTGTGCAGTTTTTCCAGGATCCCGTGGTATCCTGTTGACAACTGAAGCATCGTATCTTCATTATGATGGCGGTTACAACACCTTTCCAAGGGAAGCATTTTGCTTACTGTTTCCCGTTAACTCCCTCCCTTTTCCGTCCTTTTCTAGCCTGCTGACTCCAGCTTGCTCCCTATGTCCTCAGTACTTGCATTGTCGAGGCACTGCTGAAAATGAAGAGGCAACTTCTGCTCGCAGTTGGTGCCAGCGTCGCAGCTGGGCTGCAATGCCCTGCTCCTGCCCACCTGCACATGTTGAGAGGGGGCTCCATGGAGGAGTCTGTGGAGGTCTGGGAAATCTGACCTTGGCATTTCCCCTCTGTCCATAACCGACAGTGACACTGTTGATTTTCCTGCTCCAACTCTCCAGCAGGGTCCCCAAGGTGATGGCTGGGGTGAGGGTAAGGTATTATCCTATAGCCATGAATCCCATAGCCATGACGCCCAAATGCCAGTTCAGGGATCTGGCCAGTGTACGCCAGGGCTCCTTTCAGCCCCATGGATAGACCAGAGTATGGTGGTGGGCATTGGTGCATGGCCACGTCTCATCCCACCAGGCAGTAAGCTAAGTGTGGGTGCTCCTGGTCATGGAAGCTGAGAAGCATTTCCAGGTCCTGCTGCAGGGACATCTCAGAAGTCCCAAGAGAAGAAATGAAGGCTTCAGACTCAAATACTGGTCAGGGCAACACCACCACTGTCATGGTGATGTGTAGAAGTGCCTGGGCTGGCCTTGCACTGGCAGGACGAGCCATGGTAAGTGTCCAAGCACAGTGCCATGGAGCTCAGTGCAAACTAACTGACCCTGCCAGGAAAGGGGTTGTGACTGAGCTACAGACATACTTCTGTAGCTCCTATTAGCTGTAGTCAACCACACCTGAAGGGATGATGAAGACCCATTCCCTCACTTACTCATTTTTATGGATAGTGTATCAATCAGTTGTATGTTCCTGAGAGGTTGCAGGCATGCAGACAAAGGCCCAGTGTGATATGCTGTGCCTTGGGACGAGAAGGAGCGTGCTCTTTAATTCAGATCATGACTGACCGTATGCTCCTCCTTTCTGAAACTGCTCTGCAGAACCGGCCCTCTGGCTCCAACTGAACTTCTTGAGGGTGGTGGTGGTGCACCTGCAAAAGCTCGCCACAGACAGATTAGTAGTGCATTTGGACAAAACACAGTGCAAAAACACCTTGCACATAGAAATGGTAGGTGATTCAGACATGTCAGGGTTAAAAAGCTTGATCTTATCAACTTCATTTTTCCAGGTTGCCCTGTTGTCTTTGATCCCTGCTGCATTAGAGTCCACAGGATGCTTTGCCATCACTTTCAGCGAGCAGAGCTGGGAGTGGGACTTCTCACCAGAGTAAAAGTCAAATACAGCATTGCTATTGAAAACAGAGAGTCTTGTTTAAAGTATTGAAAGCATCGTTATTCCTCATCTCTGCTCCTGAGGTGGAATTTAATGTTCTGAGCAAATGTGCATTTTTTCTCACAAGAAGAATACACTTAATTGATCCATTCATTTTTAACTCTGTGCCCAGTGGCAATCGGTCACCTCTTTGCAATAATATCTGCAAAGAAAATAATCTTTGCTGGATCAGATGAAAAGGCGGAGAAAGAGTCACAGAATTAACTGGCAGAGCAATCTGGTTGTTGCCCTAACATATGGGAATAATAAGTGCCAGCCAGATAAAGCCTGAACACTGATCTTTCATTTTGTTATTCTAAGCACAAAAATAAATATTTTTATGACTACATATAAAGAGTAAAAGCAAATAGAGTTAATATGTAAAAATATACATTTTGCTTCATTATGTGTAATAATACATATTGATTTCATTACGATATTTTTTTAAAGATCGGTTTGCCTGGGAATAGTGATCTGCCTAAAGTGCAGTCTGCCTTTTTCATCCCATCTTTCTAAGGTGTTGTGCCAGTATAGAATGAAAGAGAAATATTAACTAGGCTGTATTATAAGGAGTTATACACTGTTTTGGGGGAAAAAAGGCATTTGCAAAAATGTGAACTAAAAATATTTTTATTTTTACAATTGAACGTGTCTGCCTGATTTTCAGTCATGGACTGCTATGGGCATGAAAGGAGAAATACAGAGAGAGGGAAATGGCAGTAGCGCTCCAACTGTAAAACGTTTCAAGTGTTAATGCACCGGGCTGCTTTGTGCATCTTTGTGCTTTGGTCTCCACAGCCCCCTAAGAGGAGGGGAAGAGCACTGCTATGAACAGGGAGCTCAGACCCAGCAGAAACTCGGAGCCAGGACAACCAGAACATAGAAAAGCACAATGTTTTGCAGCACTGTCCAGGTACGAGGAGTGAAGCTGCCCTTCCTTGGGGCTGGCATTGCACGGGCTCTGCCGGTCCCTCCAAGCACCTCCACTCACCCAAACACTGGGGCTCCCATCTCCGCCCTCTGTATCTCTCGCAATGCTTGAGGACCTCGAGGACTTGAACGTTGGCAAGCGGGTGCCTTCTGCAGCCAAACGCTGGAGAATGACCTCACATGAAGCTGTGTCATTGGGAGTCCCATTTTTTGTCACCTCCATCCACCTAGCATCTGAGTTCATCCAGTGTATAGCTGCCTCATCCCAGCCTGCAAGGCTGGCAAGCGAGCAGCTGCCAGGCTCTGAATGTCTAGGCACATTTCACACACTGCAGAGGGAAAGCTGGGAGAAAACAGTCACAGTCCGTTAGGACAAGGACAAGGAATCTTACAGGCACTGTGGAGAGTAACTGCTGTTTTCTTTTATTATTCATGAGCTAGCTTAGTCCAAGAGAGAAAGTGGTATTCATGTGGATCTTGGGGGAATTTGTACAATAAAGAGACAGAAAACAGCAAAGCCCAAAGGCAGGCAAACTTCTCGCCATGCCTCAAGGTGCAAAGATCACAGTACCTGCAGTGGTTTTGCCGACACTGAAGCTGAACCCACCTCCTTCTGCGTCCAGTTTCTGGGAGTTTCATTCCACGCTCCAAAAAAATAAAACCCCTTCGACCGACTCCAAGTTGCTTTGGCCCCACGCTCGTACAACAGCCCATCTGTCTGTTTGAACTACTATGGGCAAATGGTCCCACCAGTGTCATATCCCTCTATTGATTTTGGTCTGGGTGATGACACAGAGGTTAAAGATCAGTGTGTATGTACATTATACAGACTCCAAGGAATGCTGACATGAGGTGCTTGCAACAGCAAGAAAGTCAAACTGGAGAGCACATTCAAAATGTTAAACAGCAAATCTTGGCTTTGCAAACATTAGTGCTGGCTGCATATGAGAAACTTAAGCTTTTATATCCAGCTAGTCTGTTCTATCAAGTATCACTTAGTCTGTGGGCTGATTTACCGCACTGCTATACAAGTGATTTAGCAGATATGGATTCTTTTTAAGAAATGTGCTTATTTGTTTAAAAGCCTGTTATCATGTTGTGGATTTGGACTGAAATGGACTTTTTTTTTATCTAGCGAGTGGGTGAGTTTGGCGAAATTTTTTAAAATCTAATGAGTAGGTGTATGTATTACAAAATATTTCTGAAAGTGGGCAAAAAAAATGGTTACCGCAGATTTCAGCGTTCCAAACTCTGGATAAATGAAGTGATATGTCAGCATTTGTTTTCTTAAGGAAGCAAATAAATTGTGCCTCCTAAAAGAGTAAAACAACATGTAGGTTTCCATTTGTTACAGTCCTATAACTAGTCAGAGAAACTCTCTGTAAGCAATGCATGCCCCTGAGAAAAAGTATTATATTCCCAGAGAGGGTTGAAGTGCTTAGACGGAGAGCCAGAATCGGAATGGGTTGACTCTGAAAGTGGAGGAATTAGGGTTGACCCTAAGAACAGAAACCCAGGGCTGAAGTGCTGGGCCCATGAGGCTGGGAAGAGATTCAGTACTGAATTCATTGCAGCTTTAGTTTCATATCAGATTTTTTTCCAGAGATCTATCTGAATGCCTTGAATCTGCCAAATCGTGTTGAAAACCATGAATGGGGCAGTCTAATCCCTGTGTTTTTGTCTCAGCTAGAATTCCACTTGCATTGCACTGTGTTTTCTTCCAACTTGAGAGTAAACAAAGCATAACCAAGCATCTCAAGAATTTCCAAAAGGACTGGTTCAAATACAATTTTAAGAACAGGCAAAGATGTGATATGGTTATTTTGGGAAAAGGATACTCTCACAATCGCTGGCTGATGGCCTCAAGGAGACTTTGTTTATCAGTTGGACCACAGCGTGGTGAACTGTACCTCCGTTTTTTTGTGATAGTTGGTGGAATCAGATTTTAATTCACCAGGTGAGGAGAGCTGCTTACAAAATGCAGTGTCAAAAAGAAAATTTATTTGATATTACTCCTGAAAACATACTAGAAGCTTTCTGATCACTCCTATTGCTAAGGACAGGTACAATAAGAGGACCTAGAAGAGGACAGGGGCAATGCAGGTCTCTGCTGGGCTCCACCCACCCTTCCTTCTGCCTAAAATACAGGTTTTTTAAGTTTTCCTCCGTTTGGAAGCTCTGTTGCTTTTTGCTCCTTCTTGGCTTCCTTTTGCAACTTCTTCCCAACCTCTCTGCTGTAACTGGCTCTGCTCTGAGCCACGCAGAAGTACTCCACATTCTTCATTTTCACCATGCCCTGGCTCATTTCATGATATTTCATGTTGTTCTCAAAGGTCTGCCCTGAAGTCACGTCATTGTGCAAGATGCAGGTTTTATTTAAAAGCAGGCTAAAGACAAACAACAGAAAATATCGCCTCAGAAAGATGAAGAACATGGATTATTTTTAATCTCATGATCTTCACAATGACTCCATCATTTCCAAATGTCTGCTTGAAATAATGGGAGTAAATCAAGGCAGAATTTTGGCTCTTCTTCCTTATTCTGCTCTAGTTTTATCTCTTCTTTCATATCGTCTTATTCCATGTCTCCCCACAAAGATACCTCTTTTGGAAACATTCAGCTCCACGGCCTCGTGCCATGCTTTGTTTACTCTGTATTATACTACTCTTGTGCAAACTTACTTTGGTGCAGGGATTTGCTAGACGATGGCAAAGCTCTGCTTCTACACATGACTTCCATGATAGGGAAGCTTTGTAAATAAATAATCACGAACACCTTTGCAAATTGTGAGATGGATAATGCCCTCAAGTGCCTTTGATGTAAGGGCTCCAGTTCTTTGCCAGAGAAAACTGAAGTTAGTGGAGATGCATCCATTAATAGCACTCAAGAGATTGGCCTGTTGATGTAGTTACTAAGTCTTCTCTCAGATGGTCAGAGGATGGGCCAACTAAAGGCAATCTCCCTTTGCCTGGGTTTTTCTAAAGTTGTCTAATAAACCACATCATTTATTGACTTCTGTGAGTCTTCTTTGAGGAGACTTAAAGGGTTGTACCCTTGAGTTTTACTAGTGCACGTGTGCATTTTTGCCAGGGAAGATGGTGTTCAGCAGACTGTATTCTCAACTGGAATCAGTCAGTGAAGCCCAGTAAATGCAGGGAAGCTTCTACACCAGCTGAGACATTGGCCCACAGTCCTCAGAAGAGGGATGCAGTAATGGACAAGAAGGGCTTCATGGGAGCCAATGGTAAATCTCCCATTGGCTTTCCCAGAGCCAAGACTTCATCCAAGTGGGTGTGTGCCCTCCTTTTAGGGCCACATGTACCCTGCAGCCTTTAGTAGGTTAACGAAAGCACCATCCTTGAGCTACCATAAAACACATTTGTGGTCAAGCATGCAGCTCTCGGGACAGGCTTTATCTCTTCTCATTGTTTGCTGTGTGTGTTTTAACACAGAGCCTCAGGACACAACTTGGCTGCGGTACAGCATTTTGTATAAAGCCGACCCTTAAGCCAACCACAGCTAAGACGCTGTAATTTTCATAGAGACATCATGTACTTTTTATGCTCCTTAACTCAACTGTAGTCACAAATCTCTCTTTGTATTGGCAGCTCCTGTGAAAATAAGCTTTAGGAGCTACTTGGAAAAAATGTACCTCTGTGACGTTTAGTTGCATTGCCCGGTCTTGCCTGGCTGCTAAGTGTAGCCCTGCATAGCTTGCCTTAAAAAAAAAAACAAAAACATTTCAGAACTTGCAATTCACATTATGTAGCATACTGTGGAGCCTGTAATTCCAATGAAAGAGACATCAACCTGTTAAAAAACAGCTCTGCAATGATTTTCTGAGTGCAATCTGCCTGTATACCAGTACTGGTCATCCCTGCCACTTGCACAGCTCTTTAGCACATGACGTTACTAACCACCACGTAAAAAAGGCACTTTAAAGCTGCTTACTGAGACTGGCAATGGGGCTAAACACACTATTAATCCTGCATTAAATTTCAGTGAAATTGATTACTTTCATGAAGGCCCCAAACTTTGTGCTAGGAGGATCTAAGCCACTTCAAAGACATGATCTCTGCCCAAAGGAGCTTTCAACCAGACAGAAGCCCCGAAGGTGGGGCATTGGGGCAGCTGGGGAGACAAAAGGCAGCCGAATGGCATCAAGAGCTCCCGACAGCACGGGGCAGGTCTTTATGCATGCAGTTGTTGGAGCTCACTGAATAGATTTATAGTCCTGCTTGGGTAATTTATTGTTGGCTAATTAGATATAAGATTAATTAACTAGCTTGCTGGCCCTTAATTACAAATTTGGTACCTTAATTTATTGTCATTTCTTCCAAATAATGACTATGCTCAAATAATGCTCATTTATACTACAGTAGGATGCAAATGTAATGAACCTGACTCCAGGTTGTACAAAGGCCTCTTCATGCTGCTCCCAGGGCGTAATAGGGTCTTAAAGTGAGCGCAAACTTAATTTCTGCCCTCCAAGGCGGCTTTATAGTACCAGTGTGCAGTGATTCACCGTGAGTCAGCAGCAAGCTAAAGGCCATGACTTGCACAGATGCTGAGAAACTGGGATCAAAGGAACCGGCCTCGTTGACTCCAGTTGGCCTGCCATTATACAGGAGAGCCCCGAGGCCAGGCAGTTGGTGTTTGTGTAGCACAACCAACTTGGGCAAGTGGGGGTTGCTCCAGTCTTAATTATTGACCTGATTTTGCCTGCCAGCTGCCTTTCCCAGTTACTGCTCTGTTTCGTGTTGCCCTCTGCAAGCCTGGAGCGGAGCAACCTGACTGTAAATCAGCGCCGGGTCTGGGGCTCAGAAAAAGGGTTATGAAATGTCGGCAGGAGCAGGATGCCTCTGGGCACGGGGAGGGCTGGATGCTGAAGTGTGCAGGAGGAGCGGCAGCCTGGACCAAACTGAAGAAAGGTGGTCTGAAACACCTGACCTACAACTCCCATGGGGCATCCTGACAGCAATTTGGGGCAAAACATTGCTGGTTGCAGCTGCAGCATCAGGGTTGAGGTAAAAGCTTTTGCTTTATGGGTGTGTTGGTTTTCTTCCCCTCCTCCCTTTCTTCTGCTGAAAACGAGATCCTTAATGGAAGGAGGATTCAGTACAAAATCTTCTGTACTCTGTTGAAAATGCAAGCTTGCATGAAAACCCAATTCCTCCAAAAATGGTTAATCTGCCTTAAGTATTGTGCAGTGCCCGATTTGAAAAGCACCTTTCTGTATGATTTTAAAAAGCTTAAAAATGTTTCAAGTTCCACTTCATTTGCTCAGTTGTGTCCTGAAGAAGTAAAAAGCAGCAAGTTCACTTTCCTAGAGTGCAGAAAATAAACTGCTGACCAGTCTCCCAGCGACCCCTCCAGCTCCGTGGATTTGACTTTCTCAGCACAGCAGTGTGCAATGGTAACAGCAGCTGTAACCAAAAATCTCAGTCATTGCTCTGTAACAGGCCATATGAGTCTTGTTGCCTGCTCTATTGTTTCTCATGAGATTTTCATATTTTTTCCAAAATACCTTTTTCCCCTGGACCTGGAGAGAAGAAGGAAATGTGCAAACATCATTGCCTACAGATCTGGAAGCTTGAATACTTTGGCCCAGGTGTATTGTATGTCTTTGCATTTTTTAAGCCCACCACAGAGCAGCAAAGAACTGATGAGTCGTCTGAATCCTTGCCCATGATCTTGACCACTGAAGGAATGACAAAAATTATCATTTTGACTCCTTGGTCCCTAAAATGCTCCCCCACTGTGTTATTGATGTGTGCGCCTGGATCCAGCCTGTGCACATCCATACAAACCTAAGGAGAGGGACTCGGTGCAGATCCTGACCACCAGACACCCCGCAGAGCCCTTCCCCTCTGGGTGACAATGCTTTGGAAGTGAGTTTGGGTCTGGATTTATGACACAGACTAATGCCCGGGTATCAGGTCCAGTGAAAGCAGTGCTGGATAAGGATATGATCTAGCCCTGGCATTCCCTGTTTGTATTATTATTTATGGGACCTGTATCCCAGGCTTAGGATTTGGGGTTTGGGAAAGGAATAATGTTTTCCAGAAGCACAGCAGAGCCACATAAATGTCAGAGGGATGAAGATAAGGCATCAGCAGTGTTCCCAGCGCTGGGAATTGGGTTTGTGTAGCTGGAGCAGAGCTGCGAGCACCCACTGCGAGGTTCAGCCTGGAGAAAGAGCCCTCCTCTGCAGCTCCAGCCACACTAGCAGGAGCAGTGCCAAGGCGAGGGGCTGATAACTCCAACAGGACTACCTTCGTAAGGAATTCTGCTGAGAAATCTGTCTCTAAAATTATCTTGACCCTCTGCCATACGCACACACACATACTTTTTAAAGGGAAATAAAATGAAGCTTCTCTCTATCCACCCCCTTGTGAAATATAAACAATTCCTGATGGATTTTCAGCTTACGCTAGTAACTGACAGCTTGCTAACTGCTGGCATGAGTACTTACAGTCTGGCAAGCACCAGACGACTGCGATGCCTACAATGTGCAAGCCCTGAAACATGGTGTTTTTCGATGCTTGCTGAAGACCAGATCTTCAGATCTGCTCAGTTCTCATCTAAGCAGCAAAACAACTGGCCAGGGTTGAGAGCCAGCAAACCAGAGACTGCTCTCTGCAGAAAACCTGGCCCAAATTGGCATAATAAAGGGTGCAGATCTCTTCTGAAAAGTTACCTTAAGCTGTGGGTGCTGAGCACTTGGAAAGCTATCCCTGAATTTGTGCTTGAGTGACCTGGGTTTTTTCTATATGAACAGTTAAGCAGACCCTGCCTACATCCCGTTTCAGGGGAGCTGGATGCCTCGATGGGATTCTTTCTGAGTGAGAGACTAAATCACAAATAGATTGAGGACTGACTAGGCACAGCAAATAAAATTCCTTATTTGCTCACATAAAAGCTGCATACAGAAAGTAGGGCACCACCATTGCATACACCTACTCTTACCCAGCTAGCAACCTGGAGCTCACCTCCATGCCAGATAGCAAATTAGGAACCCGCTCAATTTTAAAGCAGGCCCTGCCTAGTCTGGGAAACGGCCTGTGTGGGTGTAAAGGCACTCATTTGCACCAGCCTTGTGGGGAACAGCCCTACTTCAAAGAACTTTTTGCAAAACAATGGTGATTTGAGCATTCAGGTGCCCGCCTCTGGCAGAGATGAGGCTGCACCAAACCTTCGCTCAGATAGGAAACACCTCTGTGGGACCACGCAGCATGAATTCACCGGTGACACAGGAAAGCATGAGAGAGCGGCACTCCTGCACCTGACTAGCCTTGCGTTTTCCAGACCAAACATGTGCTGAAGACCGGGGTTTGGCTGCCTGTGGCCGCGTATGTCAGGTCTGTCACTGGAAGACACCAGCCAGGCAGGCAAGAGGGCCACCACCTGAGGACATGCAACGAGCTCTTGCCCTTACAAAGCCGAGGTGATGTGCTCTTCTGTCAACTGGGCACTAAAGTGATGACCAGGCAGTTTTCCAGCTAGCTGTCACCACCACCTCTGGGAATAGTTTGCTTCATTGCTTAGGAAAAGAAAAACCCACAAAACACACTCTTGGGAAAGAAAAAACCCAGCCCACAATGTTTATGTCACAAAGCAGGGCAGGCCTTCTCCCCCTACCTGGCCTACAAAAGGTTACAGCTCTCCAAACCAGCTTGGCAGCTGAGTTTATAACAAAGTGAAGCTATTAAAGGGAACCAATAGCAGCTGAAGCAAGAGAAAAGGAGGGGATGGGGTCTGGGGGGAGGGAAAATACATTGTCTTCTGTCTCCTGAAAGAAGGTGGGAAAGGGAGCTTGTCCTTAGTATGTGTGTAGCTTGCACTGAAGATGGGAACGAAATTCAAGATCAAGGACAGCAATTGGCTTTTCTGCTCAGAGTGACTGACCCAGAGGTGTCTGTGCTTAAGGTCTGTCTGTTATAGAGGAAAACCTTCTGGAGACTGAGCTGGGCAGAGTCTGTGGGTACCAGAGACCGCGCGGGAGATGCTGCTTTGGCAGGTGGTCCATGAGCTGCTCTGAAACCTCTGTTAAAGAAAACAGCTCTCAGAGGACATCATCAGTGCAGCACTTCTACAAGCATCGCTTGCAAATCCCCAACTGCGCCATGCCTGTGTCATCTCACTCATGAGCAAAAGGATTTATTTTCTCTGTATTCTCTATTTTGGGGTGCTTATTTGCTGGCACATGGTGTCTTTCAGCAACAGGAACACATGTGGGTTGCAAAACTTTTTTAAACGGGCTGTGAGTCATCTGAACCCTTTCCATGTGCCCGCATCATCTCCATGCACCAAATGTCTTCCAAGCGACATGGTAGAAGTACACAAGAGGTGCCCTGTTGTGCCAGCCCAGTCATCTCTCCTTTCCAACAGGAAAGCTGCGTTTCACCGGAGCTTTGGAGAAAGGAACAAGAAATACTGCACTGGACAATTTAGGAATAGTTAATGAATGGAAGAATTTTCTTTCCTATGCTGCTGGTTGGTGTTTGGCCTGCATCCCAAGGCATGGGTGCTTTGGCTCCGCTACGGGAAAGAATCCAGCTTGCCACTGTGTTATTGTTGTCAAGCAGCAGGGCAGGCTCTGGCCCAAGGTGTCAGCTCGAATTTGGGTATCAGCACAAGCCATTTAAGGCTGGCTGGGAGAAGGCCGCTCTTTGGTAAGGACTCAGTGCCATGGTTGCACGCCAAGCCCTGATGATGCAATTCTCTCCTAGCCCTCAGTCCTTTTGTAATCATAAGTGATTTCTGCATTGGAAACTTTCAAAACAGTTGCCTCGTTCAGACGACGTTACAAAACTTGAATGACTATTGAAATCACGGGATTCTAGAACTTGAGGGAAGAACGAAACACTGTGAAATCTCCCTGTACCCCTGACGAATACCACCTGTTCCAGAGAGGGAGATGTCACAAGTCTGTTTCTTCTAATTTTAAGCGTATTTAGACTTTTCCTAATATCTACCCTGAATGCCTAGGGAGAAATTACTCTACACTATTACAGTTCTCTGGTCTTCCAGATAAAACTGTTTTTCTCTTACTAACCAGGGCAAACAGAAGCGGGTTTGTGCTCATGCAGGGGGCAGGCAGGTGTGATTCCCTTCAGCGCCCGTCCGCAAGGATTACATTGTCCTCCATTCCCGTGCTCCAACACAGACACGTCCGTGGGCTGTGTCATCCTTTCCAGCTTTACAAACAGCAGTTGTTTTCTGTTCTTTCCCTTCTGTGTTTTCTGAAATTGGGCATTACCATTTCTAAGCAACATGGTTTATATAAGCACGGTACATAAACCCGGTGAGTGGCCTTTTTAATATTCTTTCCTCTTTACAGAGGGGGATAATTAGCAAAGCTTTTAAGTCAGGAGCACACAATGTTTCTTGATCCCTGCATCAGAACTGGGTTTCTGGTAGAGCAGGGACAGGGGTCTTTAATGGATTGCCATGGCATCCTGAGCACCTGACTGACTGTGTTTCATTTCTGGCTCTAATCTGACCTATTAATTTTGGCCTGAATGGAAGGAAAAACAAAACAAAACAAAACAACTCTAAAAAGGCCTAATCCTCATTTAGTGCTGAGGGAAAAAAGTTATTTCAGCTCAAACTGGTGACCCTTGCAAGTGATTACCTGCATCCTTTCACAAGAGACGCACCATTTCGAGTGAGGATGCTACAACGTGAAGGCATTAAGCCTCTTTGTCAGCTTCCAGGCTTGACTGCATTGTCCAATATCTCTGCCTACACTTTTCCAAGAGGTGCCTTACTGCGTCCTCCCCTGGGGACTCCTACCTCGGAGATGGGATCCACAAACATTCATGGAGCTGCCACATCCTATCTTTGCAGTTAAGCTACTGGAAGGTAGAGACCATTTCTGATCCTCCTGAGGTTTTGTCCTTGCCCTTCCTCTTCCATCAGTGTCAACCTCACACTTCCAGCGTGAATCATTTGAGAATAAGAACAACTCTTGCATTATAGGTCTCGAATTGTGCCTTTCACAATTGGATCCTGGTTTGTGGATAAAATTATGGTAATTCAAGTAATATGTTACAATAAGTCATGAGCCCTTATCAATCTTCTAAAGGGGAAATGACAAAATTGAGTGCATTTTATCAGGTATTTGTGACATCCCAGGATCATTTTGTCTAGCAAACTGTCAGTTTGCAGCTAGTAAGAGCACCCTTCTAGCCTGTAATTCATAACAGCTCAAGCAGTGTATGCTGGAGAACTTCATCTTGTCATTCTGTGTTTGCATCTTGTAACCTTAATCTTGCTCTCTCCAGTTACAAATGTCCTCGTCAACAAAAGAAGTGCTGCACACACCCCTGCCTGCCGTCTAGGACTACTGAGCCATGGCTGAGAAGCCACCCACTAGACTGTTCCCATCTAAGAGCAACTTAACATGGCAGTGCCTGTGCCCTCCCTGTAGCTTCCACGATGGTGTAAGGTTGTACTAAACATGGTGCATGAAACACACTGGCTGGAATGCTGCTGGCAAGTATTTTGGTAGGGCCTTTATGAGTTCATCTTCATTTGTGGTTTCTTAAATTCACCATGACCCTAAAAACTGGAGGGCAACTTGATTCCTCTGCACTACTGCAAAATGCCAACAAGTTCTGGGTATACCAGAGCCCAGGAGCTTTTGTGAGTAATGGCTGTCAAGCTCTGGCCATTGTTCTCAGTGGAGAAGCATTGTCCTTTGGTGGTTTTGAGTGTAGTGGTCAAAACTGTTTTGGCATCACTTGCTGCTCTGGCTGCCAGGCCCAAGCACAGAAACATTGTTGACACAAGCCGGGCAAACAGTGTGATTGCATTTAGCCTGGGAGAAATCTCCTTCCCATATGGATCTTTGCAAAAGTAGAGATGCTTTTATCATCTTGGCATTCAAAATACACCTGGGTTGTTAGGGAAGGAAAGGAGGAAAGAGTACCTCTGAGCTTAGCGGGGTTTGCAAAGAGCAAATCTGTGACGTGAATACGTCCTCAGGACCAAACTTCCCACACGCAGTCTAGTGGTCAATGCACACCGTTTCCTGAGCCCAGCTTACCCAGGTAAGACTGGAGCCAGAGATCCAGCTTCTACCTCTACTGTCTCTCAGTCACGGGGAAACCAAGAGCAGCCAGATCAATATAAAGCTCCAGTACCTGTCAGGAACGTGGAGTATCGTTATTTAAACCTTAATTCAGTTACAATCCTCAGCACCTCCTCAGCTACCCGTCTTGCTCTTAACCAACATGTCTGTGCACGTCTTCACCCATAAACATGAAGTGTGTCCATGTCAATGAGACTTGAAGCCAAACAGCCTCTGATGATTTTTGGTGACTAGATTGGCCCCTAGAAGCCATAAGCCGGCTGATGCAATTAGATGTCAGCACCAGTTGCCTTAATGTGTGGAGCTGTGTAGAAGCCATGCTTCACACCGTTAAAGCAAATTCACACCCAGTTTGCATTCTAACCCCTTACAGCCATGTTATCTAAAAGCGTCTTTTTCTCATGATAAATGTGTAAGTAATTGCACGCTGAGGAGGCTGGTTGTACGGGCAGCTTGGTGGAGCTTTGGGCTATGCTTATCAGATTTTTTTGTGTCTTTTTCATAGAAAAGACATAAAAAGTGAAACATGAGCTGATGTGACTGGTTTTATATACTGTGAAGCAGGGACCTTGAACAGTTTAATATTTTACCACCATCAATCAGTCCTTTCTCCCCAGCTGAGAATACATTTGGACTCAGCTCACTAAAATTGCTGTTTGTGTCAAAACTAAAAAAAAACAAAACCCCAACAAACAGAAAATATTTCGGCCTGTCTCCTGAGACCTGTTAGCTAGTGGCTACATTTTATTCTTACATGTGTTCTCCATTGTTAACAGCACAAGCTATTCTGTGTAGGATAGTTTGTACAAAAGACATGATAAATATTTTTGTATGTGGTGGACCCTTAAGTTGTGGAAAAATACCATGCACATCACTGGATTTTAACTGAAGGCTTTAAAATATTCTTAAAGACAAGCAATATCTGTTGATCGGCTTTACTTATTTTATGTGTGTCTGTATGGCCACAAACATTAAGGGTCCAAAGCCCGAAAAAAGGAGGAAAATCACAGATGCAGATAAGAACTGTGTCTCTTCAAAATCTAGTTATATTCTCTAATGACATTTGTTACCTCACCCAAGAGAAATGCCTCATTTTTTCCCCAAAACACTCTGGACTTCAAACAGGAAAAAGTTGCTTTATACAATGGGACTGGGTGGCAAAAAGAAACTGAATAATTTCCAAGTGTGACCACTAACAAACAGAATACACCATGTGGCATACATCAGCCACATGCGGGTTTGTTGTCCTGTGAAGTTTTTATTGCTGCGGGTTTCATTTGTCTGCATGACACATAAAATGACAGAAAGACAGAAGCCCCATAGGCAGTGACCAGCAAGAGCCATTCGAACGTCATAGCCACACTCGGAGTTGCAGACCAAGAACAAAAACGAACATGTGGGAAGAAGAGCATTTCTCAACACAAAAAACCAACAACAAAAAAGCAAAATTTGGAAAAGTTTCAGGCATCTTAAAATGGAAAGAGTGTATTCTATGTAACTTCTTAACTTTCCCATCGAGCTATTATTGCTTACTTCAGTAGTCAGTTATATGCATAGAAAGGTCATTCCTGCCCTCCAGAGATCGTTGCCAAAATAGATGTGATGAGATAAATGGGGTGGAAAAGCCTCATTTTACGGAGTTTTGAGACAGCGGGAGAAATTGAAACCTAGATCAGAGAACTTATTTGTGTGACTAAATATCTTCTAGAAATAGGCTCTAAACACTTGGCTGCTCTTGCACAAGAAATCTGTGGTAAGGCTGAACTCCCCCTGAGAGTCTCCATCCAGAAGAAGAAAGTGGAAGTCTCCCAGTGTTCCCTACCTCTGCAGAGCACGTCTGCGTTGGACACCCTTCTGTCACACCTTGCAACAGCTTCAAGTCATCACCTTCTTGAAACCTATGAAATCTGCTCTCTAGGCACTCTTGGGTAGTATATACTCATAATTTTTCCTGATTAGGGGATTGCTGAGGAGGGTGAAGCCAAGAGGGAAATTCTGCTCCATCTTGCTCATATCTCCTACCTCCTGTTGTCCACAGCCTAGTTCCTGCTCCTGTACTCTCAGATCATCTGAAGCAGCATTAATTAATTAATAACTTGTCTTTATGTCTAAGATCAATTAGACAGTACAGACAAAGCTTTTCCTTTGTTACTCTCCCTAGCTCCTGAGAATGCATCTCTCTTGCCCTTTTCAGAGAACATTGTTTTTTAATTAACTTTTTTATTGAGCTGTTCAGAAAAATCAGAATTACAGAGCTTCAAAGATACAATTAGCATAATGTAACAGTAACATCATTAATGAGGACTGGCATGCATTCACCCAACAGGGCATGATTACATAGAGCACAATAGCAGCTTCTTTCCGCAATACCAAAAAGTCCCAACCCAGGCAACCATCGCCTTTGTGTTGCACAAGCTGAGAATTGCCTTCACATCCCAGTTTCTGCTCCACACAGGGATGCTGTAGCTCTTGCAAATGTATGAAAGGCCTGCAAACAACATGACACACCACCAAATGAAAGTAGCAGAGAACAAACTTCTAACGGACCGTGACAGAGAAGTAAATGCCTTTAAAATGTAAGCACTCCTTCTGGCTGTTTCAAAAGCCGATGAAGAACTGGACCAAAAAAACAACCTAAAAACCACAGAATGAGTGCAGATGTCTGTGATATTGGAGGCTTGCATCAGGCATAGCTGAAGTAACATGTATTCATAAAGAAAGAAAACTTCTGATAGAGAGCTAGAGATTGTCAATCAAACAGAAAGGTAAAAGATGCCATGTGCTCACTTGCAGACCTGCCTTAATGAAGTGGATGAATTTAGAGATGGACACCACCAAATTTTGGGTGGACAAACTCTGATATTGTTGGCCGGAAATCCTCTAAATACTTGTATTCCAGGATTGTTCAGGTTTTTCTTGAGATAGCAAATGTTCTAAAACCAGAGAAGCATCATATGTGTAATACCCAGACACATGTTCTCCATTTTTTTCAGGATTTCCTTCTGAGAGGTCCTCCTTCTGCTACAGGCATTTTTGCATGTAGTAACAGAGCTGTGGATTTTTGCAGACAGGAGTACGGCACAAGCACATAGGCCCCTATTCAGATCATGTGTTTAACTTGGAGTACTTAAACTTAACCAAGATTTAACCATGCGGGTTGAACACGGTTAGTGATTTTTCTAGCCCTAGCAGTGCTGTATAACTATGCACACAGGGATACCTGACAGTAGATTAGATTTATGCAAACTCTGCACAGGTTTTAGTACAGACTTCATAGCCAGCAAACCTTTCCAAGCTGGCCTCTGCATTTCCCCCTGCTTAACTTTATCCCATTCTTTCCATGTTTTCTTGGGGCATCAAGAACATTGATTCTACTCTGTGAACCCTTCGAATGCTTACCCATGTGTCTTTAATTGGAATTTATTTAACAAAGAAATATCTATATGTTTCTTGACCTCTCCTTACATACAGTACTCTGCCTGTGCCTCCCTCACAGAGGTCCTGGTTGCTTCCCTCTGACCACCCTCCACCCCAACAGTGGTGTGTGATGATGGTAGCCTGACTGGTGCCAACAACTGAAGGTCATATTTGTCCATCAGCTGCATCAGACAGAGGTGGAAAAATGGTGAAATCTTCAAAGGGACTTTGATATAACAGGCATTTTAGGTGCGCAGAGCCAAAACTTAGACCTTCAAAAGTCTGTTAGCTCTCATTTAACTGTTGGTATACCTAATGTTTTTCCGCCCATGTATTACTCTAAATCTGTCCCAACAGGAGGGTATCTACAGGCTGTGCGAAGCATTGGGCTGCAAAGGTGTTGTGTTGGCAAAGCATTAATCCCAGTTTGGAGAACATTCACCCTCTGAGGTCATCTCATGAGATCCATCTTCTTGAACATTGGGAAATGCAAACCGTGCTCAGGGGTCTTCCCCAGCCTGGATTAGTGTTTCGTGAGGCTGGCTTTTGCCACAAAATTTTGCTTGTCACCAATCCGTGTTTAAAATGAGACATCTGTATTATCTGGAGCTCAGACATAAATTCCTGGGGGACCAGACTCAGGATTGCAGTCCTCAGCCCTAGCAGAGCCATGAACTGCTCCTGGGAGAAAATAGGTATCACACGGACAATTACAGAAAATAGCGTAAAAGTTTGCTTGGTATCTCCCTGGTTTTCCTTATGGCAAAGGCCAGACTGTTGTCCAACCTGCTGGAATTGCTGAGCTGCTAATTTTTTATACCTTTCAAATGTTTTGGCTGCGTGGCTTTCACTGGCTCATCTTTTGAGGTTCACTCAGTGTTTGTATCCACAATATGTGACTTAGAGATTGTGCAAGGGCGTATTGTGAAAGCTGCTCTGAAGCAGGATACGTGCTAGCCGTGCTAAAGTGAAAAAGTGCAGGGGTTGGAAGTTGCAAACAGAGCTGTGTATACAAAATTCATTTTCTGGCTACTCCCTTGAACTGAGAACAGCTAATCTTAACAAAACAGAAGCAGACAGGCAAGAGACACGGTCCAGAAAGGCACAGTCAACCTGACTTATCAACCAACCATGTTTACCTTTTGACACTGTTTTATTCCATTAACAATTACTGATCTAAGACAGTTCTGCTAGGGTATTGGAAATCTTTACAGCTCCAGGGGAAAAAGTGTATTCTCTTAACAGTTTTGTTAGCTCAACAATTTATTCTTTATTTATATTGGCTTTGATGTGAGAGAAGAAAGTGAAAAAGAATGTAGAAAGTGGGCAGTTTCATAATACAAGTATATTTATCAAGTGAAAGAAGCCTAGGAGACAAGGAAAAACTGTAATGTGAACCACTGCAAAAACACAATTAGGAACGTAAGTATGGAATTATGCAGTCTAACCTGATTTCAACCTTTGCTTGCCTGGTATGAAGGTAAAGTTTTTTAATGGCATTTCCAAAAAAATAAATACCTGCTTTTATGGTCTAAAACTCAACCAGGAAACTGCAGCAGCAATTGGCATCACTCTGCTAGAAGAAAGTCTTGGTGTGCAGAAGACACGATGGCTCAACACTTTTTAAACTGCTGAAAGGTGCCTGAGATGACCAAAGTCTCCTGAAGGGTCTTGGGATTAAATTTATCTGAGGAAGGAGAAGGGGAAGGGCAAGTATGAAAATATTTCGAGGATACTTCTATGGTCCAATCAGCATTGTATGGATTCAGTACCATCATTAGTGCCCTACAGAAAGGCTTGTGAGCTTCGAGAAAAGCTGTTATCTCCCTCCCAGTTTCATCTTAGAGCCATGATAGTCTGAGTAGATATCACACTTACATCAGTCTTAAAAGTATTTCTTCTCAGTGTGCTAAAGCAGCCTGTCTGTCCCCACTTTAAGGAGAAGAAGGGTGACACATACTCAAAAGCTTCTCTACACAAGGAAGTTGCACAAGGTGATGACCTCCCTGTGAGCACACTCCCTGTCTGTCTCAAATAAAGTTTCTTTTTTTCTCTGGTTTGGCTCAAGCTAGCTGTAAAAAGCTCTGTTGCACTGGAACAAGCATCTGTGGATACCTGTTTGACACCAGCAATTGCATGGTGAGGCTGTTGGGCAGAGGTGAAGCGCAGCTGCTGGTCAGAGGGGAGGCAGGCAGCCCATGACAGAGGAGGACACACAGCCTGTGTCTTCCAGATCCTCCAAGGCTACTCCCTGGACCCTCCTGGCCTCTCTCCCATTGCTCTGCACACATGTGGAAACTCTTGCACACAACATCTAGGGACCTGGATCTTCCTAGCTAACAAAGCTTGCTCGATCTCCTCGCGAACAGGAAATAAGTGTCATCCTGAGCATTTGGCTTGGTTTGGCCTCAGTCCAGCTTTTCCCCTCCTACCCCAGAAAAATTCTCCTTGCTTACATGTGTACAGAGTTGCAGATGGTCATGCACAAGCTTTGCATGCTTGGGAAAGAAATCATGGGATGCACCTATTATGATAAAAGGTTTTATTGCTTGTACAGCTCCTCAGTTGTGTAAATGGGGAGTGGAGGACATGAGAAGCCCTCAGTGGTTTCCTGTCCAGAGTCCAGCTTCTTTCCGGAGAACAGATGTAGTAATGAGAAAAGGATGAAAAGGTCTTGCTTGAGTCATTTCTTGGATTTACCTGATTTGGGGTAATTCCTGGGATTCCCTCAAATGGCCCATCCCTCTCTCTGGTCCCTGTCAGGGATTACAAACTGCTTCCTCTGTCCAAGGACCTGGGACATCCTACCTGGAACAGTGGGGGGGAGGGGGGGGGTGCACAGCCCTGTCTTCAGACACTACTACTTGCTGGCTGAGCATGGAGATTATCCATACCTATAAAATGAATGAAGTAAGGACCATGTTTTCCATACACAACCTTAGATGAGCCGTCTGGAGACATTTATCAGGCAGGAATTTGTATGCACAAATTGGGCAAGTGTGCATTCATCCACCTGATTTGAATATCCCAAGGTATGTTTTCTGCTTGCATATGGGAAAACACGTGTTTTCACAGTTTCAGAGGTTGGTTTGAAAAAATCTGTCTTTTCTGGTATCTAGCAGAAAATCTTTTCATTTAAAGAGTTGCTGAGAAAGATTGCACCAGAACATCTCCCAGCTGACCCAGCCTAAAGGACAGGAGAATCCAAGTTGCTCTTTTCCCCTTCTTTTTTTTTTCATGGGAGACTCTTCTAAAGCAGCAGGATATCAGATGTCCTACGTGGCAGACAAAGAATTCTGTTTTGCCTCTTAGTTTCTTATCCAGTTGTTTTCAATGGGGGAGTTTGTTTTTCCTGTATGATTGGAATAATTAGCCTGACAAGGCAAAGGACTGGGACAGATGTTCTCCCTGACTGATAATAAAAGCAGTGCCCTTCAGCTTTTTGCTGGCTGTGAAATCCACTCCCGTCCCATGATATCCCACGATGGGATGCAGGCAGTGAATTCTTTAGAAAGTGGAGTGCTGTTGCTGATCTTCCCTCTTATTTCAGGAGAGGACAGGGCAAAGTCTGCAGGGTTAAATTGAACCGTACGCTCACTCTCTCCAAAAAGGAGAACAATTTTTTTAAAAGCTCCTAATTGTTGCAGGTTACCTGCCCTTTACAAGACAGAATTATTATAGTTTTGATATTGCACCTTGAAATAGTGCTGCCAACTGTCAACAGCTCAGGGAACAGTTAATTATATTTTTGTACAGCTGTTCGTAAGAGCGTAAAAAGCTGCTGGTCTCCTCCTAAAAAAAAAAATAAATCTTGGCATCAGTTCTTTGGGGACAATGGTTAACAAGCGTCCAAAATACTTGTAACTGGAAAGCCGATTCTTCTTCTTCCTTTTGTGAGGTAAAAATGCATTTCCTCTGCTGTAAAGGGAATCAGCTTACTATTTTGGGGTTGAGTTGGGAATGGTTGTTTTGAAATTCAAGGGAATTAGTAGTCTCCACTCCTAGAAATGCCACTTCACATCCAGGGCCAATTCCTGTCTGGCCATACCAGGGAAAAGGCAGAAGAGCTGCAGATTGCACCCAAGCAATGCATTTGTATGGATGGACCTCCACTGACCTCACATGCATCAGATCCTCAGGGAGTCTCTGTTCTGTTAAATCCAGGTTGTTCCTTTCTGATGGACAGCAAACACCTCAGCTTCATGCTGTAACACATCCATAGCTACACCAGCAATTTGAGATTTGCATTTCTGGCAATGCCTGAAGGGTCTAGCCCAGTTCTGCTAGATCCTGCAAGACTTGAACAGCGCCGGAGAATTTACGCTGTAGGTAGATGAGCCAGACAGAGGGTGTGGGGAGCTTATTTAACTTGTTTATCTGAAAGTTTTGATTTGTCAAAAATGAATTTATGTTGTCAGGAGGGGGTCTCTTTCAATGAATTCAAGCCCATCAAAAATAATTGAAATATTTTATTTGGATATTTTCTAAACCAAAACTTTGGCTCCCTAATTTTTAAATGTGAAAATTATTTTGACTTACTTAGTATAAATGTAGGGTGGTGGGGTTTTTCCTGTTTTTCAACAGAGTGACTGAAACCAAAACAATTTGGAACTGATAACGTATTTGTATTGGCCCGAAGAGATCTCTTATTTTGTTTTGAAAAGCTCTTTTTTCTTTTGGAAACTCATATTCTCTGTCTTTTTTTGTGTTTGGGATGGAGGGGGAATGTTCACTTCCGATGTTTGGGGGTTAAGGTGTCATTTCAAGCTACTTACAGCACATAGAGACAAGGAGAAGTGAGTGTCCCCTTGATGTTATTCCCCCTTCAGTTGCCCTGAAAGATACGTGCTTAATTAAGCTGCTTTTCATATGCTACTTCAGCAGGCAGTGGAGAAAAGTGGGTCCAAAGGAGGGCCACAAAAATGATCCGAGGGCTGGAACACCTCTGCTATGAGGACAGGCTGAGAGAGTTGGGGTTGTTCAGCCTGGAGAAGAGAAGGCTCCAGGGAGACCTTATTGCAGCCTTTCAATACTTAAAGGGGGCTTATAAGAAAGTTGGAGAGAGACTTTTTCCAGGGCCTGTAGTGACAGGACAAGGTGTAATGGATTTAAACTGGAAGAAGACAGATTTAGATTGGATATAAGAAAGAAATTCTTTATGATGAGGGTGGTGAGACACTGGAACAGGCTGCCCAGAGAAGCTGTGGATGCCCCATCCCTGGAAGTGTTCTGAGGGGCTCTGAGCAACCTGATGGGAGAACCAACTGCTGTCTTCAAGCAGATCCATTGCTCCCTCGCCAAATCAGGGGAAGAAAATCCCAGTTGACTCCCGAAGGTCACTGATAGAAGGAGAAGAGTGCAAAATCCACCTCCTTCAGCTGCGGCAATGCGAGACTGACAGCCTCATCAGGGTGACAAGTAAGTTGATTTGTACCAGCTGTCACGCCATTGGGGTGCAACCTGCTGGGGATTTCTGCGGCGTGGGCAACGCAGCGGGTGCTTCCTAACTCTGACAGTGAACCCCCTGCAAGCCCTACAGAGGGCCCGGCCCAGCGAATCCTGTCTGCTCTGGCTCGGTTGCTCAAGGCCCCTCCTTATGTCATCTACAATGCTCTTCTAGCTCTCTTCTAGCTAGGGCTCCTGACTCCTCACATCACCACTGAATCCCTTGTCACTTTTACGACTTTAGGGGACTCATTTCTAAAGTGTGTTTCTATTCCAGGCATGTGCAAGGCCTCCCCTAAGTAGCACACACCTCTACCTACCCCAAAATTTTATGAAAATTAGGTGATCGGTCAACTGTTGCAAAAATGTCACTTAGCAACATTGTGCTTAAGGGGTCTATTTGCTCCAGTGATTCTAAGCAGCTGAAATACTTTCCTTTAGCAGTTGCCCCAAAACTTCTAGCAAGCTTGCATGCAAAAAAAAAAAAAAAAAAAAGGTTAATGTTTGCTTGGTCCAAAAGCTGCTTTTTGAGGATTCTAAATTCAGCCAAGATATTTTTCCTTTTATAGTGATATGGTTTGTTATAGCTATGCATTGAAACACCTTCAGGAGACTAACAAAAAGTTCTGAAATTCAGAAAGGCATAATCAGTGGCAATTTAGTTTTGAGATGGACATTAGAAGGCTTTTAAGCATTTTTTTAGTTCAAAACAGTAAAAAATTAATTGAAAAGAGCAACAGCAACTGGATAGTCAAAAGGAGGTCCCTTATGGAAGGACTAGACAGGGAGATGGTCAAAAAATTAATAAGCAGTTTTGCAAAATAAAATCTGGCCCACAGGATCCCAAATGAATAGTTTGAAATGAAAAAGTCTTAAAAATACCTTGTAGTTTTCACAGTTTTAAATAATTCACTACAGTATACGTAATTTTGAGAATTTTTTCTGTCTTCCTCCTTCCTATTGGCAGTCTGTAATTTTTCCAAAGTTGAGAAACTTCAGAAAATATGGATAACTTGTAGAAAAATATAAAGAAACATTGTTTATTACCCTGCATCTTTTTTGCCAGAACATCTGAAAACTCCCAAATAAAATATATCTTTGACAAAAAAGGAAGGAAAGTGAATTCCAAGCAATTTGCCTGATTTAAGTGAAGAGACACCAGCTGAGTCATTTAGAAAAAAACCTGCCAAGACTTACAAACAGGCTCCTGTCCCAGCAAGATCACCCAAACTGCTCCAGCACTCAATTTCCAGCTCCCTACCTAAATGTGAATAATTGTTCTTTTCCCATGAGAAAATGCTGCTTTCGCTTTTAGTGAAGCATCATCTTTCTGCAGGAGAGTCTTTCCCAAGGAAAGGCTGGTGGGTCTGTTAGCTTGTGTGTTTGTTTGGCTGAGCGTGTTACTGGGTACTCCTGTCTGTCCCTGAGAAAGACCTTGATTTTAAAAGCTGGGGTGTGTTCATAGCATGATCTGACAGCTCTCTACTCTTTATAGCAAACTCCCTCAAAACCAGAGGCCACATTTATTCTGAAAACGCTATCTACAGTGCACCATCTATTGCCAGGATCTGCCTGCTCAACAAAATACCCATGACCACAATCATTCATTACAGGACTTTGGAGAAGACTCATGAAGATAGGTCCTGTACCCAGGCTCTGAAGGCTCTCTCCAATATAAGAAAGTCCCTGGTTAAAATAAAACTGGAGCAGGTTGGAAAATCTTGTGTAAAAATCTTCACAGGCTTCAAAACACGAAATCTGTCCCTGTGCAGGATCTGGCCATGTTGCTGCTCTCCATGCACCCATCAGTGTCCATCATGCTCTTCCTTAACTGGGCAATTAGCGCCGTGGCCCACTCACCTTGCAGGTGCTCAGAGCATTTGGGACTGTCAGCCCCTTTTCAAGCTGGAAACACGCTGGCTGTCAGCAACAGAGCGCTGAAATGGATATGGCAAGATCCACATCTTGCTGTCTTCTCTATAAATATGACCTTTGCATGCTGTGGGCTTCGGGGCAGTGTTGGTGCTAACCGAACATGAAGAGAGACTTTTCCAGTAGCCTGATGGCTCCTACAAGATCTGCTAGAACAAAGCCCATGCTGAGGTTTATTAAACAGTTGGTGACAGCAAATGGCTGTGAGGGAGGATGGCAGGAGCATTGGAAAATGCAGCCCAGAGACATGAGTAAGTGTTCTTGGCAAGATGCAGGGTGCTGCTCTATACCTCGAGAGAGGAGTCAGACACTACTGATAGAGGTTCCTCGAGCATCCCCCCGCCCAATACCCTTGCAAGTAACAAGATGCATAAACACATTGGCTAAAATCTGTTCCCTCGACAGCCTGTTTGAAAAGCTAAAAAAAAAAAAGACCAAACCCCTTAGCATATCTTTTGCAGATAACTCTGGAGTAGAGCTGAGTTATCCAAGTAATGAACCATGCCCAGTTCTCCACTCCACTTCAACATTTTCAGAATATAAAGCAGCAGGGATGGTGAGAAATTGAGCAAGCAACATGAAAATGGAAAATAAGGCAGATAATTACAATTTAACTTCATCAGTGCAATTGTATGGAATTGAAAAGTCATTTCAGCAGCCCCAGGACATGTTAACAGCCCTAGAGAGTCCAGACATAAAAGCAAGATATTTTCCAAACTTCAAATGGATCCAAAGTTTCCTAGCAGGAGGGAATTGTTTTAGCATGTAGCTTTCTAATTAGATGTTGGAAAAACTTAGTGGTGGAGTAGATTCTGCCCTAATTTACACTGAAGCAACTGCACATTAAAGTACAAAAATTACTCTGGGTGGATACGGCCTTACCAAAGGACAGAATTTAGCCCAGCATCTTTAGAGCTCACGCACCTACATGATCAGAAACTCTCTTGCCCTGTATGGGAAATGGTTGCTAAAACTTCTCAGAACTGGAGTCAATTAACGTTAATTTAGTTCAGTCTTTCTTGCAATAAATGGATGTAAATGAGGCATCCCCAGTGGAGACAGATTTACAGCAGGCAAAACAGCTATAAAAGTAAGAACAACAGGAAAATGAAGCTGGTCTCTGATAAGAAGGTGTGAGCTAATTATGAGCTTCCAGCTAGCACATGAAAGTAACACATTTAACCCCAACAGATAGTAAATGTCTAACCTGGCAATTTATGGTGATTGACAGGCCAGACTTGCTGTGGGAAGAAGAAAAGAGAGGTGAGGTAGGAGCTCTTTGCATTGCTCTGTAGTCCACGGTGTGTTACACAGGGCAAGGTTCTGACACAGCTCAGCTATGCAAACTGATGTAATTTAATCCCGTTTCTTATCAAAATTTCCCTAGTGGCTCCTTCTCTCCCATCACAAGGTTTCTCTGCCACTTAGGAGCTAGTTGCCTGATCCTTTTAACCTCCCTCCTTTTCCAAGTTCAGGTTTTGCTGAGCCTCCTTAGGCTTGCTGTATACACAATTCAGATGGGATAGAAAAGAGGAAATTAAAAAAGAAATCATATAGCTACTGCAAATCACATGGGCTGGTGTGTTCTCTCCCCTGTTTCTCCGGGAAATCTTGGGTTTGCAGCTTGCATTGGCTTTCAATCGGAAGGTGAATGTCATTAGTGGCATTTAGTCCAAGGGAGCACATTTCACTCTTGAGGGGCACCGACGTAGTTAGTAGAACATAAGAGCAGACAAAGGTCCATGTGGCCCAGTATCCACGTGGAACATTCATAAGGAGGGAGAAGTGGGAGGGAGATGAGCCTATACTGATGTCTGCTTTTCTGTACTCTCCCAGCTTCTTGGACTCTGTTTTGCATGACATAATATTTTCTTGCTTCTTACAAGCCCATGATCTTTTTCATAGTTGTCTCTTACTCAGATTTGGGTGCACTAGTTGTTCCCCGCAACTGCAATCCCTCCTCTGTCCATACCATTTAGATTACAAGGGGATGACCTCTGAGTCCACCTGTGCTTGGCAAATAATCAGCGATGGGGAAAATATTAATTGCATAGGCAGAAGAGGGCAAGCCTGCCCAGCTCTGGCCCTCTGTAAATGGTTGAACTTCTTTGTGGAGGAGAGCCTGGAGCAAGTGAGACAGGCCCATTGCTATTCTTACAGTGAGAGACCCAAGGGCAAAGAGAGGTTGACTTTGCACAAAGGAGAACACCAACATTTCAACAGCCACTGAGGAGATGGATTTCCTACAGAGGTTTCAGACTTCCTAGAAACTGCATGAGTGTACACAGCATTGGTCTGCATTCATCTCTGGTCTTGCCTCAAGGTTCAAGCATGGTAGGAACAGATTTTGTGATCTTTGAATCAAACACCAAGCAGGGTCAATGTCTGAGGGTTTGCAAGAAGCTGTGAGTAAGGATGGTGCACAGGGCAAGTGTGACACTGAGTGAGCTTCAGAAGGGACTTGTAGATAATCTGCTAAACCATCTAGCTTTGCCTCCTCCTCCAGCTGGCTGTACCAGCTCAATATGATGAGCTGGTTTCCCAGCTACACTGGGAGGTGAGGAAGGAAATGGCCCTCCCAGAGGAAAACAGGACAGTGGCTTGAGGAGAGGGACCAGGTACCCTGGAGATCAGAGCAGACATGCTCCTGCAGCATATGTTGACCCTCCGACCATGTGTGCTTGACAATTCCCCCCCAGACAACTTGAGGTACTCCAAGGATGAGGGCCAGGAGTTGGCTCAGGTGGGGGCACAGGGTCCCCACAGCAGAAGGGAACAGGCACATCTGGGTTGCATTGGCTGGGATGTGAACTGGGCAGTAGCACAGCACCTATGTGTCTACCAAAGGCTGTGGATAAGGCCCAGGAGACATCAGGACAGAGTGCACAGCGGGTGTGGGGATGTCTAACTCTTCAAACTGATAGTTTGAAGATAGTTTGATGAAGTTCAACAAGGCCAAGTCCAGGGTCCTACATCTGGGTCAGGGCAATCCCAAACATGGACACAGGCTGGGCGATGAGTGGCTTGAGAGCAGCCCTGTGGAGTAGGACTTGGGGGTATTGGTGGATGAAAAACTTAGTATGAGCCGGCAATGTGTGCTCGCAGCCCAGAAGGCCAACCGTATCCTGGGCTGCATCAAAAGACATGTGGCCAGCAGGTCGAGGGAGGTGATTCTGCCCCTCTGCTCCGCTCTGGTGAGACCCCACCTGGAGTACTGCGTCCAGCTCTGGAGCCCTCAGCACAGGAAAGACATGGACCTGTTGGAGTGGGTCCAGAGGAGGGCCACGAAAATGATCAGGGGGCTGGAACAACTGCCCTGTGAGGACAGGCTGAGAGGGTTGCGGTTGTTCAGCCTAGAGAAGAGAAGGCTCTGGGGACATCTTATTGCAGCCTTCCAGTACTTAAAGGGGGCCTACAGGAAAGATGGGGAGGGATGCTTATCAGGGAGTGTAGTGACAGGATGAGGAGTAGCAGCTTTAAACTGAAAAAAGGTATATTTAGATTAGACATTAGGAAAAAGTTCTTCACTATGAGGGTGGTGAGACACAGGAACAGGTTGCCCAGAGAAGCTGTGGATGCCCCATCCCTGGAAGTGTTCAAGGCCAAGTTGGATGAGGCTTTGAGCAACCTGGTTTAGTGGAAGGTGTCCCTGCCCATGCCAGGGAGGTTGGAACTAGATGGCCTTTAAAGGTCCCTTCCAAGCCATTCTATGATTCTAGGATTCTATAGTAATAGGCTTTACTCTGGCAAGAGGAACATCACCATTTCTCCATGAGTAGAGCACTTTTGGCTAGGGTTTGGGTGTCTGTTGTTGCAATAGGAAGCCGAACAAATGACCCTGACCCAGGATCCCCTGTGGACAGGCAAGCACTCCTGAGGGAGTTTGCATTGCCTCCGTTGGCAGCTGGCAAACTGCAGACACCCAGGTACCAAAGAGCTTCCCAAAATTGTCTCCAGCTCCTCCTGACTGCAGGCACGTGGGAGCTGCAGACCGGTGCCATGCACTCTGGGGAAACGGCCGAGCAGCATTTAAAGCTGCATCCCACCACCTCTTGTCACCTCCCAGCCATGCGTGGGACAGGACTGATTCTGCAAACAGCAGGGGTGGATCGTGACAGCCTGTGGGACTGGCTTAGGCCCAACAGGCAGCGCAAATGCACGTTTGGCTCTACGGCTCTGTTACACATCAGTGAAGGAGCCTTCTGAGCCTGTAAAAGCAGCCACCGTTCCTGGTGTACGTTGATGCAGGTCCCTCTTGTGCTGCCACTGGAGGTCTCAGCAGAGACCGGGGAGTTTATTAAAAAAGGTGAGTAATTATGCAGAGCAGTTCACATATCCACCACACCATATGTGTACAGACTGTGACCTTTCTGGAGGTTTCTGCAGCACACCCTTCAGCAAGCTTGCCACAAACATAACAGGTAACCAGAGACCTGCACCGGGGAGCACTTGCTGATTGCATTGAGAGCTGCTAAACAGCTCTCTGACAATGAGCATTTAAAGAGCAGTTTCCTTTCCGTCTGTCACTTTTCTTGCCTAATTTATTAGCGTGAGGTCATTTTGATTATTAACCCGAGCCCTTTGCTTTCTATGGGCAAGGGCTTCCACCCTCACGCTGCACGTTTACACGCTGCCTCTCTGAACATTTTATTACTCGATTTTCCTGTTTGATTTCCCAGGGTACTTCAGTTCCTGTTCTGAGATACGGCATGTTCGGAGAGTTAGTTAAAGACTCACAGATCTCCAAATCTTCAGGGGTAGATTCTTTTCCTCCTTCTCAGTAGCTGACAGATGATTATTCTTCAGCAAATAAAATCTAAATTGTACGAGTCTGCCCTGCTGCAGAAGCAAGTTCTTTATAAGCGCCTTGCTGTGATGAAAGGAAACAGAGGAAAAAGCAACAACCCCAGAGTGGGGCTATTTAGAATTAAAAATAGACTCCATGTGTCCATTTGCTAGAATTGCATGGCAAAATTTCATATCTGAAGGGGAGTTAAATGGCACAGAGGCCTGGTATTGGCCCGCTCCAAAGAGGTGAGTTATACCCATAGCAAACTCTCATGAGTGGCAGCTGTTTTCTGAACCAGTGCTAATGATGTGCCAAATCTGCCTTGTGCAGGACCCCACATGTGGATGTATATCAAGGGAAAAACGAGTCTGCACCCACCGAGGCTTAGCCAGGGTTAGACCTGCCAGGGCTGTGGAAATGGGCACCTGGCAGGTCTGCCAGAGTGTGCTGGTTTTGGCTGGGATAGAGTTAATTTTCTTTATAGTAGCTGGTATGGGGCTGTGTTTTGGATTTGTGCTGAAAACAGTGTTGATAATACAGAGATGGTTTAGTTGTTGCTAAGTAGTGCTTATACTGAAACAAGGACTTTTCAGCTTCCCATGCTCTGCCAGGTGCACAAGAAGCTGGGAGGGGACACGGCTGGGACAGCTGACCCCAACTGCCCAAAGGGCTATTCCATACCATATGGCGTCATGCTCAGTATATAAAGCTGGGGAAGAAGAAGGAAGTGGGGGACGTTCAGAGTGATGGCGTTTGTCTTCCCAAGTCACCGTTACGCGTGATGGAGCCCTGCTTTCCTGGAGATGGCTGAACACCTGCCTGCCCATGGGAAGCAGTGAAGGAATTCCTTGCTTTGCTTTGCTTGTGTGCGTGGCTTTTGCTTTCCCTATTAAACTGTCTTTATCTCAACCCACGAGTTTTCTCATTTTTACTCTTCCGATTCTCTCCCCCATCCCACCGGGGGGGAGTGAGCGAGCGGCTGCGTGGGGCTTAGTTGCCGGCTGGGGCTAAACCACGACACAGAACATCAAGGCTGAGCTGAGTTTATCAGGCAGAAGATGGCTCACAGCAGGCACGAAGGGCTCTCCAGTTGCCTGACCTGCAAACTCCTGCGATCCTCTGGTCCCTCTTTGTTAATGCCCTGACCACTCTGCAACGGCTATATAAAACTTCAAAAGCATGCTATGTTTTCATCTTAAAAATCCCATTCTGGAAACCTCTTTGGTTCACTTCTGCACAACATTATGGGGCAGCTCTGGCTCTCCTTAGGCCAGCTTCTGCTCTGGTTAGCATTGGCATGGGCCAGTTCCCACACCAAGGTCTGGGCTGATTCCCCCGACATCAGCAGGGTTAATGCGGTTGTGCATAGACAGCTCAACCCATCCCTATCACCTTTTCATCATAAAAACCATGGGGTTTAGTATACTGCAGATCTGGTGAGTGCTAGTGCAGTGGGCATGCAACAAGCATGGCCCTTTGGTCAGTATTGCCGCAGCACCGTGGGCTGGCCCAGCAGCTAACTGCTCTCCCCACCAGACAGCTCATACCTGTTCCTGAAATGCTGACCCAACCAAGGTTTCCAGTCACCTAAAATATCTGCAGATTTTGCTCCTTCTCAGTCCTAATGTAAAATAATAGATATGGTTGTGGGAAATACAAACACCCATCTTGCTGTGAAGGGGCTAGCACTCAGGCTGGCTGGGAAAAAGTGACTGCTGGCAAGATAATCCCACAGGGGAGAAAGCCTTGGGGCTCTGACATTTGAGAGCTGTTGAAAGGTGTCTTTATTAGCTCTTCATTAGCTGCAGACTGTGAATGGACTGACCTCAGACAGCAATCCTCTGGCAGCCCATGGGTTTTAATCACCATATCAACTGATTAAGGAAATAACTGCCTAAAGCTAGCTTGCTATTAATCTTTGATTATATCTTCATAATTCAAAATCAATATTTCAGATCTTTTAGAAAAACCAATTGCTCCTTGGATATGGAGAACAGAAGTGGGGAAAATAATCTACTAACTTCTGGATTTTTCCCCCACTGTATCTTCTCAGGTACTCTAAACGACACTCTTCATTTCACGCCGTGTCTCATTTGAACTTCATCAGGTTTGCATGGAAGCATCAAGTAGGAGTTGCTACTTCCCTTCCTTTTAGTCATTGCTTCAGAGAAAAAGGATTTGGTATATAGGCTTTACAAATAGACATTATCGACTCTTTTGACATAGTGCCAAATATCTGTATCCATCTCCTCTCCCTATTCAAGGCCCCTGAATGGACTCAAATCCCAAATCCACAAAACCCAGTCTTTGACCCTCATGTGTTCCTGGGATTACTCAAGCTCTGAGTACCAAAGCACTCATGGCTATGCTTGACTTGGAGTAGAGGACACATTCATGTTTGCTGACTCTGGACTTCATATTTCCTGCTTATCCATCTTCCTACTGCTCTCTCAACATCTTCCTGGCCCTGAGGGATCACGCATTATAGGGGAATCAGTCAACAAAGATGAAGATTAGGGGCTGAAAGCTCTTGATCTCCAAACTTGGTAAAAGGAAGCCAAGCATTGTCATGGTGATCTTCTGAGGGATGCACAAGGAGATGCAGTGATTTCACCAGCACCATGTAAAACAATCCAGTGTCCATGCTCAGACTACAACTTTAGCCTTTTTGTTGTGGGATGTGGATGGTCACCTTGGCTCTTTGGCTGGTCACCTTGGCTGATGCTTGGGTCCTTCCACTCCTTTTCTCTGAAACTCTTCTCCGTACTTACCCCTGTGAGGAAAGGCTGAAAGATCAGACATCCTATCTCTGAGGAAAGCTTTTTTAATTTCTTTCAGGCCAGTCATAAGGTAATTAGAGCAGTGCAATTCAGATGATGCCAGCAACAATATGTGCTTCAGACAGGTGCAGTCAGCCAGGCAGAGAGGGGTTACAGAGGTGTGAAATTCCTCCCTTCATGTGAAACAAGGGCCAAATGCCGACGGCTAGCCCTCATGGCACTTGTCATTGCTACACATGTCCTCTCACCACTGGGGCACGCTTTTATGAGCCTCTGCCCAGGATCTGCCAAGGTGGCCATGCAGGAGAGCTAGCCACACCACAGAGTGCTTTCTCAGCTCAAAACCTTTAGAGGAAGGTGCACTGAACCTCAGAGAAGCTGGATATAGAAAGCCCTGTTCCGGAAGGTGTTCTTCTGTAAAACAACAGATCTACCTGTTCTTAGCTAACTAAGCCCATTGTCTTGCTCTTGTCCTTTAGGAGAACAGTCTGTTCCCCCATACGCATGTATACTTCTATTCTTATCTTGGCTCCTCACCCATTCGCAGCCAGACTGCTGACAGCTCCCACCACCAGTGCCTCCTGTTTTGTGCCTGGATAGGGGACTTGCTCTTGAAGGCCCCCGGCTTTTGTCTGAATCTTGCTCGGCTTTTGGCTGCAGTAGCATCCTTCAGCAAGCAGTTCCCCAAGTCAGCTATGCACTATATAATCACAGACAGTTTCCATATGTTGGTTGTGTGTTGCCTTCTATTTACATAGGTATTGGCTTTGTCTAGTTAGTCTGAGAAAGTGCTAGTTAAAGTACTCTTTTTTTCCCTTTTTTTAATCATTTATTGCTTGTGAAGGCCTGTGAGGCTTGTCTTGAAAACACTGCCAGCTCTGCAATAGCATTCAACACCTCCAGTAATTTTCATCACTTGTTTCTTCTCCTCATGCTATCTTTTTTGGAGGTGAGGGCTGATCTGAAGCATGGGTGACATGCCCCCAGGCAAAGCTGAGCTCCCTCCTGACCATGGTGCTTGCATGACAGCCAACCACCATGCCTGTCACGGTGCTGCCCACGGGCTCTTCTCTGGCATGCTCTGTTTTGTTTCCAGCCCAGCAAAGGGCTAAGGACTGCATTTCTGTACTCCTGCTCCCCAGAGATCATTGCCTTGTCTTTCCCAGCAGTGCCTTTTATCTGCTCCCGTTCTGCACAATTACCTTGGCTGCGTGACATCTCCCAGGAGGTACTCCAGCCTCAGCAAACCTGAACAATGAGCTTAATATCAGCCCTGGGAGGAGCAAAGAGGTCCAAAGCTGCTCCTGTTGGAAAGTCCTGAAGGAGCAGTTTATATGAGCTCTTGCCCTGCTCTATCTGAAAGTTAAAAACTGCAGCAAGAAAATCTCACTGTTTGAGGCAATTACATTGCTCCTCTCCCCACCAGTCTCTGAGCACCTCTTAAATCACCTTTAATATGATATATCTTCACAACTCCCCTGCAAGATAAGGGCGATACCATCATCCTTGTTTTACAGATGGAGAGCCAGGGCACAGACAGAGCACTGTTGCCTAATCACTTTTCTTTTATTAGTGAGCTTACCTCCAGCGGTGCCTGGTTATGTCTTAGTCAGCGTTCAGCCCTTTGAACAGCTGCTCTTACATGAAGGCTCATGAAGGCCGTAGAGTTGCCACAGAAGCAACAGACCAAGAAGTTTGGCTGGTTGCATCACTACGGTTCTTGCTGTACTAATGTAGGTGCAACTACAGCGACCCTGAACATGCAGGAACTGTACACTCGTCTAAAATCAGTCCATTTAAAACCAGACATTGGTTCACTTTATTCATGAGCAATTGCAATTAATATTGCTGAGAACAGGTTGTACACCTTGGGGAGACGATTTTATTTCATGCTTTACTCTGGCTCTTCTAATTAGTACTAAAAAGCACTTCTTTTGGTTGTGCACCCTCTGTTCCCCTGACAGGGAAATTCTTGCTACAGTTTCATATTTTCTGAAAATGTGTGCATTTTCAGAATGCATAGAAAATCTGCTTGTCATGTTATGGCATGTGACTTGACATCACATGGAAAATCATCTCTTCTGTTTACATTTCCATGGCATGACTTTACACTCGTATGAAGCCAGTGCTCTAACCCAGCCCTCCTGACTCTTGAGCCTAGTTATTTCTGGTGCAGCTCACGCCAAACCTTGATCCAAGCAGCTGTGCCTGTCCTATGTTCACATACTACATCCATCAAAAAAATACAGATGGATCCTGAGCTGCTCTATTCCAGCCATGTACACAACACATTGGGCCACCCTTCTGCCTGAAGAAAAAACAATTAAAATCCAACTTTGACCAAAACAAAACCAATATGTCCATGCCTCCTGTGCAGCCACCAGCTGGCTGCTGCTTTCCAGATGAAGATGCCCTCCACTGCATCGGTAGCACTCACTGCCTTGCAGCCATAGCCCGCACAAGGTGGGCTTCCGAGATGAAGTGAAGATCCATGTTGCATTTGCAGCATATGTGCTAAAATCTGAAGAGCTGTGGAGCACCGTGAGGCAGCAGACGGGCCGTGCCTGCATGATAGACCACCAAATCTTTTCCTATTGCTCATTTTTCTTTCTTTCCTTTCTATTCCTTCTTATCTGCTGGTATATGACACCTGCAGGGGAATGTTGGCCTGAAGCCAGCAGGAAGAGGGAGCAGCTGAAAGTTGCTTGGCTGATTTCTCTATGGAGAGCTCTCAGCAAGTTTTACACAGACAATGAACAAAGTGCCGTTTCTTGCTTTAAAAGGGAAAAGAAGAGGGGGTGGGATAGCAGGGCTCTGCAGTGCAGATTTCCCCACAATCCCAACTTTATGGAAGGGTAACATAGATCAATCTTGAGTTCTCTTAATACGGGACAGAAAGCCAAAATTCAGTCATCAAACTGCACGGCAGGTGCTAAGAGCCACCCAGACCGACAGTGTCTCCTGTACTATAAACAAGTAAACTGTTTGATTTCAAGCTCCAGCTATTTTGCTCAGATACCCCTTGTTTACTAAGTGCTGAATGGCACTCAGCATTTACAGATGTAAAGCCCCTGACTGGGAAGGTCATTAAAATTGGCGGGAAGATTGGGTAAAATCTGAGAAAATCCACAGGGGAGCCCAGCTAATTAATTATGGTTTTGTAATGCACCTAAGAGAACAATGTCCAGACCTCTGAGCTGTTTGAAGGGCCTGTTTAAAAGCAAATTAAAGCAGAATATCTACTGTAAATGTACAATTGAGCTGTATGCTAAACACACAGGCAAACTTGTTTACCCTGCTCCTGAGCCCTCTTGAGCATGGTAGGTTTGAACATTTGAACACAAATGTCACTGGGTTAGGAGAGGCTGTGAGAAACGAAGCAGACAGCGGAGGAGAGAAAACATCCACTGGAAAAAAAAGTAGTGAAATACCACAGCAAATAATGAAAAATAAATAGAGGCAAAAAAGGGAAAAACAAAATATTTGAGATAGAACTGAGTCCACTCAACACCCTCTACAAAATTTGTAGCTCTGTGTCTGGAAAAATTATTTGTGAGGATTAATTGTTATGTTTTTAAAGAGAAGCTGCTGGCAGCCGCTGCCGGGCAGGCTGGGGCTCCCATTCCGAGGTGGACTGGCAAAGCCAGGGCAAGCTTTGGTGGTCTGCACCCATGGGCGGTCCCTGCCATGCCAGATCTGCATCTGCCACCCGGGGACCATCTGCCTGGAGTTCAGCGAGGGCTTAGCAACGACCCACCTCAGATTTGGGGAAAATGGTTGGACTCTGGTGAGCAACAAACCATCAGAGGGTTTCCAGCTACCACTACGCCCAGCCCTTATTCAAAGTATTGCTGAACCATCCCAGTGAAGGAAGCATCTGCCTCCCATCTGCTCCCCCCTGTCTGCAGGGGCATATTTTTTCCATAAGCACAGGCATTTGTCTTGAGTCAAAAAACTGCCTTTTGGAGTAGGCCACAACCCCTGGGCTCCTGGAGCTCAGTCATTCCCCATGGCTGAGAGCTTGATTCCCGCAGCGAATGTGGCTTTTTCATCTGACAGCATAACCAAGATACCTTTGGCAACTCCAGTTAATTCAGGAGGGGGAAAAATATAGCTCTTTCTGCTGATAACCTCATTGCAATTTGTCATAACCTGCTAAAAACTCTCCAAAAGGTTATGGCACATGATGCAAGACAGGTGAAGCTGGCTCTTCGGAAAGCACGCGTGCATACGAATTTGTAGTACCTGCCCTTTCTAAACTGTTCAGTGGACAGGGAGCAGTGGCCCTGGAGGACTTCATAAGGGCCCCTGCATTCCTGTGCGGGGCTCAGATGACACCAAGTGAAGAGAGAAACCATTATGTAACTTGGAAGATCGTATTATACAATAACTTAAAAACACACACAAAAAAAGATGTATCTGAGCCAACTGCTTCAGCGTGAAAGATGAGATTCGCAAGATTAGTAAGGCCTCCTATCTGCCAAATCTTGCTGAGCATTACACCATGCGATGAAGTTGGGCTAACCCTGTGCATTATTATGACTCAGCTTAGTGGGAGAGGTAGGGCAGGGCACGGCAAACTTTACTATCAGCATCTGCCTAGAAATTGAGCTATATTTACAACACCCGGGCTGATAAAATTTCTGTTGTGTTTGACTAACACCAAACATTGCAATACACAGGTTACGAGAAAGGGACTGGATTGGCAGCTAAATTGTTTAATTAAGATCAAATTACCAGAGGGCTAGCTCTGGTTCTCAAGATGTAACACGGAGATTATTAACAAGAAATGAGTTTTCATGTAAAAATAGCATCTGCCACCAGGTACAACACGTAGCAGCTGGTGAGAAAAAAAACTAGTGTTTGTAACACTGAGCTTTGCCATCTACTGCCCATCACCAGCCTGGCATTGCTCCTGCGCTCGCCCAAGGGACGGCCGGGGCAGGGCAAAGGACCAGAGAATTAGATGCTGTCCCCAACACCCACCTCGCTCCCATGATGGACCTCGGCAAGGTGCTTGTCCCCTGTTCTGGTGTCAGAGGGGCCAGCCTTGGGAAGGGGTGCCCCTCTTGCTTGCCTCTGCCCTGGGAGGTCAGACCAGCCCTGCCTCTGCATGGGAATCAGCGTGGCAAGAAGGAAAGTCGCTTCATCCCTCCCCAGTAAAGGGGCCGTTGAGTAAGTTGCTCCCATGCTGCATGTCCCCTCCCTGGAGAAGGACTAGCAGACCTAAGTGCAGGGTCATCTAACCCTCCAGGCTTCCCAGCAGTGACTTCTGTGCAGCAACAGCGACACATACCAGTTGCAAGCACAGGAATGAGCAGAGCCCAGTGCCTTGCAGCTTTGCATAATTTTTATTTTTTTCTGTGAAGGTGTGAGCCCGCATTGCTAAAATCCCTTCCCCTTTTGGATGCACTGAAAGGTTAAGTGGCCTTCCTCTGAGACAGCAGGACTTCTGGCATCTCTCTCCCACTTGGCAGCCCATATCCTTCAATTTTATTTACTTTTGCAATGTATTTCTTTCTGTTGAATGTGAATGAATTTGGCCAATGGACGGAGGAGTTACGAGGGAGGGTCAGACAGAGACATGACTATGGGGTGTGTTTGAGCTTCATTTTCACAAGGAACCAGACTAAGATCCACCCACTAATGGAATATGACCTGCTTCTGCTTATCTGGTGAGACACTGGAGAGTCTCTTAGCTTCCTGGTGTATTAAGCTTCACTTAATGCAAACTCTGTCTGTGACCTAGTGTCACCTCTGCCTTTCCTTCACTGAAATCACTGCACACAAAGCCAGAGCATTTCAAAAGCGGGATCTAAACTTAGGGACTCAGACCTAGGGTCCCAAACTCTACCCGGTTTTGCCCATAAGTAAGCGGCCCTGCAGCTCCAACCAAAGCCAACGGGACCTGCGAGTATATCAGGCACGTTGGGTTATGGCAGCATTTCTTAATGAACTGTTGGTTCTTTTGAGAGTTGAGTTTCTTCATCGTAACTCAGTGCTCAGGAGAGAGGGAAGAAACAGAAGTGTGTTGGTCTAACACTGGAACAACTAATTTATGTACTTACACTGTGACTTAAGAAAGTTCTGCTTTAAGTGAGTTCATTAAGTGGAGTCAGGATGTCTGACAGCTAGCAGAGGCTCTGCAAATAAGACAAGGCTGTTGGTAGTAAAAACTAGGAATCCAGTTAAAAAATAGCTCCTCCAGTTACAAGACTGCTTGAAATATTGTGCTCTGGAAATGTTTGTGTTTTAAGCTGGTTTAGTGTACAGTATAAGTCATTGATTTTTTTTTCTTGGTTTTGTTGCTAAACCTATGAGGGGAAATGTTTTTTTCCGCTTGCTGGACAGCAGCCATGAATTAGTAATGACCGACCATGTTTCAAAAGTGCGTGTGTATTTTAATCTGCATTGAAAGCCGTGTTTATCTTCTTTCTGGAAGCTAAAGGAAGTTTTAACGTCTGCGCTGCTAGCGAGGTGCAAACTGCTGCGGGAAGGAGGCGAGCCTGGCACGGGGCTGAGCGGCTGCCGCGCGTGGATGTTCTGCATCCCGGCACAGGGGTATCGGCTCAGCCTGCGCTGCTGACGGGCAGCTTTGTTCTGCGTCAGGCTTCGTGACCTTGGCTCACCACTCAAATTAACTTCATCCTGTTGAGGTAGTTCCCCATCTCGGCACAATCCAGCCGTATCCCTTGTTTCTCGACGTTTTTAAGACAGAGATGCAGCATCTCCACGCTGATGGGCCATTGGCGAGCCTCTCGTGTGGGCAGAGAGGAGGCCTCGGCTGCTGGAGGAAATCACTGACACTTTGAGCAACAGGCTTGTGCTCTACGGTGCTTCCTGACCAGCATCCTAGACTGATGTGTTATCTGAGAATAAAGGTGCTTATTTCAGAGTGATTGCTTTATGAACTTATTGTAGCTGAGTCTGCAGCGGTTATGTTTGTTCCTTTATGGAGGCAATTTTCTTTGTCCAGGGGAAACTGGGTCAGAGAAGGAGGATCATATAGGGGCTGAAGTGCTAATTTGAGATTTGAGAGACCTTGGTTTAACTCCTTCCACAAAGTTCCTTGGACAAACGGCAAAGTGTCCTACTCCTGCCATTCCCAAAAGGAATGTGGAAATTTAATCAAATTAAGCAAACACTCCCGAAAAAAGCTACGGTAATGGGGCTACATAAGTACCTCTGAGAGAGATCCAGACAGATGTGCATGAAGAGATTAAATTCCTGATCTTCATCTTGCTTATACAAATGTAAATTGGGAGGAACCCTGCTAACGCAAAAGGAGTATGAGAGAGAAGTGGGCTCCCGTGATTTACAGCGGAAAGGCCTTTCAATGAAGTCTATTTTTCCTAATTCCCCTCTGTTCAATTACACCAGCCACTTTTCCTGGTGACCAGACAAGCAGAAATAGTCAACTCAGCCCTTCTGCTGTTATTTCTTCTGCTCTAACTGTGCCATAAATACTTTGGGGTCACTAGGGAGGGCAGTAATAGCAGTGGCATCTTCAAGGCTGCTCTGCAAGTTTCATTTGTACAGAATGTACTAATGGTAATGAATAATTCTTTAAAGACAAAAAAAGAAGTCAAAACTTTCAAAAAACTTCTGGGCTTTAAAAGTGTAATGAAATGATCACTTTTTTGGCTACATCAGCTTCACAGTACTTCTCTATTTGGGTGGAACAGGATAATCTCTGAAAGACACACCCAAGTAATTCCAGTATTTCTGCTAATGTGTGTACACTTTGCTTCTGCAACCTGAACTAGCATGTTCCTAGCTAGCTCAGGTATTTCTGCATGGCACTTCATGGAATAAATGCATCCCAGTTGCCCCTAGACCAATGCCCTGTCTTATGACAGTCATTTGTACCTACTAAAAGCATTTCCTTTTCCTCCCACCTCAGTTTTGCTCAGGTCCTGCTGGAGCTGACACTCTGGATGATGGATGGATAAAGCAAAGGATAAAGGCACTGTGGAAGAAAAGAGGTTAAAAAGAGGCCTCCAAGATCCCATGGAAATATATGGGAAGAAAGAGAGAGGAGCATATAGATGGAGTGAAGAGGGATTAGGATGTTTGAGGGAGTCCTTGAAGTTGATTAAACATGAAGATGGCCCAGAGAGACCTTGAACAGTAAAATGAGGAGAAGCAAGGAAATTTGAGATGTCCAAGGGTGCAGCCCTCTAGTGATACTAGCAAAAGAAGCATCTTAAGGGAAAACAAAGTGAGTTTCACAGCACCTTGCAATCTCCAGCTAGTGTGAGAACGGATTTGAACTGATTTCTTCAACTGAAAGTGCAGTATTGTGGAGATCATGCTCTTGTCCTATGTTTGTACAAAAACTAATGAGCACCAGAGATGTGGGCAGGACTGCATAGAGTCATACAGCTCTATCATGTTTAAGAAAATACTGGACATGGTAAGCTATCAACGACAAGTCTTTCTGTTCCCTAAAGCGTCTCAACTGACTTCATCTGCCATCTCTTGGATGAACCTTTCTGGGCTCTCTCTGGGACCAGAACAGGAAGAGTGAGTCCAGTGCTTACTTGGGCTGGGGACAGCTAAATCACACAGACTTTCACTGCTAGGTAAGACCAAACTAGTGTGGTCCTCTTTACTCCATGCACACAAAGTGTGGAAGACCACAGCTCTCAGAAAACCAGAGAGAGAGTCTTGATAACAATAGAGGTTTTTAAGGCTCTTGTAGCCTTCAGCAGCTCTGTGTTTGAAGGCACTGAAGCCAGAGAAAATCTCTGTCCTTCCCGAGAATGATGAAAATTGAAACTTCACAGTAGCACTGAACGGACATATTGATTGAGGTTGACCCTTCAAGTAGGATTAGTGGATTTTGAGATTTGGATATCGCTGTTTTACCGATGTGGGCACATTGACATTGACTTTGGTGAAGCCAGGCTAACACACAGCGATCTGGACGTCTGTATTTCTCCTTTCACATCGTTCGGATGCATAAGTTGGTCCTGGTGAACAGAGCATGGCATAAAGTGGTTTCCAGACCATGCCATGCCATCAGGTCATTCTGTGCAAACAAACATGGCCCTTGGGGGTCTTTGCGGACAGCCTGGCACCAGTCTTGAGCTCTGGGAGCTTGGTGTGGAGATGTGTTGTGGTCTGACTCAGGAGAGAAATGAGGGCAATGGCCTTCAGCTAGTATTAAGCGGACAGCGGCTTGCACCATAAAAACCACCACAAATATTTTATTACAGCCTGGTAAAAAAGACAAGTTTTAGCTTATGCAGAAGCTGGGATTTCATTGAACTGAAAACTGAAATACACCTCAGATCATGACAGTGCTTCACAGTTCCCACAAGTTGTCATTACATTGCACATAGCTCTGTAAGCTGCATGATCTAGATATTTTTGATGTCCTTCATCTTTCCATTTCTAAGTGCTTACCATTTTGTGGGCTAAAGCTGAGCCAAACATATACATAGAACAATATGCTCTTCTCTCACAGTTTTTGGCTTCCTACTTCGATTGATTAGCACATGGATGTCTTCGGGGCACCACGTGAAAAAGTAGACGTGCTTGTCTATGCTGCCAAAAGGCCTGGTTCATCTGTGATAAAACTCCAGGGGGAAAAAAAACCAAAACAACCAACAATCAAACAATGGACTTGTAACACGGCTGGATTTGACTCAGGCTTTCAGTGTTCAGTGTTAGTCTCTCAAAAAGCTAACATTGATTCAGAGTATCTATTGCAGCGCCAAAAGCTAAACCACACGGTGGGGGAGGGCAAAGGGAGAGGTGGAAGCGTTTTGCAAATGGAAGACTGTGTGCATTATTCGGGCTTTAACATTGCTTGCATTCATGGAGCAATGCCCTTCAGTTTGGGAAAGCATCACAAGCACAGCTCCTGTTTGGCAGGATGAATGAAAGGCATCTTACAGAAACTGTATGTGAGACCATTAGCCTGACGTCGGACACACAGCAAAAGCTCCACTGATAAACCACACCTCTTGAAGGAGACTGGTATCCTTACATCACTGACACAGGCAAAGCCCTCAAACTTGGGCGAATAAGGCCTTGTCTACTGGCTGCTCTCCTTGCCAGTACTTTCCACTGTTGCTACCCAAGGGACACAAATGCAGGGAATATCTTGAAAAAGAAAAAAAAGAATGATTCTGTTTCATCATTTAAAAGGTAATTTCATGAGTTTGGGTGTGGGTTTTGGAATTCGTGCACTGGCAGAAACAAAATCCCAGTCATTACATTGCAGTTCTCATCAGTACCTCTTTGACTGTTTCTACAATGGAGGGCTGTAGTGTGGACCCTCATTTTCTAGAAGGATGTATAGTAAGGCATGGAGGAGAAAGGCAAGTCAGTCAAGGCTGTGGAGCAGGCCAAGAGAAGACCCAAGGTTAAAACCATGTCTCTAGATTCATAGCCCTACCCATGGACAACACAGTCTCTCCAGAGGATGTTTTATGCTTCTACAGATGGACTAAAATTAGTCAACAGTGTGTTGAAGATTCCTTTGACCGCCTGTAACCTTGTTGAACTCAACTCCAATGTTGTTCTGAAGAAAAAACATGGCAGATCTTCAACATCATGAAACCCTGAATAGTCACAGCATGTGAGTACCCAGTCAGTTGCCATAAAACTGACTGATACTGGTTCGCTGGTGGAGAAGTAGCCATTTTCAGACAAGTTGTTTTAGCTAACAGCTTCAACTCTTCTAAACATTTAAATACAGAAACTGGTTATGACCTTATATTTTATTGCTTTGTGGGTTTATTTGTGTGTCTTAAAGTCTCTTCCTGAAGCATTTTGGATGGGTAGCCCTTCGAAACACAGACTTGCCAAGCCCATCTTTGGATAAACCTCATCACTTTTAGAGCAGTAGTGTGGGTGTGTTTGGAAGCAGTCCAAAGCAAATCCCAACTGAATTGCATAAGTCTGGTGTAAAACAAAAATATACGGGGTGGGAAGATTTTGAGGCATTTGGGTAAAGGACAGGAGGGGGGAAGAGTGAATGAGAGAAAGCATGTTAACCGTAAATATGATGTGATCGTAAGTCGTGTGAGAAGCTAAACTGAATGCTATGCATCCGAAAAAGAAAACTGTTTCTTTAATAGTAAAATAGGCTTGAAAGTTCAGGCTTCCCCACTCTTAGAGGATAACTGGTTATTGTACGTTGGAAGGGACATCAGGAGATCTCTAGTCCAACCTCATGATCAAAGCAGGGCCAGATATGAGGTACTTCGTCCTGCTCTCCCCTTCTTACATCTTTATGACTAATGTCTTTGAGTCTTTCTTGAGCTCTTTCTTGACAGACCCCCTTCCCATGGATGCTTGAGCTCTCTCTTCAAGAGCTCTTTCTTGACAGTCCCCCTCCCCATGGTTGCACCAGTGAAGAGGAGGAGAATGAATAGGAAGGCATTAGTGATCAAAAAGACTTAGGGACTTTATTTCTCCTTCTCAAAGACAAGATGAAGTAAAACATGAAATCATTCTTTTGTCTGACACGGTTAAAAAAACATCAGTGTCAGTCATATCGAGTTGGGACATCATCAGTATAAGCCCAATGAGGTGTTCTCATGGGACGCCAGTTAGAGGAGAGCACTTATCTGAGTGGTGTACTAGTTATTCTACACTTGTGATGGCCTTGCCCTCACACGCTCGTCCCACCACACCTTGAGTTAGCCAGACACGCTGAGAACAGGAGAGCAAATGACATTTGACACTTTCTTTCCTTACCCATCCTGATAAGACAGATCACGGTTTGTAATCAAAATACCAGGGAAGTTTGCATCTCCCCCCTGCCTGACAGCCTCGAATGTTCCTCAGCTTAAATACACATCAACACAATCTGAGAAACCCAAGATAGGGAGGAAAGCATGTAAGTTCCAGCTGGGCTAAGGGACACTAACAGATGTACAGTACAAATTATTTCTTAGCACCCTTGCTGTGATTGCTAATTCTGTCCAAGATTTCTAGGCCGGTATGAAGGGATAATTATTCACATAACCATGAGGATTCTGGGCTGAATACACCAGAACTGTAGTGCCTCTGTGTCCCAAATGCATGCCTGTTTGATGATCTAAGCAGCGGCCGGGTCGTTAGTCAAACTACAACTTTGAAAATATTCACACACCCCCTCGCGTTCCCAAAGATTTTTTTTTCAAAAGTGCTTGGATGGTACTTTTAAGTCCTTAAAAAGATGTGATATTCAGAAGCAACTTGACGCTTTCTGAAAATTGGGCTAGTAGGGCAAGAAAATCTCCTAGATTCTGCACCCAGGCATTAAACTATGTCAAACTTCTGATCACGTAGGAAAGCTTCTAAGGGCCACGAAGTGTTTGAGTGGTATTTGACAATAACCCACAAACACAGAAGAGCAATGTTTGAGGCATTAACACACTTTGTACGAGGAGGTTTTTCAGCTAGGATGGGAGTAGCAGGGCTCTCACAAAAATGAATATTTGGGAAAAACTTACATTATAAAAATGACTGGTTCTGGAGAGACTGCCTGAACATCAGAAAAGGCCAGAATTTTAGAGTTATTTTGTAGCTTCTGTTGCTATCACAGTCCTACATGATTTTTGAAAAGTCCATGAAAGATACCTAATTCTCATTACTTTCAGTGTAAATTAGATACCTAAGAAGCACCTATTTCACCTTTTAGGTGCCTAACTGCCTTTAACAGCCTAGCACTTCAAAATTAGACTGGAAAGGCTGTGAACTGAATTTCAGGTACCCAGCTGTTATTCTACTACCATACCGAATATACCAGTCTGCATTCTGCAGAAGATTGAAGCTTGGAAAACAAAACAGAAGTAATAAAATGTCAACAGTGCTTGGAAAGCATTATAACTTAAATTTTCAAAATTAGGTAGCCATTAGGGAAAACTTCTTGGTGCAGGGTTCCTGCTAGGAAACAAGTAGAGTTTTCCACCCTGGAAAACACAAACTGTTCTTCAAAGGATTATCAAAAAGTCAGCAGGAGATAATGATATTGATGCAATTTCATGTCAGTCAGTTGTTGTTGCTGCCCTAAACAGAACAATTATTTTCATGTTATGCTTGTTGTTAGCTAATAACTGTGGTGACAGGTGTCTAGACATAACGCAGTGCTCAGGTGGTTTCCAGGCAAAGCGATTTGGAGAGCTGTCAGCAGAGCGTTTCTTGTGGAGGTACTAAACATAAGAATTCATTTACATTATTCTACATCATATTGTTCCAGTGGTTTGGGGGATTTTCCTTAGTGGTGTTGTTGCAAATAATTAGTGTTTCTCTAATTCTTGTTTGAGGACAATAACAGGAAGTACCTCGTTTCCTTCAGAGGAGTAACTCTAATTGCCTGTAACACAGTATGATTCCCGACTCACTTTGATTAGAGTCTCTACAAGCCCCAAGTCATCCAGGTTGAACATAGACATGATTTCTTTACAGACAGTCAAACATGGTGGCACTACCACCACCCAACTCTTGACACTTCACGTCCAGCATTGAGTGTCCTCAGCCCCGCTGCCTTCATTGCATGGACCAAATGGAGACCAAACCCATCCTCACACAAGGACCTCACATTTAACTTCTCTGTGCCCCACCTCAACACCTAGTAAAATGGAGGTGGTAGCACTCCTTTGCATATATTGGACACTTTCTACTATGCGCAATATCACTTAACATGGTAGGAGCCTTTTTTTCCTATGCTCCTCATAAAAGTGGAGGGAACTCAACATCACTCAGCTTTCAGCAGGATATTTCTCTTCCTCATCAGTGCTCATATTTATACATTTTCATGTAATCAGACTGAGAAATTAACGTCTCATGAGTCAAAAATTCCAAGCCACAGCATTCAAACTGGGACAGATCGTCACTGCTTAATTCTCTTTAAAATGATTCTCCAGTTATCCACAGGAGGACTACGTTACCCTTAATAAAAGCTGTTAAGTCATTCCCCCAAGTCTGACCACAGTTGTCTTCTGTAAAAGGAAGTGGAAGAAGCGTGAGAATTTGAGTGTGAAAAGACCGACAAATTTACGTTTCTAGGCTTCTACTTTGGGTTCCTCTTTTGATGTTGACTTCCCCTCTGAAAGCTGAAAGGACTGGTTTGTCTTTAGTCTCTGCTACAGTTTTGCTTAAATTAGAGGTGATTTATTTGGGGGGTTTTGATGTGGCTTGCTACCTATGACCTGGGCTGAGTCTTCAAAATTCACTTTCTTTAGATATTTGACTGAAATTCAAAGGCCTTTCTGTTTAAAAGGGAGAAATTACAGAGGTGGAAGAGGGGTAAAGTTTTACATAGCGCTCCTCACATCATTATCCTCCTTCCCTACTCTCCATCCCTTTACAAAATGGCATTTGCTTATTGTGCTCTTGCCAAGACTGTTCCTCATTCCTGTCACACATTCCTTAATTTCATATAAATACCAGGAAAAATACTGCAGACCTTGCATGGGCAAACCTCCCATTGAAACCAATGGAAATGTTACCTGAGTAAGGTTCTGAGAGCTTGGCCCTCCACTAGTAACTCAAAAGAAAGGAAAAAAGTCACTGAGAAATGAAAACACTCTGTGTTCTTACTTATAAAAGAGGAGGCAGGAGGTAGAGGAAGGTTGAGGTAGGGTTTGGGGAGGGGTTATATTTAGAAAAAAACCTGTTTGGCATTGCTGCCAATATGAGCACATGGAGTTTCAATTTGTGGTTTCTCTTTATGCAGTACATTTTGAAATTGGAATTTAAAACAAAATATACATCTCTGTGTCTGACTGTGTATATAGCAATTTGTCATTTCTTGGCGGGAACTTGAAACTATTTTTAGTGTTCAGAAATAGTCTTCTCTCCCTTTCCTTCACCTTCCTCCCCCAATCCCACTTCCAAATTACTCTTTAATCAACCTTACAAGATTGTTAGAACTTTCCAAAGTATTGAAGTAAGGAAAATAGTGACAGGAAATTAATAATTATTGAGGAATGGGACTGTATTTTCATTTCCTGGACCCTTTGGAGTTAAACGTTGAGTTAGAGCCATTTGTCAAAAAGTTGAGCAGAACAGTTACCTGCAGATTCATTTTAATGAACTCCATTCAAGAACAATGCTCTCTGAAAAAATATATATCATTAGGAGAATCAGGAAATCCTCCTAAAGCCAGAGCACTTGTGTGTGCTTTATGCCAGTGGTTTAATGAGAATAAAATCCCTCCCATGGGAGAGGTCTGGCAGTGGAGTTGGTGGGTCGCTCTTCAAAACCACAGGTTTTGTTAGCAGGGACATCAGCATGGAGTCCTTTGACCATCCGTAAGCTGCACCATATGCTGAACCCCAGGCATGGGAGAGCCATCAAGTGTCTGACCTGGATTACCTAATGATGGCATTGTGACCCCTAATGATGGCATTGTGACTCCTTCAAGCTCACCTCCATCATTTCCTGATCCACCTTCACACCTCAGCTTACAACAGCAGTTGTCTCTGGACCAGGATGAAGGTGGCCACAACCTACCAGGCCACTGCCTCTCCTCTCCATCCCTCTCCGTGCCATAATCACCAAAGTGCCTGAGCTAAATCATCTTTGGGCTCCCTCAGCTTGGTCTTGATACATTGTGCTGAGCCCAGGTGTCTGAAAACATACAAAAGGCAGCACTGAGTCAGAGCAATGTTCTTCCTTACCCACTATCTTGTCACCCTAATAGTGGCTAAAAATGGATGCCTAGGGAAGCATATAAAGACCAAATAAAAAAATAATTGTGTCTCCCTGCAAGTTCCTCGAGCTCTAGGACTTTGTGGCCTACGGATTTCGTAAGCCACTGGCTGCTGTCTTTGCAGTTAATATTTGGTTGGTTTTGCCTCTACAATCTGGTCTAGTCACTTTTTAAAGCTTTGTAGACTTTTAGCCTCCACAACATCCTGTGGCAAAGAGATCCACAGCTTAACTCAGTGTTGTATGAGGAAATGCCTCCTCCTCTTGGTTTCAAACCTGCTGCCTACTAGTTTCATGGCTGACTTCCTTAAATATTGTGTTAGAAAAGACAGTGAGCTGTCATTTCCTAATTGCCTTCTCCAAATCTCTCTCAATTTTATAAATCAGAGCTGTTTATTCCATCCTTGTATGGGTGCCATACCATACCTTGGAAGCTTCTTTATACTTTTTCTAGCTCTACATTAGGCAAGACAAGGTTTTTAGGTAACTGTAATTAATATTTTTAATTAGACTTACTTCTATAGCTAGAAATACTAAACTGGCTCTTGGATCACAACACTTCTTTGCTGCTTTTTTTTTAGATCTGGAGAGGGTTTGTGTGCTAATAGTGTGTTGATTTTTTTTTTATGATTCTAGCTGGTCTAATTAAGAGATGTCCATCTACAGGCCTTGTTTGTCTACATCCACTTGCAACTACAGTAGAAGTTTCACCACACACTTTTTAAGATGGAGAATCTGGAACAGTATACACTATTCAAGATGTGTTGCACCATAGATTTACAAAGTAGCATAAGAACGTTTTCTTTTTTGTTCTCTATTCCTCTCCAAATAGCTCTTAAATTCAAACAAAGTGGGTTTTTTTCACTGCTACTGAACATCAAGTTGCTTTTTATAGAACTGCCTGCCATCCTTCCAAGATCTCTTTCCTAGAGGGTAATAACTAAGAGCACATCTGAAGAGCGTATCATTATGTATGTTAATTGATTGAGGGGGGTTTTTTCTTAGGTGCATTACCTCTGATTTATCAACGCGGAATTCCATCTGGCATCTTTTCATCAGTATTGTGGAGCTGATTTATTGGCTCTGCAAATCTTCATAGTGAGCTTTCATTTTCACCCTGAGTGGTCCTGTCTAGGCTGGTGAGCAAGCTTTGTACTTTCACTAGGCATCGAGGTCATTTATATATATGTTGCACAGCTTAAGCACAAGCAGAGATTACTTTGAAAGCCCACTGGCACATATTCAGGAACTGACCATTATTTCCTACTCATTGTTTCCTATCTTTTAGCCAGGTATGTATATTAAGGTCTTACCTATCTCACAGCAGGTTCTCTAACAGGCTTTGGTGAGGGACTTTGCTGATTGCATTTAAGAAATCCAGTTAGACTTCGTCAATCAATTCTCCCTTGTTTACGTGCTCATCGACTCCTTAAAACAACACCAGCGGGTTTATCTTCCTGTCACAAAAGCTGGTTGGATTATTCCTCCATAAATGAATAAATGTTATTTATGCACGTGTCATTATTTTACTCTTTATTATAAGCTGTACCAACTTGCTTGGCACACATTTCTAACTTGTGTGTTTCTGCTTGGAGAATTTTATTAAAAATTGGCATCACCTTCTCAACTTTTCATTTCTCTAATACAAAGGCAGGTTTAAATGAGAGATCACACACCACGGCCAGGAGAGCCGTTATTTCAAACTTTCCTTTCTTTAGAACCCTTCAGTGAACAGTACGTGATGCTGCCAATTTGTTTCTCCTGATATTTCTTAACTTGTTCTATTTTTGACACTTGAAGTTGACGCAGCCAAAGTATGCATTAAGGCTTCATGGTGAATAAAAATGGAAAATAAAAAGCAATTTCTATTTTACACCGTTACCTTTTCTCACTGCTACTTTCACACCTTCACTGTCTATTGGTCTGCATAATCTCTGCAAGGCATTCATAATATAGTTAGGTAATTAATTATTATTCAATTTTTATACCTTTTTTAAGTTGATCCCAAGCTCCATTTTAGATTTGTCTTTTTGCATCTCCATATTTAATCTACTGGCGATTGTTCTCTTCTTTTTTCCTCATTTGAACACAGCTTCGCTTTTTTTAGGAATACGCCTTCTTTATTCTAACAGCCTCCCTTACTCTGTTGGTTAGCTATCCTGTATTTTGTTTGTTTCTTTGGTGTCTATACACTTCATTTTGATAGGTAGTATGCGTTTAATCTGAGCCATCAGTAAGAAGGAATCCACAATTCTTTCATCTTCAAATAATCTTTTTGCTAGCTGGTGTTTCATGCCTCAAATAAACTGGAACAAGCATGTCCCTCACCAGTTGTCTCCTAGCCAATGCAGCTTTTGTAATTCTTTTCTTAACTTGTCAGTCTATCTTTACATTTTTGTTGCTTTTATTTGAGTTCCTTCAGCTACTCAGCTACCTGTGAGGACTTGTATTCCTGATGAATCTTATGTTGACATTTAGCTCTGCTTCTGACAAATCCTCTGAAATCCAGGTAAGGTCTCAGCAGGTTTGAATAGACATCTACTCAGAGATGTCAATCACCAGGATGGCTCAGGTCCATGCACTCCTGTTTGTGCCTCCAGACAGTACCACGATGCCACATCACCACATAAATGAATCTAAGAGAACATCTGAATCCATTCCTTTTCCAAATGCCATGTAAAGAGATGTTCAGGCAAGGGCAATATGGCTCAAGGTTGGAACTGGAGCAAGAGTCAGCAGTATTTGGTGCCAGAAAAAAAAAATTTCATTTGTTTCTCTGTTTTTCCTGAGTCCCTTTGTCTGTATCTCTCCACTCAATGAGTATTCAATTATATCTTTGAAAGTAGAGCAATTTCAACAGGAAGGACTGAAGAGGAAAGGATGATGGTCACCTGATACACAGATGACCTAGGCTTAACACCCTGACCTGAATTAGGCAGACTGAAGGCCTGGGTCTCTGTCATTGCAAGTGAGGTCTTTGACCACTTTTGTGCTATTGGCAGTGCTGGAACGTGATGGGGAGACAGGCACTGGTCTCATCATTCAGTCAGAAATTTCATCCCCAACCTGGTGAAAAGCGTAGCTGGAACTTACATTGGAAAGTTTCAAATCTGACAAACTGGCATTTTTAAATGGAAAAAAAAATTCTATCAAAAGCATCCTAGCTAGCAATCTTGTTATCAAGTGACTTGGGAAGGTGGATACATTTCTCAAGAGTTTTGAAGAAATTACTTATAAGGTTTTTCAGCCTGGTTTATTCTTAATGTCAGTGAACCTTGTAGCTTTAAAATAGGACAACCCTGCCATGTGATGAATTTCACCCTGCAATGTTCACAAACATAGGTCAACAGGAGGCTAAATGGATTCATAGGGTTTGGCAACTGAGATGGAAATTCTGAAGATTACTGACAGGCTAACATCATAATATCAAGAAATTACTCTTTTGAGTATCCATGGAAAGTGTACAGCAAACTCCTGGAAAATAAACTTTAATGTGAAGCAGCCATCTGTCCAAAGTCTGGATTTATGTTTCAGCTGAGCTTTATTAAGTGTTTTAGGAGACAAACTCTGATGTGAAAGTTTAAGTTCCTTCAACAGGTGTTAGCTGTGTTGGGTGAAGATACTCAGATCTGTTGTGTTGGATGAAGCATAGGAGCCGTGAGATGGAAAATGATGGCCACTAGGAGATAACAAGTTTCAGAAAGGATTGGAAATACAGATGTGGACATCTGGTTTTCATACTCATGACTAAAATTGTATGTTTACTACACTTCAGCACAGATGTTAATCAACCTACATATTTGTAAAACAAGCTGTCTGGTCATTTTGCAGTGTCTCGCACAATTGGTAGAAATGGACTGTGTATTTTATTATTTGATAAAACCTTTCTAAACCAATGGTCTGTACCAGAAGCAGGGCATTATTTGTGTTGTGAATAAGATGTATCCAGTAGTCCTTTCTCAAAAAAAGGGGAAGATAGAAGATATTTCAGGGATCTCCATTTTTCAGTACCAGTTCTGAGATTTAAGAACTTGCTGAGCGTTTGGGAGTGCCAAAAAAGTCATTCATATTTTTAAAATCTTCAGCGAAGGCCATTGCCTCACAGTTTGAATCATGTAACATGGATGGATTATCCTCATGCTATGAAAATAGAACTTCATGGCTGTTTATTAATTAAAACATTTCTCCTCCATGATACCTCTTCCACCATCAGAGCTGCTTTTGAAAATCTTTACTTTATAACAAGCCTCCTTGGCAGAAAGTGTAGTGTCACATGACATTTCTACCTGAGAAAGGGTCAAATTAGCAGTGGTTTTCAGGAAAAACAATTCATCATGCACTAGATATGTGCACAAGTATTTGCAAACATCACTGGGAGCAAAGTCAGCACCCATGCAGGTTAGGGTGCAGACTGGATGTGGAAGGGTTCTCCTCTGCAAAGGAGAGCTGGTGGTATGGGACAGACTCAAGATCCCACAAGTTCATATGCTAGGTCTTTTTCTCTAACAGCTCCAATCATTAAGTATTATTTACTCTCTTCAGTGAATTCCCACCTTAGCTGTTGGGCTGGGGAGACTGGCAACCTGTACTCAAGAGAAGGCCGGGATTAAATAATAGAAACGTTGCTGAACGGTGTATGAAGTTGTGCTCCTGCCTGCCCTCACACTGCCAGACAACATTTCATACCCTTTCTAACAGTTTTGGGTTTTGTACCCCTCAGATTAGTTCTTTAGTTCCTAAACCCATAGCTCTTGAGAACAATGAATGCATTTACTTTTCTTATGGATATGAAAAAAATTGTTAGCATATATTTTATACTTTGATACAAAAGATACTTTGACCTAAAAGGTACCCAGGTTTCAACTTCTAAACATCTGATCTGGCAAGCTCAGTTTGCTCAGAAGCGAAATTATTGCTGGCAGCAATAATTTATAGGCTGAGGGAGTGGGAGAGGATCTTCCCATCCAGTGCAACCTAGATATTGCTTCGTGCTGTGTCAGTCTTGATTTTACAACATTGCTTCCGTCATAAACACATCTGTATATCCCTGTTGGATCACTTTGCTTTAGTGCTCATTTAAAATGAATATAGCTTTGTAGTGTTTAAGAAATCACAGTGAAAAAGCAAAACCCATAAAATTAAGCATAACTGAAGTGTTCGTTAAAACAAAACTGAAGCCAACCTGGCACACTTGCATTTTATTGAGCCCTGGTGCTGGAATAATTCCTTCCAGGAGAAAACCAAAAAAAGTCTGAACCTCAAGAGGGAAAACAATTCAGTCCAGATTAAGGGTACTTCAGACAGAAGTACCAGAAGAAAAACTCCACATGAAGGGAGTTGTTTTAAGCAACAAGGGCTTTAAGGTTATTTCCACGGAGTTTCAGGGCTGTCACTTTCTATGATGAAATGTTATTCCTGATCGATATGCCAACTTTTTCAATCTTATATGCCTGAAGTCAAGCCTTTTCATAGGAGCCTGTGTTCCCAACACCTCCAAGACCCAGAACTGCTTTCATGTAGGAACCGAAATCCAGACTTTTAGGTGTCAGCATACCTGTTTGTAAATGAAGGCATACGTTTATAACACTATTGTTTTCCTTGTTAGGGAGGAAACTTATTGTTAATACCAGAGGGCCAAACTGTACAAAGTGAATTTTGTGCAAGAATTCAGCAAGACCACATCAGCTTTCTGACAGGAAGGACCTAAAGAAAGGAATTAGCAGGATCGGATGTGGTGCTTTCTGACAGACGGCCAAACCTAAGAGGTCAAAATAAGAAGCCAGTGCAAAAATAGATTTATGCTTAAATTGAAATGCACACAATTCCCATTTCTATCATTGCGCCCTGGATTAAGCAACTATTGTATGATAGTTTATAAATCCAAAAGCCCTGGGCTCAACAAGCCACCCATTTCACCATAAATTAGGCCATGTTCAACAATGGTGCAGTGGCAGCATTTCTAGTGGTATTATCCCCACTTTCTTCCCCAAAGGGACAGGGATCTACATGAACTTGCCCAGTGATGCACATCCCAGGCCCTGCTTTGGAGCACCATGCAGCCACGCCGTCGCAGGCAGCCACCCCAGCTAAGTCTCACTGCAGATTTCCCTCTCTCTTGACCCCATTCACCACCTTGCCCAGTTTTTAAGAACAAGGCAATATTCTTCAGCCTGGAAGGGAATTGTTCCCATTGCATAAGATGGACTGTCAGAAGTGCACAGGATCCCTTTTCCTGTGCGTATGAGGCTTTGCTCATGCAGACCACATAACCACAGCGATAAGTACCTGCTTCCTGAGGCGGGTGAGCAAATGTCTTGCAAGAACAGTGTAAGAACCCACGTTTGAAAATTCAGCCTGAAAGTGCTGACCCGTGCTGAAAATAACCTCGACAGATTGCAGGGGGAGAGTCGTCGTTTTGTCACAGCATCTCATGGCCTTAACTATTCAGCTGGCAAATATTCAGCTGGCAAACATTCAGCTGGCAAGTAAGCTTCTCCTTCCAATCTGTCCCTTATTGCCTGGGTGGGGACGGTGCCTCAGAGTGAAGCCCCTTGTTCCAAGTGCCTCATGTTTAACCTGATCCTGTCTTTCCAGGTCAGGCATCTCCAGAAGTAAATATCCTACAAATGGAAGATATTTAACAATGCTTTTGGTGAAGGATGATCCAGAAGATTTTCCAGCTCTGTGCCGAAGAACTGCTTTATCAGGGCCAACAATTTTCTACACTTGTTTCACCAGCATCTTTTAGACATATGTAGTGAGCTGTTAGCACCGAAACATCATTCCTTATTCAGTTCTGCCCCTCACTATGGCTAGAAGGCACCATAGAGGGGGACCGCTGTTCAGCTCTCCTCCTTTGAAGAGCAGAGGGCAACATTGAATCAGAAGTTGATCCACATGAGGACAGGGAGCTGAACGAGGCACCTGGAAGTGCATCTGTGTTATCCCAGGGGACATCAGGTTTCTATCTACCCACAACGGACTTTTCACCTCTTTTCTTTTCACACCAGCTGTGGGAAGCAGCAAAGTGGTTGGTGACTACACATGGGACAGCTTTACCAGGTAAGGAGATGCCACTAGGACTTGTAAGCTGTATGGTGGCACTGGGAGTAATTAACACCGTCTTCACTCACGCTGCCTGCCCGCGCCCGGGGTGCAAGCGCCCAGGCTGCACGCTGCACGTCCCCTGGGGCTCCCCGTCCGTGGGCAGGGAGCAAGGCACAGAGCCTGCAAAGCCTCCGCCCTGCTCCCTCATCCCAAAAGGTCGCCATTCCTCTCCCGTGAGCCAGAGCAGGAGGAAAATAAGAGGGCACAAATTGCTGCTGAAATGGGGCAAACAGAGGCACGGGCACGCTGCTTCTGAGGTAATTGCTGAGGTGGCGTGGCTTTGGCAGGACGTCAAAACGCACAGCTGGCTAATATAGACCCCTCTTTTCTCCAGAGCCACCTCAGAAACAGCTATTGATTCTTAAGGCAGTAATATTCATCTGGCATCTCATTCATTCCAAGTTAATTGCTTAAATGGGTGGAAAAGGAAATTTGTGAAACGAAATGTGCTGCTGCATCAGGCATAAAGGAAACTTCGTCCCTATTAAGCTGGAAATGCTTCCCAAAGACAACACATAGGCTTTACTGTGCCGAGGCACTTAAGTTCAATTCTTCAGTGGGGCCACTGTTTAAAGAGAGCATTACTAACTCGGTCACAGCAAGCTTCTGTACTTCAACTTCCCAGTCACTCAGTTTACTCTTCAGGATGGTTTCCCCCACAGTTTAAAAATATGACCTTGGAAAGAATCACTAAATAAGTAAACACTCGAGCCTAGCAGGGTTTTCTTCCTAGATCCAAACCCTGGCACAGGTTGAAGCCTTGCAACTATGTCCTATCTGCTAAGGAGACTTCTGTTGGTATTAAGTGGCATATTGTTTAGAGAAATAACACATTTTCGTTAGGGAAGGAGAAAACATTCCAAATAAGCTGCTGGTCAAACACACATTTTTATGCGTGTCAGCAGCTTGGGAAGAAGAAGGAGAGGGGAGCAGTTTCATTTTAAGTGTTTCTCTGAAGAAAAGTTCCAGTTTACTTTACCATGAATTTCTCTTTCAGAGTGCTTCTCATTTTCAGGATGCAGTTTTGAGCTTCCTTCTCACAGCAGACTTTTTTCACAATCTATATAGCAGTGCTCCTTTAAGAATTGGCTGATTCACCTCTCTAAATAAAGCTACTTTCGTACCTGCATTAATTCCTTGCATTTGCCATTACTACCATATAAAATGCCTTTTCTGCAGAGATAATAGCACTGCAGCTATTTATTTAATTATTGAAAGCAGTTGGCATCTTTTAAAGAAGCTCTTTTAATGTTTTTATTCATTATTGGTTTTTAATGCCATTTCCATTTGTGACCCCCGCCGTACTGGCTCACTGTTAGCTAAGTCTAGAGAAGTTTCTTTTCCCTGAATGTAAGGCCTGAGCAAGGTCTGAGCGGTGTTTAAGGGATTGGCCCAGGATGCCATCTCGGGGTCTGCTGCCATTAGCTTCCTGTGCCTGTGAGCAATTTTCTCCAGAAAAAGACATTCAAAGGAGATTTTAATCCTCTATGGAGTGTTTTTTTCTTCCTCAACTCTGGTTCGGCTGCGTGACGAGCCGTTCTCTCCTTGCACCTTAGCTACCCACAGTCTCAAGGAGACAATGCAACCAACAACTGCCAAAACAGAGACCTATTCCCATGCTCCCATGGTCCTCGAGGCTCTCCGGCTCGGTGGCAGCAAGGTAAGCCATGCATTGCCATCTCCTGTGGGTTCCCAATCCAGAGACCCTGTTCCCAGGTCTTGGCTCAGGGACCCAGTGTGGTCTGAGAGTTCACCATTTTGCTGGAGAACATCTCCAACTGCAAGTGCCTGCTCATCTTAAGTTTTCAAGTTTTCTCCAAGGAGCCTGAAAAAGACGTTTTTTTTTTTTCTGAGGAGAATGCCATATTGTTGTGTTTGGGCTTTTGTTTAAGGGGTGAGGTGCAAACTACTGTGCAGTCAAAGTCTGCAGATGACTTACTTGCAATGATGGTAGGGCTGATCCAACAAGGGTATGGTTGAGTGGCCAGTTCAAGAGTTAAAAGTTTCAGGCAGTCAGAAACTGAAGGTGAATGAGAAAAAGAGGGAGAACTGCAAAGAGCTAAAGGGAACTGTCAGAGTTTGAAATGGAGCAAAGCGAATCTGGAAGAATGGGGCTGAGAAAAAAGTCAGGAATTTCTTGAAAGTGGCAGAACAAGCTTGTTGCAGTTTGGTGCAAGTCTGTAGCTGTGAATTCACTAGCCTTCCTTCAGGCATCGGCAAAACAGGCAAAAACTCTTTAAACTCAGTATTCTCTCATAAACTGCCTAAAGGAACATTTTATCTGCTTTCTCAGTACTGAAACACTTCACTTTACTACTCTGGAAGGAGATAGCTGCAGTGAGGTAGACGATGACAGCAATATTTGATGCTCAAGCAACGGGAACACCATTGCCTTGCTGGGTGACTGGCTTCACCAAGACTGAGGAAAAGGAAGTTTAACCTGGATCTTTGCGCTTTAAGCCCATCCTTTTTCTATCAGGCATGGACACAGACAACAAATCATTCCCTCCCTCTCCACGTCAGCAGCTTCCTTATTTCTGGAGAAACTCTCCCATCCAGTTCAGTGGGTTTCCAACTTCAGTACTGCTCCCAGGATCTGGCCCCCCGAGGACTGCTGCTTTACTTTCTGCATAACAATACAAAGCTAAAAGTTTCCATAAGGGTGTCTTATAATGAAAATAAGGAAGCTGACAAAAAATAAAGGCATTAATACTCGATCCCACTCACACGCCACCTCTCCTCATCCTTTTGGCTCTTGTTTTACACTTGTTAGTACAGCGTATGGGTTAGAAGCAACTTCTCTCTTGCTCTTTTTAAGGGCACTGTTTTTAAACTTTTTTTACATAGGAGATTTCAGCAAAACAGCCCCCACAAACCTTAAGGAGGTATGTCTGAAGAACAATGAATTTCATCTGCGGGAGGTGGAAATGAGTCACAAGGGAGAGGCACCTGTAAGAAAAAAGCCCCTAAGAAGAAAGACTTTAAAGCTGCACCTTTGAATATAAAAAACCCTTTGTCTTTCAAGCCAAAACACTGCTGCCCAGAGGAGGTGTCATACAATGTGTATAGCATCAACGTTCCCTACTGCTGTAGAAATTCAAGGTGGCCACCATCAGTCCACGTCTGTCACGTCTGCTCTAAAGTAGATCGGCTGAGTGAAAAATGAGCCTTACCTGTGACACAGTTCATCGCCGTAACGGCAGGAGGCTCTGCCCAGAATTGTAAGCTTTAATGCAGCATTTCACAATCTCAGATAATTTTTAAGTGAAGCTTATGAGAGAGAAAGGCTGATAGATATTTACTCAGTAGTTTGTTTGTGATTTGGCTGAGGATATGCCTGCAGAAGTCTGTGACCGGTGCTCTGCACTCTTGTACATCAATGCACTGAGTGTTGTAAATGGTTATCAAGTAACCTCCGTTTCAGAGGAAGGGAGTACAAGTTCAACAAAACATTGGTGTCCAAAGGAGCCTGTGGTGAAGGAGCCCTCTAAAGAGCTATTAATCGAGCTAAAAAGAAAACCTTGTGAGAACACTTCAGCTTTCATAAGTTTTCTACCCCTGGGGAGATGTGTAAGGAGGGAGCTGAAAGATATAGCAACACACTCATATTTGCCTGTTTGTTTGCCTTGGTGTCAGTTATCTGGTACTTGATAAATGCAGGAATTGTATTCACTGAACCACTAGGATGATGAAATTTTACTTTCTTCATCTGCTGTGTTTCTGGCAAGAGATAAAGAATAACTAAAATGAAGTTATTTATTAGGAAAATCAGTGGTTGAACCCTGGAATTTCAGAGCTGTGCTCAGGTTTATCTGACCTCTCTCAAAGAGGAGAGCACTCACTGCCTTCAGATTTTAGGCTTAGGTCAAGTACCAAATTCCTGAATAAATGTGCAAACCTTCCCAAAGTCTTGAGTTTGTTATATTGAGGCTTTCTTGCAAGTTTTCCAGTGCATCTGCCTTCCAGAGAGATTAGAAATGGTGCTAGAACAACTCATTTCTGGAATCCAGGATAAACTGGGAGTCTCACAAATCACTCTAGTCCAGGTTTAGTTCCAGAAATAAGGGAAGAGTACTGCAGAGCACTCAGTTATTCTGCTATTGTTTCGTCTATGAGAAAAATAGTCATTAATGTATCTGGACAAACTTGCTTTGCTTCATTTCCAGCCTAAATGAACTGAGCTCTCAGTTCAGTTTCAGTATACAACAGCGAAAATGAGAAAAGAGCCCAACGATATACTAATAGATTCCAGAAATGCTGTACAATGTCAATAAAGAAGTCACTGAGCCATTTCCAAAAATGTGAAGTATTTGCAAGATATGATGAAGTGAAATAAATTGTTCCTTTTATGGGTCATAAAAGAAGCCCTATGAAATGTAGAAAGAATTCCAATGATTATCTTATCAGAAAAAAAATAATAATTGATTTGTATTCCAGTTAAATTTTAGCAATTTATTAGAAAGATTGTTTCACCTATAAACTAAATAGCTTGATTTGTAGCATGTCATTTCCACTGACAGCAAATTTCAGTCTAACAGAAAATCCTCTTTTGCTAACTGGTTTCATGGTCTTTCATGGAAATATTCCACAAATGCTCATGGTTCTGCAAACCCAATGTGAAAGCCATTTTTTCAGAAAATATAAGGAAGAAGTCTAATAAAATTAGTAAAAGACTAATAGGTCTAATAAGAGACATCTAATTAATAGTAATTCAAAAGTCACCTTGGGATTAGATGTGTGCAAAAACTGTTTTTCCTACATGCTAAAGGAGGAATTGAGGTGTCCAAAGTCACCTCCAGGACAGGCAGCAGACAACTGGCAGGAATCTGAACTTTGGACAAAGGCTCCTCCAGGGACACCTGGACAGTACATAGGCTCTAATTTCCTCTTGTGGAGCTGAGCCTCTGGTGGTTTTCTTCTGTAGCTATAAAGTGGAGGTACCTACTGTATTTTCCTTTCTTACCAGAACATTGCGAGACTGACTCAGATTAAAACTTTCAACAGGAAAGGAACTGGGGTCATGGAAGTGTCTGAGATGTTACTTTTCATTGCAGCATCAAGAATGATATCTGCTTGATTGCCTGATAGCTAAGGGGATTGATTTCTATGCAACTGCTAAGAAAAGAATTTGAGAATGTTAGATTTCCATTTCTCATTACCTTGTTTCCGTTCTCACAGGGTACCGGCTGATTTGAGATATAGGCTAAGTTTTTGGATTTACAGAATAAGATTAGGTATCACTAACTATGGATATCACTATTTGTTCAGCTTGTCAAGATGGACTTTTTTATTGCCTAGAAGGGAGTGTCTGCTATTTCCTTTTTCCTGAGAAAAATGGGAGTAAAGACATATATCTGGAAGCAGCCTATAGTTATGACACATGAGATCACAGATCTCTGACCACACCAGAGATTTCAAAGAGCATTTAAACACCTTAAACATTGTGGTGGGCTTGGTCACACTGTCCTACCAAGGTCATTTTAGGCTGTTTCCAGTAACTGAATCCAGTTCTCCAGAATCTGAGTACTCCCACCGTGATAGTAGCTTCCTTTATTGCTATGTTTTATCTTCACCAACCATGAGTGACTGCCAAGCACCTGATGAGGGTTAGCAATTAGTGTCTAAGAGGACATTACCTATAGAGTCTGAAATGTAGAATCTCTTGGTGCATTGGCTCATCCATACACCTAATTTGGTTTTCATTTCCACCAACCTCGGCTTGAGACCCCTTGCTATGTAACTGATAGAAAGGCACAGACACCTTTGTAAGTGTGATTTCTGGGGAATAAACTCCTCAGTTAACAGCTTGATCTCCAAAGAAGAATTTGGTAAAAGAAAAAAGGTTATTCTGAAAAGTGCCACTCTTTATAATGTCCCTGGAGATCATTATCACTCCAGAATGGCTGCAGACCTCACAGTGGCTGGAGAATATGGGAAATCTTGTGTTTTATCATGAAATGGTTTTTTAATACACTTTAAAAAAAAAAACACCTCTGCTGAAATTCCTGTACATTCAAAGGCAAAATGTAAACGTCCCCCTAGAGAACAGTCTACTGGATGATTGCGGAAGAGGAGAAAATTAAATTCAGGTGAATATATAATAAAAAACAACTACTTGCATGTAGCTACATTATTATAATTCACGTGGGCATCGCTAAACCCTTGCTGAATTCTTAGAGATGACAAAACTAATTTGTGGCAGTGGCATTAATGTTGAAATGTCACACTTGAGCACAGTGTTTTTTCATTCTCCAAACTTTTATTCTCTTCCTCAGTTTTCTGAAAGACTTTTCCACCTCTGCTCTCTCTGCTGATCACCAGCGACACTGTGGGGTTTTCTAAGGGTTTTTTTCAGCTCTTATTTGTTACTTCCTTTTTTTTAAGGGAAAAAAAACCTCTGCCATGAGAGAACAGTTACAGATCCACTTTTGTCTCTGGGGCTGTTTCCGCACCGAAAGCTCTTGGATCAGGACTGACTCCACCAGTGGACACTGGCACCTTGATGCCTAATGGTCTTCATAGTTGCCTGGCTTCATAGCTGTGCCTCTGGGAGAAGAGTAAGGATGGGCATCAGCAGGAAGAGTGTGTCCCTACATGAGGGATCAGTGCCAACCAGGATGGCCTTCTGGTGTATTGCCCACCAAGGAGGCCCTCTACTCAGCTATCTGTAGGGCACACGTGCACAGGTCCTGAACCGGCTGAGGCAGTCCTGCGCTCAGAGGTTCCTAAAAGAAACCCAGCAGGAAAGCCTGGATGTTTGCATCCTCACCATTAAATAAGTAGCCCTGATAACAGGGTGGGAAAACCCCCTCCATCTCATGGATTAACACTTCATCATTACAATTCACAGAATCTAACAGCCTCTTATTATTTTCACAATTGTTACTGATATCATTCTGGCTCTTTTTTTCCCCCCTTTTCATGCTCAGTGAGGAAATGGTTTCTTTGGGAGGAAAATTCTGAGCTGCTATTAAAAGATATCCTCAACACTTCTCTTGACACATTGTGCAGGAAACAGGGACAACCTGGCAATAGTTTGAAGGGCAACTGGTATAGAATTATTTAAAAACTTTTTTTTTGTCAGAAACGTGTAGGATCAGGTAAAAACTTGTTAAATTTCTAACTTCACAGGAGGAGGATGAGATACTTTCCCACTGCATGGGAGAGAAGTCACTGGGGACGGGGAGACGTGAGTTGAAGACAAGAACTTGAATCTGGACTTTCTTGTACCCCGGTGGTACCTGAACCACAAGCCAGACAGGCAAGGTGGGAAATCCTCTTTCTTGCTCATGTTTCAAAAGACATTTGTTATGGTGCAGGAACACCTCAGAACTAGTACAGGTTTTGTGAAATGGGGCTGGCATCCTGCCCCAGAGGACTTCCCTCCTGCTGAGCACCTTCTGCTGCCCCCGCATGCAAAAAGCTCTCCTCTCCCAGTAGGAATGCGCAGTGAGGGTGTGGGACCACCAGTCTCACACCAGCTCCACATCAAGCAACAGTGGGATTTGAACCTGGGTTTCCTGTTGTGTAGGCAATGACTCTAATCACTGCCATTTCACATTGATTTTGTGAACTCACCCTCTGACTTCATTAGAAATGCCCCAAAACTAAATAAGCTAATTTGCTAAGTATTCTCAAAAATCAGGTTTGTGTTGTCTTGAAAAAATTATCTTCCCATTTTTGGGTATAAGTAAGTCTAAAAACAATCAATTCTTTATCCTCTTCTATCTAAGTACCTCAGAATCTACAGTGTAGTTATCCCCTCATGTGCAGAGAGGTTGTAAGTGTATTTTTGATTCCAGTCGTAGATGAACAACCATGGCACAGAGCAGAGAAGGGATTTGCCTAGGGCCATACAGATACTTTGTGGAGGAGCAGGGACTTGAACCAGCTTTCCCACATTCCTTCTCTGGTTCAGTAAGAGACCAAGATGATTTTAGTCAGTAGACATTAACAGTGTTCTTCATCTGACCGTGGTCTCACATTTCACAGTGTGGCAGTCAGGTACAGTATTTTCTGCAAGTTTGTTTAACTTTGCTAGTGTTCCCATTTACCAGCTTTCCTACAGACGTGCTCAGTATTTCCCTCAGAAATTTTGACTGGGTAGAAAAAAAAAGGATTTTTACCATTTGTCAAAGATCTCCAGGTGTTGGAGTAGCATGGTCAGATTGGCACTTGTGATGGTAGTGCGCACTTCATGCAAGTCATAGGCAAGTGGCCTTTCTGCAAATCTGCTATGTTTCTTTTTCACCAAGTAAGTTGCTGATACATATATAAATCCTTTTTTTCTTCTAGGGTTTCCTGTTTAGAAATATGCAAGACCCGCTCTGTCCTTTTCTAGGCTATAGGAATTATGAGTTACTTTTTGCCATCTGCAAAATATCTCCACTAGGAAAATCCAGAAGCTCCTTACATCTTGTAAAGTTTTGGTGTAAGCAATACTCTAAATTGCAGAGATTATGCTTACTTAAAAATGCTACCAATTTCTACAGTGAAGCTCAGTGTTTCTCAAACATAACAGGAAGAACAGAAAAAAAAAAAAAGAGATGATTCATTATTTCTATATCTTTACCACATTGGTAAATTCTAAAACAGTGCACAAGAGAGAAGAAAAAGGTTTTGAGGGATTCTAGGGACCATTCTCATTTCTGTATGCGCAAAACAAATCACTGTAAAACTAATGTGATTTCTCTTCACATCACTGTTTGTGGTAATTTCAGTCTGAAGTTAACACCTGTATGCCAGCAGAGATGGTGGGCATATATGTGAGGTGGAAGACAGAACAGCAGTAACACTGTCCGCCTCTTTATTAATTATCTGATAAAAGATTTCTGGTGAAAAAAATACATGCTACCCTGTCCTGACATTCAATGCTCTGTTGTGTATGAGCAGTTTCACTAAGGCTTCTTGGTTCCAAATATTTTTAGAACTGTTCCTGGTATTTTCCTACTTAAATCTCATATACATCATACCTCACAAGCTTCCCCCTGTGCTCAGCTCTCCTAGATGGCAGAATTTTTAAGGATGCTGGTTTATGAAATACAACTGGCATCTATATCCCTTATAAGAAATAATACTCAGGAGAGAGACTTCTGCAGTGGTCATGCAGGAATAGCAGAATTTAGATTCACTGACTGTTGCTTGAAAACTGCAGCATTCCCTCCATAAAATATAACGATATATAGTGTTCATCTTACGAGCGAGGTGTTTTATACCAACACATATATCTCTATGTGAAATACAAAATTATTAGTCAGTTCAACACTCATGCAAATTACCAAACATATCTCCAAAATGGGCACCGTGTAGCCAGTGCCAGTGTGAGGTCTCTGCTCCGCTGCCTCAGTGAGCCTGATCCAGAAGCTGGTGGATGTTATCACCTCATCGACGCATCAAACGTGGGGCCTCGCTTGTGTTTCTAACCACAAGCGACTTCATGTCTCTGTGCCTCTGAGAAACTACATGCCAGAGTGCTGGGCTCCTTTGGAAACGGCATTGTGACTTCCCAGGGAGAAGCACCCATGGAGGGTTAAGGAAGGTTTCTGGGCAGAAGCCAAGCTAATTCCTGCTCTCATTTCCACCAGAATAAACCCAAAACTGTGTGACAGAAGCAGAGAAGCACATAGGCGCCTTAAACCCAACGTAACTGAGGCCCTTCTGCGTCTGCACACAGCAGCACCTTCCTTGTGGACATGGGCACGTACCGCCTGGGAAGGATTTGGCCCAGAGCTTGTGGAGTTTGTCCTCATTCCCCCTCTAGACGAGCTCTCCTTGTAATTCCAAAAACGTAGCTCAGTAGCTCAGCACAGCTTGGCTGATGACGAGAGGACGCAGAGCAACTTTGGAAACACAAACTGGCACAGGGAGAGTCTTTTTGGCTTCGAAAGGACAGCGCACACGTTCAGAGCCAGAATGTGTAAAGACTTTTGTTCACAAACAGAAATCCCTTGTGCTGACAGGCTCCGAACAAGGCTGACGCTCTTGTGAATGCAATATGAAAGTTGCCTTGTATTGGGATTAGCCGAGCGAACAGTTTGCAGCAAACAATTGACTCGGAAAACTTAGTGGTAGAAGGATGGTCCTCCAATATTAAAAAAAAGTAATAAAATCAACTGTGAATGCTCTGCTGTTTTTTTGTTCTCTCTTTAACATCACCCAGCAAATAGTTCAGGAGAACACACTTCAGCCCAAGGGTGGCTCATGGTCTGTTTGTTCCAAATATTCATTATTCAAGGTGTGATACTCGGTCTATAGGGTGACCCATATCCGTGGCTGTTGTCTGTTTGCATCCCTGGAGCAATGAACTGATCCTTGCAGCAGCTCCTCCACCTTACCCATAGTGAATTGAGGTTAATAGGGTCAGACCCTCAGAACCAAGTCACACAGGGGGCCTACAGCCAAATTGGTCTTGCTGTGTTTCAGCAAGCATCATGATGTCAGAGCCACATCTTTTTCTGGCAAAATTGTTATCTTCCTGATACAGGGTTCTTCACTATCAGGCAAGAAAATGAAGTGTCCACACAGACACCCTCTCCTGGATTCGTCTCTCCCACCTGAGAAGGGATGGGCTGTCCTCTGGACAAGCTGCTGTTTCCATAAACTATAGATGGAGCATAAACAGGCCAAGCAACTCTCCAACTCTCTTACCTGCCTTCAAGATTGCTGTGGAAGGAAGAGGTTGAAGCCAGATTGTGCTGAAGTTTCTGTTTCTGATCAAAAGTCCTATATTTTACAAACTACTTTTTTTTTTCCTAATTTCTTCTCAAATTAATTTCAGACCATTTTCAGAAAACGAATGACTCAAATGTCACTTTTCTCTGTGAACTTTCATATGTTCCAGCTTCTCCAGAGCAAGTATTCTGCGAAAAGGTCACAAACACAGACATAATAAAATCCCTAGATCATTTCCAATACTTTCCCCTCACTTCAGGCAGACGTGGAGCTCAGTCCTGCACCACTGCTGTTTATTTCACTGCAATGGTTTCGTTCCTATGCCCTGTCTTTGTTAGTTATCTCGAATGGAGCTAATTATTACTGGATGAGTTCATTTATGTAATATGACTAACCCTCAGAACTGAAGAAGAGTGAGCCAAGCCCAAAAATTAATGGGTTAAAAATTATGAGATTCAAAAAAATAGTAATTAGTCTTTGGATCTCTTTTTGTTTGCTGACAGCTGAGCCCCACAGTACTCAATCTAAAGCTTTCTGCAGTGACGAGAAACTTCTTGTTGTCTAAAAGATAAGTGCCTTACTGCCTTGCATGGCTCGTGCTGGGAAAGCATCAGCATTTGCAAAAGCCCCAGTGCAATGTGGTGACCTGGGAGGGCTGCCCTGGCCAAGTAAGAAGCAAAGCAGTACTCAGGGGAGGACCTCAACGCCAAGGAAAGCAGTAGGTTCACACAATACAAGTCCATTTGAGAGCAGTTTGGGACTAACACCCTTGCATGGTGCCCCTTGCATGGGTCAAGCCCTGTGTACGCTACCATCGACTGGCTGGGACTGAGTATTTAGCGGCTTTGCTTTTGTATTTCTTGCACACCAGTCACCAGACTGTGGGTCTTCACACCTCACCCCCTGTCCCACCAGGCTGTGACCATTGAGGAGCCCCAGGGTGAGAGAATGGAAGCAGTTTTGTGGGAACTTCAAGACCAACGGCAACCCTGTGAGATCCAAGCCTGAGCCCAGGTGGGGAACCTCTAGGTCTTTAAAAGGACACTTTTACCGGCCCTTTTTTCTGCCACAGCAATGTGAAGTAGCATGCTTTTCTCCACTTTCAGGACATGCCTCCAAACATGTCTTTTTCTCCCTTTTCCACACCTATCAAGTTACTTTTTTTTCCTCTTCTTCATTTCTTTACTCACTCACTATCTCAGCTTGCATGAGGGACTCTACACAAAATCATCTGAGGGTGAATAGGAAGGACCCTGCCACTGAATATGTGGTTAAGACTCACAGGCACAAGCATTTTCCAGCAGCACTGAAAGGATTAATTGAAATGTTGAGCCAGAGCAGTAATTATTTTACCAAACAGTGAAACGCTATTCAGCCCTCCCTTCTTACCTGCTACTGATGCAATCAAGGCCAAACGGAGCCAGGATATAAAATTACTGCTGCAGTTCACCAATACTCTGCATTTTAAAAGCAATTAAAAGAGAGAGGTGCCCCTGATTACTGTGTAAGAAAGAGGGTTTTCATTAAACAAATGGGTGTAATGCTTGCTCTAAAGCCCTACTACTGCTTCCCAGCAAAACAAAACATACAGGACTGGACTCACTTCTGACTTTCCAGAATGAATCCATTCACTTGAGTAGAGTTACTCCAGATTTACTCTGTGAGATCAGAATCAGACCTGTGCAATGAAAGACATTAGAGGTGCTTTTTCTTTGCTTTGCTTTGCTTTAGTTTCCTGTGAGCGTATTTTTATCTCTTCCTATTTGCAGTTCAAATACAGGGAAAACAATAAAAGTCTCAAAGAAGAAACTAAACTGGGGTGGAGAGCAGGAAGTGAAAATATTCCAGTCTTCATGTTTATTCTTGCCATAGGAGTAAATAGGGCTTGGTTCAACGCACAGCTCTGTCACAGCACGTTGTGTTTGCTTCTCCTTATGCCGGTGAAGCTCCACTGACTGCCGTGAAATCACCACTACAGTGACCAAATAGAAACTGGCTGATGCTCAGAGTGGACAGCAGCTATCTCCTTCCAGCTTTTAGAAACTGGAACTGCTGAATGATCTGCTTTCTCAGACCTGCACAAAGTGATCATCACCCTTATGCTAACAGCGAAGGGCCCTGCACTTTTATCACTATGAATCTGCCCCATCAAATCCACGGGGGCAATGCACTTTTCCCCCACCTGCGTTTGCACGCTCTGCTTTACCAACCATCTCCATACATTTTTATTCTTTAATCCACTTGGAACTTTCCAAAAAACTCAACCACCTTTGCTGAAATTTTCCATGTTTCATTTGTGACCAAAGTTGAGTTTGGATTTTTTAAAAAGCCAGAGGAAAATTCCATTGGCTGCTTGTGAACTGAAATGAAGTGCCAAAACAAAGAAACATTTCCCCCTATTTGAGAGGGCTTCTAGCCACATCTCATTAGGGCGTGCAACACCAACCAGTTAACGTAAGGGAGCTGCACACAGACCTTAGGAAGGTCTCACCCCACCATGCAATAGGCAATAAATAGCTACACCTAGACTTGCACAAGCAACAGCAGCTTGGAAACCATATGATACAGCAGGTTTCTTTATGTATCCAACCCAAATCCTATTGAAATCTGCAGGCATCCTTCCATTGATCTAACAACAACTCAACTGGACCTGAACACCAGCAATAACATGGTAAAATGTAGGCCTGCTGTCTGGGTGTTGTCTGTTTCTGGCTAGCTGGATACAGAATCACAGAATCACAGAATCGTATAGGTTGGAAAAGACCTTTAAGATCATCGAGTCCAACCATAAACCTAACACTGCCAAGACCACCACTACACCATGTCCCTAAGCACCTCATCCAAACATCCTTTAAATACCTCCAGGGATGGCGACTCAACCACTTCCCTGGGCAGCCTGTTCCAATGCTTGATAACCCTTTCCGTGAAGAAAAATTTCCTAACATCCAGTCTAAACCTCCCCTGGTGCAACTCGAGGCCATTTCCTCTTGTCCTATCACTTGTTACTTGGGAGAAGAGACCGACCCCCACCTCGCTACAACCTCCTTTCAGGTAGTTGTAGAGAGCGATAAGGTCTCCCCTCAGCCTCCTTTTCTCCAGACTGAACAACCCCAGGTCCCTCAGCCGCTCCTCATCAGACTTGTGCTCCAGACCCTTCACCAGCTTCGTTGCCCTTCTCTGGACACGCTCCAGCACCTCAATGTCTCTCTGGTAGTGAGGGGCCCAAAACTGAACACAGTATTCAAGGTGCGGCCTCACCAGTGCCGAGTACAGGGGCACAATCACTTCCCTAGTCCTGCTGGCCACGCTATTTTTGATACAAGCCAGGATGCCATTGGCTTTCTTGGCTGCCTGGGCACACTGCTGGCTCATAATCAGGCGGCTGTCAACCAACACCCCCAGGTGCTTTTCTGCCAGGCAGCTTTCCAGCCACAAAGAGGATACTAGCCTACTAGCCCAAAGAGGCTGTGAGCTCCCTGCAGACCCCTCTGCCTTATATCCACCTTTTTTCCCCAAGCAAGCATTTTTCCTAACAGCTGTCCTGGTTCTAGCCTGAATTGCCAAAACTGACCCTCTGCCTCTGAACAGAAGAGATGGCTGGTAATCTACCTTTCCCAGCCAGCACAGAACTAGTTAGTCCCTTTCCAGAAAAACAAAACCCTGGAGTAAGAAGGTCTTTATAGAGATTTTCATTGAAGGAGGAGGGGGAACTATTCCATCACTGAAGGGATCTTGAAAGTTTGGTCTTTTTCTGCTATGAATGAAAGTGAAGCTGCAGAGGTCTCCCAGATCTAATCACGGAAAACTCTCCCGAATGCAGCTACCTTCATAACTTTGCTTTGGAAAGTGTGAGGCAGACCAACCTTTCCTGCTATTTCATTTTAATTTTTCTTTCTTTCATTGCCTTTTCTCTTTCTTTCTGCCCATTGCGATCTTATCCCTAAGCTTTTTTTTTAATGCTTCCTCTCCGTACTAGTGCCACAGTGGTATCTGACTTACTGGGTACAGAGTAATGTTGTTCAGCCCTCAGAAGGAGCTCTCTGGGGTAGGACTGGAACATGTTAGGGAAGTTTGTTATGGCCTCTGTCTTGGCTGACACACTGGGATTGAACTAGGTGCCTCCAGAGCTAAAAGCCCAGGTTGTTGCAGGCTGAGGTTCAGAGCCAGGCTGCGTAGCTGGGAGCCGTAACAACTCCTATCCTCTGCGGATTAGCACAGAGGGGGACTTGTGAGTGGTCCGTGTAATATCTGTTCAGGAGGTAAACAGAGGATTTTAGTCTCCTGGGCTGTCAAACCAGCTCCTTTGACAAGCTCTAAATTCATTTAAAGCCATGTAATTTGAACGTGCTGTGGGGTCCAAGTCTACTTCACCTTTGATACTGCATCAATAGGCCCATTAAGATTTAGCCAAGTTTTGCGTGGTTTGTTCGTAAACAGTCACCGCGACGTCTCCTTTGGAGAGATAAGCACTCCTCTGCCAGAGCACAATAGGGGCTGCTCACACGGTGTGAATCCATGAGTTTAAAATCATTAGGGGGGGAAAAGTGCAAAAACAAATTGTGCTCAAAAGACGTTATTAAACTTCAGCAACTTTGCCATCTTGTGTATATTTTCCCAGATAGAGACCTTGTATGCTGAGCTACGACTTTGTCAGCACTTGAATCGTAAACACAGTCTTGTAGGGTTTTTATAAATCGGACATAAAATTTTACCATAGGATGTAACTTTGCACACAACTCCTCAGCTAAGAAAGAAGCGCTTTCTTCTTTTTAAGGTTAGGAAATTTAAAAATCATGTAGATACCTCTAAGTGCAAGGATGTTGCAGGACAGTTTAGATTTTCTATCTTATTGAACAGAAAATTCCATGCAGAGAAACATCACGTTGCACTGACATTTGATCAGACCTTTTTCTTTTTTTTTTTTTTGGTAAAGCCATTGCAGTATCAAAGCTTTAGTGGTTCAAAAATGCAGTCTCAGCCCTCAGATCATTCTCGCAGTTCCTCTCTGACCAGCATCAGATACCACTTTCCAATCATATGAACTAGAGGTAGTCTTCCATAATGCACTGAGTATAAGTCTCAAAGAGGATGATTTGGCAAATCTGTTCCAAACTTCAAGAAGAAGCACAAGGTGGACACCCTCACCTAATAATACCTGCAACAAAACTATCTTTTTGATTTGAACCATATCAACTGCTTCAAAGACAACATCGATGCTTATCTTAAATACTGCAGAATCCTTAAGATGCTCCTGTGGCATCTCTGGGTAGGAACCCAAATTATTGCCACATGTAGGAAAATTCAGGCAAGGAGAGAGAAATCAGGAAGCTAAGCAGTCCACAGACGCTGACTGAAGCCACAGGGGAACATATGGTTGCAAAGGAACAGCATTCAGGTGAGTTGTTATTTTCAAACCTCTTAAAAGAGAGCATGGTTAAGAAAAGACTTTGCTGAGAAATTGCACAGATAAGAATTCACTGTTGGTCTTCCTTGTTGTCCCCAATGTGACAGAGGAGGACACCAAGAGAACATGCACACAACTGGGCAGGGTGCGAGCACACATGAGAGTACTGAAGGAGCGAAACCACAGAGCCCCAAGCCTCCGAGGAGGGACATGGACTCATGCTCTTCTGTGCATGCCTACAGCCCCTTGGTTAGAGTAATGATCTGGCAGTCTGGGCATGGCTGTCTTAATGCACAGGCAGCCAAAGCAAAGCCTTCTTGCAGCAGACTGTTCCTTGTCCAAAGAAGGTTGGCCAGGTTGTGTTACAGCTATCTGCCATCACTGGTAATATTTGCTTTGTCAGTTTTGTGCCTTACATCATCTGTATAGCATGTAACAAGTCTGCAGTAGTGGGTTAACCCTCTCTCTTTTTGCTCATATTATCCTTTGAAGGGCTGTGCTTGCAGTAGGCTGAGTACAGAGTTGTTTGGGTATTGATACTTCCCCACCCTCAAGGCCAAGGAAAGGCCTTCTGATTGCTGTGGGGCCAAATCCCCCGCTGTTTTTGTAAGAAGAAAGCCTATAAAAACAAGAGGGAAGCAGCCCTGAGCCCCTCCTGGGCTGGCTTCAGTCCTCCTCCTTGAGACCCTCTTCAAGCCAAATCCCACTTTTCTAGTCCACCCTTAATTCCCTGAGCCTTCACGGCTTTCCGAGTCCCTCATCACTCCGTTCTCCCTCAGGTTTTCTGACTGCTCCTGCACACAAACCTCCTTGATCGCTCCCCGGTGTTTTAGCTCAGCAGCATCCTTTTGCAGCATGAGCCAGACGAGACGAATGCCATCATCACAGCTGGAAAGGAGACAACGTTGCCCTGCAAAGCAAGCAGCCATCTCAGCACCCAAGCTGCTGGCTGCAAGTCTTAAGGAGTGTCGAGGTGTGTCTCGGCTCCACTTCAGCACATTTGCAGGCCTTGCTTAGCCCCTTGGTGTTGCTTTAATGTTTTTTTGTGTGCCTGATGCTCTGCCCATTGCCTAAGCTTCCTCCTCTTCAATGCAGGGCTCTCAGGTTTTCAGCCTTCCATGTGGAAAGGACTATTCATCTTCCACTGAGTGAGACTTCGGGGAAAGTGAATGAACAGAAGAGAGCACTTAGAGCCGAGAAGTTGAAAGGCTCCTTACACAAAACACAAAAGAGCTTTTCTTCTCATCAGTGTTTTCAGGAGACAAAAGAAAACACATTTTCTGAAGTGTTCCTTGGAGATATTTTGTTTTGAAGTGGTTAAAGAATTTTGAATGTGAGATAAGGGGGAGACACTGGCATGGAGCAAGGATAACAGCTTGTTCCTCTGAGGGCTAGGATTAAATTGCAGGGAATGCTGGCACTCAGCCCAAGCTCAGCTTCCCCGGCCCCAATACTTGCTTAAAAAGGTAGAACTTGAAACATGTGCTTTGCACTCTCTTCTTATCATCGCCCTCCCGGCTTCAACCATTGTTCATGTGCTCTGGCATTCACACCGCCTGCATCTAGGTTTTGCTCAAGACAGCGTTGATAAGCTAGATGACGAATGTGGAAAACTCCTCCCTGAGAGGGTTGGATTGGGGCTGTTTGAAATCACTGGCAAAGGACTCTCCTGTTGTTTTTGTTCATCTATGCCCAGCGCTGGGGCAGTCCCATTTTGCAGAAGGCTGCATGATGCGAAGCGGAGATGCTCCGCTTGCAGGTGACTCATTATCAGGGTGACAGTGGTTATTGCTGGTTTATGTCAGCTCTTGTTTTGACATGACACAACTCAAGATCTGTTCCATGTGCAGTTCCCGCTCTCTCTCCTTACCTGCTTGCTCTTTTTTTCAGCAGCAAAGACTTGCTTGCAGGCATTGGAAGCTTAACATTATTTCAGCCAGAAACTCTGTGCAAATCATTCACAAAGTCCTCCCCTCTCAGTTTGCAGGCGTTGCTGACAGACACGAGATGGTTAACCTGTCTAACCCTCAACACACGTTCTCACAGCGGATGGGTGAGTGGGCATTTTCATGTACTCGAAGTCAGCCTGGAGTCGCAGATTAGCCAGGTCTGTGAATCAGAAAATACTGCGAGGCCCTTTTTGTGTGCTGACAGAGAGTGTCAAGACCTGTGTTTGCCTACATCCATTTATCATGGCTTGGTATGTTCAAAAATGTTGTTGTTCTTCATTTACTCTTTCATCTGTAAAAGGCCAGGATCTTCATGCTGTCTTTGCTGCCGCATTCCTGGGTCTCCCAGGTTAATTGATTAATGAAGTGGAGCTGCTGATATCTGTGGAAGAGAGGGCATCTTGATTTAATGTAGATACCATAATGATGGTCACCAGAGGCCTGAAGTAAACACAGGGCCCTGGTATGCAAAAAGAAAGAGGCAGTGCCCTGAAAGCCTTATGTGATAAATAGCAAGGCAGAGTAGCATTTTACCATTTTAAAGTAAGGAAGGAGGTTGGAGTTGATGGAAATGAGGGCAGGAAATACATAGTGACTTGTCTAAGATCATACAAGGCAGCAGTGGGACATCTAAGAACCCAGATCTCAGCCATGTGTCTTAGCCACAAAGAAATCAACTTGCAATTTTAGGTAGATATGTCTTGTTAGGTATGTGAGCTATGTGTAGACTGCCGGCTTACTCGTTCTTTCCTGGTACGAAATGATGAACAGTCATGTCTCTAATCAGGCAGAACGCAGGGATGCACACTGAGCCATAAAGCTCCCCGGCTGGCTGCTAAACCCAGCCGCTGTAAGCAGGTAAACTTTGTGCTGCTCCCTATCTCGTTCTCCAAGAGCAATTTTGGCATGCCCTAGCCTGTCTGGGTTACAAGTGATTCTACGTTCATAACTCTGCTTGGTCCCATCATAAGGACAGGTCCCAAATCCAGCATACGTCAGCACAAGCAGTGTTACTGCATGGGTTAGATTTCCCCTGAGGATAAAAGAGAGACATAAAGCCCACTTCCCAGTTAGGATGCCAGAATGTACTGGGACTGGACTGGGGAAACTGATGCCCCGTAAAAAACAGAAGTGTCAGTTTGAACCTTGATCCTCCTGTGGTTTGGAAGAAGGCTGCTGTGGGTTTTGGGTTGGGTCAGTTTCATTTGTTTTAGGATTTTTGGAGACAAATTATGGATTTTAGCCTCTGTATCTTGAGTAGTTGTATCATAGAGTTTGGCCTGTGTTGTCTCTGACATATTGTGTACATGCAGCTTTATTTAAGTAACAGCTGGGATATATGCACATATGTCATCTATCAAAGATTGGAGAGGGAAACGCATGAGCTGGTGCATTTTTGTATACTTGCTGTCATCATATTCGTGTAAAAAGAATTAAGGCTCAAAGAAAAAAAACTTGTTGCTACATCTGACCATGGAAATCTTCTTCCTTTAACCTTATGCCCTGCATGGTTGAGCAACTGTACGGAAAAGTTTAAGTGGTAGTACAGAGATCAAAAGAACTCCATCCATTATAAATTATTTGAGTCTCTTGCACTTCAAAAAAAAACCACAGTCAGGTTCTGTTTGTGTTCTTGTCGGTTGTTGTTGTTTTAACCTGTTAGTATTTGTTTCTTTAACTTCTTATTTTGATGCTGATTGCGTCCCTCATCCAAAGCCTAAGAAAATCATTAAAACAGGGAGTGTAAGCTCTGTGGAGCTAGGACCCTTCATTTGTCTCTCATAGAGTGGTGGGTAGCTGCTCAAGGACATAAATAAAAGTTAGTGATTTGGGACCCTTTTATGGATGGGCAAATGTTAAGTGACCAAAGTCCCTAGGGAAAATGGTGTGTATCTATTAGGGCTTTGTAGAAGGTATCAGAATTCCACTTCCCTGAGTATTATGGGTGATACGGGTGTGATGGGGGTGATGGGAGGGCCTGGGGAGGTCAGAGCACACCTTTGTGGGATGGATGAAATTCTACTTGAAGCGAGATGGTGTCTGGCTTTGAAATGCATTGTTTTGGTAAAATCACCTCTCAACAGAAGCACAAGATCCAAATACTGGTTACAACTTTCTTTAGCTCCTCTCAGAGGCAGCTGGACTTTGAAACACTGAATCTAGGTTTGGATACCCTTTGTTGTTCATGCCACATTAGAGAAATCAGCGAGGCGTAAGGAAAAGACATGAAAATTGTATTTATCTTCTGCATATCTCATCTACAGATCTACAGATTGTCTTTCCCCATCCTCAGAATACAAAAGCTGACATTTTCAAAAAGACCCAAAGCTGATCTAACCGAGTATCTTGACTATGACAGTAGCCAGTGGCAAATACTTGAGATAACTGCATTAAATCGTGACTGCAGGCAAAATTGAAATAATCTTCTTTCTCAGAATACCCATCCTGCACTGAAATAGTTAAGGAATGACTTCAGCTCTGAACCAAAAGGTGTACTAGCCCTTCAAATGTACATGCTTTATGATGTGTAACTTACACCTGGGTATCCTTGTTATTGCTAGGAATATGCTTTTTGGAATACGGCTAAGCAGCTCCCTGCAGCAGTGAGTGCCTCATGTCTTCATGTGTGGTACCAGGAGATGGTGATTCCTTTTGTACTTATGCCAGTTCCTCTGAAAGCCACAGTGCTTTTGTGTTGTGAGTTTGGAGAAACACCTTAGGATGTCTCCCAGCAACTTATTTCTACCACATTTTCTGGTATATACCTCCTTTCTTACTTGATACAACAACCGCTTACATGGGCCCCTCCAGCTTGAGGAGCTTTGCCCCTAGGAACATTCTTCCCAGCAGCGAAGGCTCATATGCATCTCAGATAACTTCAAGCATCTCAGCAAACTGACCTAAGGAGATACCCCCAGAGGCCAACTGAGATGTCATGATCATGACCCTGGAAGTGCCACGCTTTCTCTCTGGCTGGAGGGAAAGTTGAGGTTCCCAGCACCAAGTGTCTCAAGTCAGGGGGGGATCAAGACATGTCTTTCATGTGTTTGCTTACAACCACCCCTACCTGCAGTCCATCTTCATGTCCTCGTCTGGCCCTTGTCCTGACTTAGTGGAAACACCATGTCTAGCCACACTCTGAGAGCAGGGACCTTTCAAAAGGTGGCAGGACTTACAAACATACAGTTACAGATTGCATTCAGATTTGGTTTTAAAATGCTACAAAGCTCAGCAAGTAATACCAGCTGAGTTTTGCGTTCACAACCTTGTTGTGTCCTGAAATACAGCAAGTGCCAGATCATGTCTTTCCCTTTCTGAGCAGCTGGGTGGAAGGAGAGCTGTCATGCTGTTCCCCATTAACACTACCACCAGTCTGCTCCTCACACCCAGACTTTCTCACAGAAATCCAATGCCTTGCATGAGCTGTAGGTGGATTTCTAAGACCTAAATTTCCCTGGAAGCATTTTCATTACTCATAAACAATATTTTCCACAGGCCTATCTGTAACTCACTCTCTGAAAAGACTTGACATGGATGCCACGTATCTCCACAGGCTTGCTCCTGTCCCAAGCTTGTTTCCAGTAATCTGCTACAAATCGCATCATTTCACTTGCATGCAAGACTCTTCAGCCAAAACCTTAATCTGAACTCTGTGCACTTGTTCTGAAGAGCTTCCCCCTCCCTTTCAGCATGTTGATTTTAATCTCCTGTGAGGACAATGCTGTTAAACCCATATGGACTGGTTTGGCCATCACCAGCACTGCTCCAGCCTTTATCCTACTGTGAAATGTTGCCACATCAGGAGAGTGGTGTTTTACTGTCACCCTGCTTGCACCAACTGACAACACTGGACAGGCAACAGTCCCATGGTTCGTGTTTAACTTAATCTGTGGCTGTCAAAATTACTGGATGCTATCAAAAGACAGGAAGAAAAGAAAGGAAAATCTTACTTCCACAGGGCTGTGGTCAACTGAGTGTTGAAACTGGCATAGTTGAAATGAGAAAGAGTCAGAGTGAAGCAGCATATAAGTAGGAATTAAGAAAAACAAGGATGACCTGTGGGGATAACCCAGGTCTGCTGCATGTCCAGCAGTCCAGGCTGCAAGGCAAAGCTCCTCATAACGTTAGGAGAGCACGAGATGAGCCCAGACCTGGGGCTCAGGGCACCAGAGCAGGCTGAGCTCTGCTCTGCTCTCCCAATGGAAATGATGCCATGGGCAGGGATGTGATCCGTATTTCTGGCTCTGCCTCTCTTTGTAGCTAATGTGAGACATGGTAGACGAATGCATTTTGAGGAAGAACCACTCTGGTTTCTAGATGAGGTCACCTCTTGCATGCCTTAACTTTGCTGGAGAAAGCGAGGTCCATAGCGTGAAACACTTTGAGACACGGGCCATATAAAACCACATATGTATGGCTATATATCATCTTCTGCACCACACACAGACCTCAGCATGCTGTGAGCAGTTTCATACCTGTACCTGCCCTCCAAAAGGTGCTTCCTCATGGCTTTTTATGTTTTAGCAAAATGTCTGGGCAAATAGTGAGCAATGATTTCCTTCAATTGTTGCCGCCATCCTCCACCACCCTCAAAATTATTCATTCTAAAGGAAATTTAAAAAAGCTTTTGTTTGAGAATTCCCTCCCTCTAATTGAGTGCATTGTACAGAGATCAAAGCACTGTTTTTCGTGGGTCTTGGTAGGCAGGAGTTTTTCTGAACAGACTCCAAGCTTTTGGTGTAGAATGGGTCAAAATGACCTTTGCTTTCCCCCCTCCCACATTCATACATTACTGACTGCTAATTCACATTAGCTGCCATGGACTACACTTAGTTTCTAGATCAATTATTCTTATAGTCTTATAGTTTTCACACAGAGTGGAAGAGTAAACAGTGGTCCTAAACTGCACACATTTGAACCTTAGAGTGTTGCTCTAGGAGGGAGAATATCCCTCTCAAAGTCTTTTTGATGGATACATTTCACCTCTACCAGCTTTCCACTTATGGGACCAGAGTGGAGGGAAGTGGAGGGAAAAATGAACCCACGGCAAGCTGCCACCAAAGAGATCCAGATTTCATGTGTGGGTGAGTTTCCTGATGCAGTACTCTCATAGGTGGGGAAAGCAAATAATAGCTCATTTTATACCCCTGAACACAGAACTCAAATGTCAAACTTCAGCAGAAACATTTGTCACAATGAGGAACGTGGACTGGTAAAGACCTAAAAAAAAAACCCAAGTAAATTTTATACATCACCCCTGGGGAAAACCTCCTCCCACACACAAGTGTCAGATGCTCGTCTTGGCTCGACTGTTGCCTGAAATGCTAAATCACTAAAAGGGGAAAGGAGACGGGCACCTTAGCATGGATGGTTTCAAAGTTTTGTGTAGCTAATGACCTTTGGAAGGAGCCATTCATCACTTGCAGGAAGTCCTGCATTTAGGAGGGCCAATGGGTTATCAGAGGAAAGCAGCGGTGGGATGGCTCCAGAGAGAAGTACTTAATGGAAAGGGGCAAAAAAGAAGAGCAGAGGAAGATAATGTGAGGGTTTACTTGTAAACAGATGCATTTCTCTGCTGCCAAATTAGCAACCTTACTAATGAGGGTTTAGAGAGTCTCTTGCCAAATAACTAATATTACAGTGTGTGAAAAAGCTCAGGTTTTCTAAATGCATGCCTCTCAATCTCAAGCCAAAACCAGCTGAATGCTTCCTCATTTAATACTCAGTAAAAAGTTTTATTTAAATGTAGCATAATGCGTTCAGTGTTTCTATTACACTGAAATGCAATTTGTATCATGTAAATCCTGAAAATACCATCACTTTGCAGGTTTGTTCAAACTACCAAATACATCATATTGCCCGCTGCTGCTATATTGGGGAGTACTTTGAGGAGAGCCAGTAGTCCAAAACAGTATTCATGTTACAGTAGTTACCCAGTCTCAGACAACTTTTTTTCCCTAATTTTTGAAGTCTGCAACAATCCATCTGGAATTTTACATCCATGATCTTCTGGAAGAACGGGCCTTTCTTTCTGGAAAGTTTGAAGTAAAAATGGACAAAGCGCCTTTGAGACCTGGAGGTTCAACAAATGAGGTGTTTTCATTCTTGGAAAAGTTGCCCAGTTTGTGTTTATTTTGGCTCATCTGATCGTATATGGCTAGAACTACGGACAACCAGGGAGGATCAATGCTTTTCACCAGCTCTTAGCAATGTTGTTTAGAGACAAGGACTGGAGGCCTGGCCCAACAGACGCAATTAAAAACATGGGCCAACATGCTTGAGTTTAAAGCTGAAAATCTTAACATGGAAGATCACCGAGTCCAAGAAGCAACTAAATTACATTTGCCTAAATGGACGAGGTTCCTCATATGGTACTCTGCAGTGACTTGAAAAGGAGGAGGACTGTCAAACTCAAATTAAACGCAACACAATTTTTCCAGTGGTTCACTTAGACCTTACTCCCTTGGAGAACTGTCTCCCGAGGCTGCGGGAGATGTCCTGCTGGGCAGCAGCTCTTCCCTTAGTGCCATCTCCCCCTCCCAGCAGTGCAGTTAATGTTCTGCCTCCGCTGCGGATCCCCAGCTACACCCACAACCCACCTTGGTTTTCTTTGACTTTATACCTATTTTCTTCACCTCATGACTCATTGGGGTCAAATCACTTTTGACTTTTTTAGCAGCTGGAAGTCCATTTCCCCCCCAACCACCCATTTGTGACTATTCTAGCATTACATATTTGCAAAGATGCAACCAGGCTGAGGAATTCTCTGAACCACAAACTGTTGAATCTTGTTGTACACATACCCTTTTCCTATGCTCTTTCTTAGGCATCTGCTACTGGCCAAGGTTCGGAAACAGGATAGTGGGCTATCCGGGTCTTTATACAATCATTCTTACGTTCCTGTGCTGTTATAATACACCATTTATGCTATGCTATAATAACTGTAAATCTGTGTGAGTGATGAGGCTGTATTATTTTCAGGAAAACGGATGTTTCTTCTTCTAGGTGGAGCACTGATCCGTGTGTGTTTATAAGCTATTCTTTCTGTCTTATCCACAAAGGAAGTGAATTTGGGACTGTCTACTCAACAACGGGTGTGACTGCAGTCATGATAGCTCAATCTAGGCAGGCTGTTAACAACAGCACTGACAATATGGTGATGCTGGCTTTAGCAACGGCACTGTGAGTAAATAGCACGGTCCCAGGAGAGTTCATATGCTGTCACCAAAGCTCTTGCTGTGGGGTCTTTGCTGCTACTGCAATTTACTCCAAACACATACCATCTGATTCAATTTTCTGCTGGAAAGCTAAGTCTGGCTGTAAAGATTCCTGCTTTCCCAAGCGTCATACCCAGTGTGAGCCCAAACTAAGGGCATCCCGATGGCCAAAGCTGTTCTACACTTCTACACACAACTTGGTTTCTGGAGTGTAACCTTAACTCAACCTACAGACATTGGAAAGACAAAAGCCCTGCTGAAACCACGTGGCTTCACTTCCACAGGACTGCAACAGTCAGCCCTGAATTTTGAAAAGCCCTATGTCCTTTGCGATGCAAAGATGTTCTGGAGGAGTCACAGGAGGTTCTGCCAGTAGAGAGTTAGACAAAAGTTCGTTGTGTCATGTTGCCCAAACTATTAAAGACTAGCATGAAATGACACATGGCAAACACCCCCTCCAGCCAAGAGATTACCAGCATGTAATCATGTGAGATTTACATAACGATAGGAAAAGAAAGCAGGTATTTTTCTTTTCTAATGAAAAATATGCGTATGCAGCTACACTAACAAAGTTTGCCTGACCTTGGCCAATCTGCTTCAGTAAATATCATGCAAAGTGCCCCCTAGGAAGAGTTCAGGACACTGAAGAGTTTGGAAATTGCCTAGGATAAATGATAAATAAAACAGCCTGCCCTCCAAATTAAAAGCCAAGCTGATGGAGGAGTACAGTTCCCAAATGTGACACTCCACGATCACAAGGTCGCCTGTGTTCAGTTGTACGCACATGAGCGCTGGTGAAATAGCAAACCGTTTACGAGGAGGAAGAAAATAATTTCAGGCCCTGGATGGGAGGGTAGATGGGAGAGGAGCTGCATAGTCAAGGCCTGTGTCACTTGATCTGCAGCCTTCTAGGCAATGTAACTATTCTTTTCAATTTACCGCATAAGCTGCCTGGATAAAGAAGCTGTTTCTCCACAGCGCGAAGGTACTCTCTGTCTCTGGAAAGTCTCAGTCACTTGGAAACAGAAGTGGCAAATGCTGGCAGTGTTAGCATAGTCATTTTTCCATCACCCATGCTGAAAGTTGTTTTCTGTCTCCAATCTCTTTGACATGAATGGTCTGATTTTGAAAAAAGAAAGTGTGTACGCAAAGGAAACCACTGAATGCAATAGCAAGAAAACATGTTTAAGGTGCTCACTTGGGTGTTGTCATAACCTGGGTACTTTCAGTGTTCATAAGTTGCCCACTCCGTAGTTGAAAAATCATATATAAAGCCCTTCAAAATCGTGAGATCATCTTAAAAAATCATGAGACGGTTGAAAAATTAGCAACAGATTTTTACTAATTTGAATTCTAGAGATTAAAGTATCATGGCTCATATTCTCAGCCTCTTCTTTGCAACAGCTTCTTGTATTTTTGTTGTCATTAAAAGGTGAATTCTTGTGTAGTTGCCCATAGGAAAACACTCATAAAATATTCATAGAGGCTAGTGATTTTGGTTTAGTCAGATGCTTACCCAGATACATGCAGACAAAAATGTCATGGTCTTACTAGAGGTCTCACAATGTTCTATGTTTTTGCTAAAGGTTCACCGGCAAGAATAAAAAATTCAGCTTTCAGTTAAAAAAAATAATAAGGAACTTCTAGGCATTAACATTACAGAGAAATATTCATATGTGTGAAGCTGAGAGTCAGATGGTAATTCAGAACTTAAAGGCATGACTTCTACAGTGAGATGTCACAATTTCCAAGCAAGTCCCTTGGATACGAAGGCCCAGCTCAGGGGTTAGACCATGGGGTTGGGATGTTAGTGGTATTGCAAAACACTCAGATGATCTGGGGACAATCTGGTCTGGAGTTAGGTGCAGAGGCAGGACATCGATTTATACATGTGCCTCATTACAGGAGAGCGTGTATAAACACAGACGTGTCTGTGCATATTAAAAAAAAACCTGTGTGTTAACAGCAGCAAGTTCTGGGAGCATTGAGAAGTGAGTCCATCCCCAATTGCTTACACCACTGCAATGCTGTAATGCAGTGGTGCTCCCGGCTTGCAAACCTGGGACGCAACGGCAGCAAGCAAGAAATGCACAACCTGGATTCATCTCAAGCAGCGTGAAGCCTCAGTCCTAAAGCTGCCATGTAAACAGCAGCACGTGGAGTGAGTTCCCAGCAGGACTGGGGCTGCAGCAAACTCCCCTTCCTACAAAGGGAAGGGTCCTCAAGCCCCAGAAGGTGGGATTCAATCCCGAGTGAAGCAGTCTGGACTCAAAGTGGTCCTCTCAAGTAAAAAGTTTGGCTGTTCATTGTGTCACCCTCAGAGCCATCCTGCTCTTGGAGAAGGATCAATGTTTTACATCTTTGAGCCTTGCTGTTTGGAAGGTGACTGTAGGAAGCCAAGTTCTGGTGCTTTCAGAGCATCCAGAGGCACCCAGACAAAATCACCTCTCATACATGCCCTGCAGCTGAGCCCCAAGCCCAGGTGTTAAAGGAAGAGCTCACACTAAAGTGGCAATAATAAACCAAAGGCTAGCAGAGGAAAGTTGAGATTTTGTGATGTACATAAAACACCCACAATGAATACTTCAAGATCTCTGAAATCTGTTTCCTTTTACCACTCGTATAAGCCACTAACCAGGTTTAAACCTGCAGCCTTTCACTTCCTCCACTGCAAGTTCCTGCTCGTTGAGTTTCGGTGCAGGTAGCATCTGTCCCCAGTGTCCCCACCAGAGCAGGACAGCACAGGCATATATGCTTACACGATTACTTGCAGGATGCAATATGGCACCAAGCCCTGTGATTCGGGATATGCTTCCCTATATCAGTGAGCAACCTGCGGACAGCCGGAGCGATGCCTTTTCTTGGTGCCTCTGCACAGAGGAAACAGGCACTACAAACACAAGCTGAAGAATTAGCTCTCCTGCCGCAATTGCAGAGAGATTCCTCAGTCTGTATGCAGCATGAATATGGGTATGTAGCCCAACACCAAAAGAAAAGTCCAGCACCGGACTCCTGAGGCAGCAAATTCAACCCGTGCTTTCTGAAGTGGATGAGCCTGGCTACGGAGGGTCAGACCTTTGCTCAGCTCCTACTTCTGCCCGCAAGGACCTCGAGCTAGCTATCTGTTAACTTAGGTGTCATATGGGTGAATGATGGGCAGCTCCTCCACAGGGCAGAGGCATGAGGTCATGGCTCTTAATACAGCTATGAACAACACATCGATATTCACTCCAGGCTGCAGAAGTGCTGGGAATTGTACTATCTTTGAGCTGGTACATAGCACATTCCTCCCAGCTACAGCGTGGCTGTGAAGCCTCTTCAAACACAGGCTGGAGCTCCCTGCGAGGCCACAGGCCCACCAGCAGCAAGGCCAGATCCTGCTGCTGAGGAGGAATGCAGTCAACAGCCCTGGGATCGAGCAGCCTGAATCCATTTTCCCAGATTTTTATTCGGGGGATGTTTCTGTTTATCCAGCTCACTCATTTGCATTTGCTGCTTTGCTATTTCATCGCATAAGAGCTTGCTAAGCAATTCTTCACGGCTGTGAGCATTGGCAGGGTGCAGCCTTCCACCAGACAGTTACTGGGACTTTTCTCCAGCTCTGCAGAGTAAGTCGCTCCAGCACCCTCCTCCTCTCTTTTCTCTCTCCCTGTGGGCAGAGGCATTTGTGAGACAAAAGGATAAAAGTCCTCCTGTGAACTGCTGGGCGAGTGCTGACACTTCTTGCCGTGCAATTGATAGGACTGAGTTTATAAAAATAAAACTCCACAATAAAGAGCTCAGGAGATTGTTAAACTAGAGAAGAGCCATTTGCTCAGCTGGGGAACTCTTCTGGAAATCACCCCTCCAAGGGATTTCACCCCGGTTTCCTTCTGTTGAGCCAAATCACTTTTATTTTGATCAAAGCATGACTTCCAGAAAGGCGTTTAGTATTGATTTGAAAATGTCTTGCTTCCCCTCCATAGTTTGTGCTAAGGGTTAATCAGCCTTGCTGTTTTAATTATTTTTTACATGCTTTATTTCCCCTGTGAATTTGACTGCCCTTAACTTCCAGGCTGAGCTTCTTCTTACTGGTTCTGTTGTGCTGATCTCTGGTTGAATTTGAAAAGCCCTTGTAGTGCCCAGTATCTCTGGAATGTACTTGGACACTTCATCAAGTCAACTCATCCTTCAGTCTTCCTTTTGTCCTGTTTATCTGGGGCACAGGAGGGAAATCGGGCATACGGTGACCACCCCAGGGAAATCACAGGTAGCTGGAGCTGTGTCCAGCTCTGGAGGCATTACCCCAGCACGTCACAAGCATTCTTTGCAAGCCAGGAGATCCTGAGGACCATCCTGGTGAGGGCTCCTTTCTTCAGTACCTCCCTTGGGAACCCATTCCTGCCCCAGAGAGCATGTAAGTGGTGTTACAGGGAGACGAAGCGACATGATGGCACAGAGGGAGGACCATGAGCCCAGCACAGTAACCAAAGCACTCTACCAGAAACTTACATTGATTTGTTTTCGTGACTTCATTCCCCTTCACATGGCCAATCAATTTTGCATTGGCACCTTTAGCCTCAAGCTCTGTTGTCTTCAGTTTCCTGTCCTTTCTCTCTGATTCGATGATTACAAACTCCGGGGAGAAGGATCACAGTCTCACTACGTCTACATGGCACCAGAGGAATCCCCTGTGCAATGTGGCAAAGTTGTGTTCCCAGCATGAGTCATGCTACTTATCGGTGGGCATGGGCCTCCAGCCCTTCTCCAGTGCATAGTTCTTCACATGGCTTGTCCTGGCTTGTCCAGCAACTTTCTGTGCAAGCTGAAGTAAGGGTCCCTGCCTCAGTTTCCCCAACCAGTGACAGTATTTATGTGAGGTTATTGGTGTTATTCATGGGGGCACACACTCTCATGATGGGAGTAGGACCAGAGGTCTGGTGAAGAGATGCTCTAGGTGGTAGTGCTGAGATATGAAATTGCTCTGGTTGCCAGCAATCCCTCTTTTTATTCTCTTGCCCATGAACTGGCTGGTTCCTTAGATTTCACAGGGACAGGAACAGACCTCACCAGTAGCAAAAAAAGGTACTTTTAGCTGCATAGGCAGAAAGTTCCCATTTTGCAGCCTATCAGCAACTGAACTTCACACCCTTTCACTCTGAAATGGACCTAGGATTTCTTCCCTCAGTTTTTCTTGCCTCAAAATCCAGGTTGGTTTGTTGAAATAAGAAGTAAACATAATGACTTTAATGGGATGAGCTTGCGGGACTGTTGGCTGACTGAGGCCACCCAGCTAGAGTTCAGCGTGAGACAGTCTGCACCTTATAAGGCCAAGAGATGAAGGCATTTAAAACAAAAAAATAAAGGATCTGAACATGTTATTTAAATCATGGTGCAGGCAATTTTTTTTTAATTCTTTTTTTTCCCTTCTGGTTCATGACAAAACCTGAAATATGCAAGTGAATATAACATCTAACATTTGTTAAACCCAGACTGAAGGCCAGCCAGATAGCACTGAAAACAAACTGTGAATATTTTAAATGGAGTGAGATATACATGACAGAGTAAATAAAGGGCACATACCACATAAGAAAAATTGGACAAAGTTCAAATGCTATTCATCTTGGAGAAAGGCTTTTGAGCAGAGCAGTGCAGCTTGGAAACACTTGCATGTGCTTTAGGGTCCATTATGGTCAGCCAGCCTCGGGGGCAAGGGGACGCATCCTTAAAAAGAAAAAGGAAAAAAAAAATTGGCATTCCAGGTGTTGCATGCTGTTAGGTAATCATGACTCTGAAGAGCTAGGAAAAGAGAATAGGGGTTGTATTAGGCAATAGATGGAAGTGATCCAACATGTCAAGAGTTCAATGCTACTTCTAGGTCTTAAGTGCTAATAAAATAAGCTCCTAAACTGCTGAAGGCACATGTCCAGCCCCGAATGCTTTCCAGTTCCTTAGCAGCTATTATTTTTTCTGTCTGATATAGCATTTTTAACTCTACTTCCCCAAGCCCAGAGATAGTCCCAAGTTTTGCTTGGTTTGTCTTTCTCTGGGTGATTTTTTAGTTGACACCACTTTGGAAATTGAAACTATTGAACTGACATTCCTGCTGTGCATAACACCACTTTTTCAATGTTTAAAAACATGTCTCACTCTACTTGTGGATTCGGTGGAAATCCCAGCTATAAAATATATTGGATATAATTTACACATAAATCAGGTGTTTGCTCTGTGCAAGCAATAGGGCCAACTCTATGACTGGAGAGAAGCTGCTCACAAGAAAAAAAATGATCCTTCACACACATGGAGAAGGATCTGAGAACAAAATTAATAGTTTTGGAAATCTTAGGACTGGGCTTTGGCACTGTCAAATAGAAGTGGTAGCTCAACACCCCGGTACCACTGACGGAAATGTTGAAGCTCTCAGTAGAGTTGAAACAAGCTGTCTTGGGAAGTTTGCAAGGAAGTTTGTTCTTGTGAGAGCTGGAGACATCCTCGCAGGTCAGCAGGAGAGCTAACACAACTCTACCCGGGAACTCCTGCTCCTGAGCCATCCTCGCAGCCCCTTCCCCAAAACCTGGTGCATCAGCCTTCTCCCTCAGCCAAAAACTGACAGCTCTTGGCAGCCCGGCTCAGCGTGGCTGTTGGTTTTAATCACATTGCTTAATTTCTGTTTTCACTTTATGCTCATGTGTCTGTTGCCCGTGAACTCTGCATTTTAATAGCAGCACGTCAAAAGAGCTGTTTAGATGCACTTTGGTGTATGAGCAGGGAACGCTCATTTGTCGTCTTCCACAATATCAGGCATCTCCGGCCTGTTTGGCTATCTCCACGGGACCTGTTTGCAAGGGTGGAAGGCGACAATATTTTTCCAAAGACTCTTCTCTCAATCAAATGACAGGGGTCTTTGTGCTACCTCATGGGAGTCCCTCTCACCCCACACTGCCCTTGGAATAAAAAAGCAGAGAAGCACACTGTTTAAATATGCATATAAAGCTCTGCTGCACAATAGATAAACTGCCATCAGCTTTCTATTTAGTGCGAGGGAAAAACAGTAGAGATTTTTAATTGATAATTCAGAAAGACACCCCTTTGAATGGTGTTAATAATTACATCTGCCTATTCTGAGCTCTTCATCTACGCAGGGGTAATAGAGCCTTGTCCCTCAGGGACTGGAGCCCAGCTGAGAAGGCGGGACACCAAGCAAAGGAGTTGTAATTTGTATTTTGTCAACAAAAGCTGCTTAATCCTCCAGAAAGGCATCATTCAGAGAGGCAAGCCTTTGTCCCAGGGTTTTCAGAGCGGAGGGGGAGGATGGGGAGGGAGGGAGAGAGGGAGAAAAGGGAATTACTGGCCACATGTAATTTATGGTTGAAAAGGTTCATTTATAGCTATCCTACTGTTGTATGCTTAGCTTAGCTGACCCTACTAGCTTCTCATTCTCTCATCAAGTTTGCCTTTTGTGGCTATACGAATGGTAATGATTTGACGAGAGGTTGGTCATGGTTGTTAAGAGTCATCTAGCGTGATCAGAACTGACGTCTCAAATTGATATTCATGTTTAAATACATTTCACCAGCATGAAATTCGGGTCCCTGCAATAATCATCTAGGAGCAGGCAGTCATGATGCAGTACTATGCATATATGTATTTATTAGCCACGTTTCAGTTTGTTTTCAGTAAGTTTCAGATGACACAAAAGGTCTTTAACATCTGGTAGAAATGATTAAGTGTATATGAGGAATAAATGAATAACAAAAAGATCAAAACTGGAGTCTCAGAGCTGAAGCCCTCTGAGCTCTGGTGATCCAAACATACCATCTGGTTTTGCTTTCAGGTCAGATCCAAGCCAGAAGACAACTATTTCTCATACTGTAGCTTGGGTACAGCAAGAACCCCTGAAACATGAAGCAAGAAGCCCTGTAACTGCAGCAGCTGTGTGACATTTATGCCACATCAGGCTGGCATCTCATGGGAACAGACCCCAAAGCGGCATTACCCTGTTCCTCCATCTGAATTCCAGCCTGGACAGCCTATGCCGGTTCCCAGCCCCGAAATAAGACAGAGCAGTCGTATACCTTCATGGCAGGTATATCAGCGGGCTGGCCATAGGCTAACAACAGAGCTGGATGTAGCCACAGCCCTGTCTGATGTGCTCACCCTGAACCTTTGCAAGGTGTGATTCCCCATGCGTGGAGTCAGGCTCATGCTGAGACTGGTGCAGTAAGGATCCTCCACCCCAGGAGGCTTGCTCTGAAAGGTGGAAAACAGCCCACAAGTGATTACCACAAGTGATCTGCAAAAAAGCTGAGCTGAAGCCAACGAAACTTCTGCCATCCTCAACTTAAAGCCAAGAGCCCAAGTGCTCTGCTGTAGCACCACTTCAAAAAAGCTGTTTAGATGCACTTTGGTATATGTAGATCATTATCTATCCACCCATGGGTGCCTAGCCAGGCTGGTGTTAGTAACATGTCCTTTTTTGCAGTGGGCTCCTCCTGGCTTCAAGTCAGAGAAATGGCTATAGGATAAAGGCTGAAAAAGGAAGAACCTCCTTCTTCAGTACAGGACAAAAAAGATGTTGGTAGAAAGGGAGGTCCATATAGGCATGGGACAGTAGTGAAAATAACATACAAGAGGATTTGATTGCAAAGCACAGGCTGGCCAGCAAAGTGTTTACTCTCCTCCGTTCTCAGGAGGAAAGCAACCTGTTCTCCAGGAGTTCAGAACAGGGTGTATAGAGCTCTGGCTTAATGATTGTTCAGGCATCTCATTATTGGAAATGTGACGCCAAACTGCACGTCTAAACACACCCAGATCTGAGGACACTTGAAATCCAAACTTGCAGCTTGATCTGCATTTTGTCACTCGGCTCTGGGTCTGTGACCAACCCAAAAGCCTCATTCCAATATATATCAACTTCACAGCATGCAAATTGGTTATTCCAAGCTGGGTTGGCACATATATCAGCCAGGCTCCAGAACTGGATCTGAACTTGACACTTTTGATCCATCCTTATATGTTTTCCTTCCCTCCAGCTTTCTCCTTTCTTCCTTCTTCTCCCCTCCCATCCTGCCCATCTTCCCTCCATCTTTCTAAATGAAATTGCACACCCTAACCCATTTCTAGATGATGGCCTTTTTTTAACTTCAGAAGCTAATTGTCATAGAAACTCTAAGTAATATGAAGTCACCAGCCTAAGTTTAAGAATAGTTTGAGGGTTTCCATTCTCTAAAAGAATTTCATTTTAAAGGATGAACAAAAGCAGCAAGGGCATTTCTGGGACAAAAAGAAAAGGCACTTTACAAACCAAATCAATAAGCGTTCCTGCAACAGCCTAATCATTAATTGATTCATATGGCATTTTATCAGTGCACCCGTTCAACAGGAAACTCACTAATCCAGCAGTTATTCTCCTCTGTATAGTACATACCATGGATGATTTTTTCACTTGAAGGCATTGTTCAGGAGATCGATGGGACTAAGCAACTGTCATACCACTCTTATTGCACCCCCTTGATTGGACCCCTCACCCTCAAAACCTCAATAAGGTTTTACCTAGCTTGCAGATCTGTAACACCAGTGCTTCTTTATGTCCTGATAGCTACCAAGTCTGTAAGCACGTTAGAGTGCTTTTTCATCTCACTTTTTAGCAAATGGAGAGTTTAAGGCCATTACCACATCTCTATATTCTGTCTAGCTTTTTCTCAAGTTTCACTGCAGATCTGAGTTTCATAAATGCAAACAGGGACAAATAATAGTATGTGCATATCGACAGGGCAGAAATAATTTCTGGGGTGAACACACTGAAGGCAAATACTAATGTAAAATCGTTACCCAGGTAATGATTTTTTCCCTTCTGCATTATCCCTGCTAATATGTGCAGTAAATGTCTCTGAGTAAATGTCTCTTAGCAAATGTCTCTTAGCGATGGGTTGTCGTGCACCTGTAACTGTGTTGTAACACAGCAGCTTCCTTGCCCCTGCCTTTCTAACTACCTTTGATCTTGCATTTGAACCATTAGGGCTAGGTTATTACCTGGTTACTAATCGGGTCTGAGTAATTCCTCCATGGCATTACCTAAGTTAACAACTGAATCATAGGAGAAAAAGAGAGCATGGTGCATCATGTAACCAGGGTGGATGCCTGGGACGCTTTTGGGTGGCTGAAGTACATATGGTGTTGGCTTATGGTACGGTATTGATGGATATTGATGTATGCTTGCGTTAATATGCTGCAGTCGCAGTACCAGGGGTTACTTGTCTATTTAGAGGCGTCACGCTTTGTTTAGTCCCTTTGGTCGTTTGGTAACTATTTGCATTACCTTTCTTTGCCTTTATTATTACTGTAGGGGGACCAGCATGTTCTTAACTGTAAGAAAGAGTTGGACAGGTACTTAAGAAACCAGAAAAACAGGATAGCAACAATGTCTTGAGGGAAAAATACTGCTCTTACAGAGCCACCAGTGCCGTGTTAGAGGAGCTGCTGAGAACAGGACCAAGACCTCCTCCCGGTTTTTTCCATCTGTATCGCTGTATCTCCATGCAGTACGAGAGGTTTTCCTGGTCTGTAAATAAAACCAGAACCAGAGGCCTTTTTTTTTTTTTTTCCCTCTCATCATTCACAAGATGACGACCGAACATCAGATCACTTAAAAACCCATTAACCAAAAGCCTTTTGCTCAGGCGGGAACAGAATCAGCTTGACCAAACCACTCTGCTCTGCGCCTCCGTTTGTGGGAGGGTGACTCCAAGTAACACTTGGGGTTTACTCACAAAACAAAAACAGTGTGTTTCTGCTGAGCCAAAGCCTGTTTCAGGATTTCACATGCAGCAGACTAGCTTCAGCCATAGAGACTGTGCCAGACTGCTGAATTCACTTAAACTTTTCAGTTTGTCTAAATCAAAAGGAAAAAAAAGGCACTTTCAGCAAAGAAATTAAATAGCTCTGCTAATTTACCCCTACCCCGTGTTCCTTAGGCAGTGCGTTGAAGGGAAGCCTTTGCCCATGTTTTCAATTTTGGTCATGGGGATGGTAGGAGGAAGAGAGAGCTAAATTCAGTTTAACCTTTCATAGCCTACCAAACGCTGTCTGCTCCTTGCTAACGACTGAGGTGGTCCCTTTCCAGACTTACAGGGTCTTGTCCTGTGTAGCTTTTCTGGGTTTTGCTACCTTTCAGGGAACAAAATTCATATCATCATCAAGAAATAAGGTTTAGGGCCATTCCCAGTTCTGCTATGTGCTTCTTATATTAACCAGAAAAATCATTTCACTGCTACCACACATTTCATTATCTGTTCATACCTTGCTGGCTGAAATTTTCTCACTGGTTATTTCTCTTCCTGAGAAATTATTTTCCTCAGAAGCAGCATTTTCCCAACAAACTGCCAGCATTGTTATAATTTTCCACCTTTTTTCCTTCCACCCTCACTTGTTACAAAATATTTGCATTGACAGGTGAAGGTGGGACTAGCAGGGACCTCCCAGGGCTCTGAATTCTGTCCCCTGCTCTCAGGACGTGCCATCCCTGCTCTCAGGACGTGCCATCCCTGCCAGAAACTGCCCAAGCACCGTACAAGCTAAGCCAGCCCTCGCTCCCTCCGCTGCTGCTGGAAGCCTGCTTCAGAGCTGCGCTGCTCAGGTGGCTGGAAAACATCTTCTAATTTCCTGGCTATGTTTATTAGTGACCAGTTTATATCCATTTGTTCTTGTGCCAACCCTGCCTTTTGCTTTAATAGCTCTTTTCCCTCCTTCGTATTTACTTCCTTGATGTATTTATAGACAGCAATCATGTTCCCTTCGTTTTGCTAGGTTTAACAAGCCAATCTCTTTTAGTCCTCTCTCATAAAACAGGCTTTCCAGGGCCTGATCGTGCTCCATCCTAGTTGCTTTTCTGTGCACCTGTTCCTGTTTGAATTCATCTTTCCTGATAAAGTCAAAACAGTTTAAAGTCACTGAAATATCCCACTGACTGACGGGCTGCATTCGATTATTTTTCCAGCTAGAAGCATTATAACAGACCTCAATATTCTTTTATAAGAGCTATGAACAAAGGCTACCCATTTTTTTAGATTCAGGTATAATCTAATTAGTACTTGAAGGACCACGATACCTAATAAAGCGGCTGTTCTGACTACCCGGGAGACATGTGGCCATGATTGGCACGAAGCAGATGCTTGCTCTGCCTGCGACATCGCTCCATTCAGTGCTGGGGGAGAATCTATTTATTTAACTCCGCCGGTTAACCTTTATTTTTTAAGGTTTGCCATATCATCCATCAAATTGGGAGGATTGCTTTTCACAGGTGCAAATGAGTCATCACATGTTTTCCAGCTTGGAAAACATTCAGAAAATTAGAGGCTAGAACTTAAAAAAAAAAAGGAGAGAGAAGAAAGTCTCACGGCCCTTGCCGGGATGCGGCTGTCCTGCAAGAAGCAGAGACGGGTTTTCTTCCACCACAGGTTTTGTGTTGGTTTCTGAGATCCTTGTCAGCAAACGTCAGCAGGTCTAAAGCTGAGCCCGTCCTGCAATGAAACAGTTATCCCAGCCTTAAAGGCAGGATTAGCTACCCGAAGTGGAGCAGGGAGCCCCTCTGCACTTTTTAACACCTCATGAAGAGATCTGGCTGCCAACAAAAGGAAAATCCTAATGTGTAAAAAATGCATAATAATAAGGACTTTGGCTGAGTGGAATTCCATCACGGATCAGATGAAATTGCCTTGTGCAACTAGCTGAGGGCTTCATGCTATGCTAAATGACCTTTGTACCATGTAAAATGGGCACTGCTGCAGGATGCGGGGAGAACCAGGGGCTGGGCTGCTCTTTTCTTTCCCCCCCCATGGAGTTCAAGCTTGTCAAGAATACAACAAAAACGAAAGGGAGAAAGAGGGAGAAGAAACGTCCCATTGAATTTTTCATGAATGATTTTTGTCAGAGGAGAAGGAACATCTGTGTTTATGAAGGGTCCGGGGAGGGGACACAGTGAAAGCAGGATGTGACTGTCTGGTCCTGGGTACCCAAGGACACGTGCAATACCCCACGCAAATGGTAAAATCCAACCTGTGCTGCAATTTTTAAGGCTACAGCTGAAAAGCTCCCTGCTTTTGCCCTCTGCTCTGCCTGCCCGAGGCTACCCGGTTTGCACTTGTGAAGGGGCAGTGATTCCTGGAGGGGTTTGGGGCTGAGATTTCGGCGGGTGCTGATGCTCAGCACTCTAAAAATCAGGCCCTTGCTGCCTCAAAATGATGAAAAATCTATGAGTGCCCCATTTGTTGGTGTGTCCAAGAAGGGCTGTTGGGTGACCAGGCAGGGTCATGTCCCTGACCACATGGGACTGATCATCACCCAAGGCTGTTCATGGGTGCCTGCAGAACCTGGGAAGAGCTTTTCTTTCTCCTTTTTTGCTGCGGTTTCCTCACCTTCCTCAGAGTGACAAGAGCTGGAAAGGGGAGGCAGGGAAGGACATAGGGGCTGGTCCTCCTGGAGGTGTTAAACACTCCTCCGACGATGATTGTCCTGGATCACACACTCAGGGCTACACTTGGCACCAGGTCTGGGACCAGGAATCCGTCCCCGCCGGCTCAGACTGGCAGGAGCCGTGCGGATCTTTCTTTTTGTTTACAGTAACGGCTGTGACCCTTTTTGTAGAGTCCAGGGGGAATTTTACTTAACAATTTCTGTCCTGTGTCATGACCGAAGATGCTCTTGAGCTCTACTGCATCTTACAATGCAGCTTTGAGTCTTTGACTGTAAGTCTGAAGATTGTTATAGAGAGCAGGGCAGCATTTTTTGTCCCATGGAGGTGAAGGCATGTGGAATAGATACTCAGTGGCAGCTTTGGGACTGGACATGTGTTGCAGAGCTGCCTGTGGTGGAGGAAAACTGAGCTCAGCATCAACGTGCTTATTGTCAGTTCTGCCTCCATCCTGTTTACTCCACTAAGGACTGGGACGGATGTGCTAGGAGCTGTGCAAACACAATGCAAAAGCTTACGCCTGCCTACCCAGAAATATTGCACAGAGAGTGCCGCTAACAAGTAAACACAGGGATGCTCCCTTAATAAAAGAAAAATAAACAAATGGACACCCAAAATTGATGAGAAGAATCCAGGTTATCTCAACAGCCATGTTGTACATGTCTACAGAAGCAGGATATGGACATCTGTGGTCATACACCCAGTGGCTTTGTATTTGATCTGGCTATGCATCAAGTTTCAAACTTCCCAAGAGCTCACCATTCAAACCATGGTCAGATTTCAAAATAAGTGGTTTTCACCAGAGCTTACCAGGTCAGCAACCCCTGAAAGTTTGCCCAGGATGGTGACAAAGGGCTCTGAAAGAAGCAAGCTGACGGCAGGTACAGAGCACCCGAAAATCAGCCCTTGAATTGTCAAGACTTGTATTTCTGATGTTGCCTTCTGCTCCCAAATAATCCTATACTGTCCCACGTATCCCAAAGGGTGAACAAGCCTGAACAGGCAGAGATGAGTATCTGCTCAATGGCTTTAGATACCTAAATTGCTTCAGTCTCCTGACAGCTCTCCATGCCGCTTTGCAGCTCTTTAAATAAAGATGCCCCAAGTAGAGGGGGCATAAAAAACTCGCAGTACAGACAGTGTTCCTGAAGGTCAAATGGCACAAGGAAAACCCAGCCAGAGAGGAGAGACGGAGCTGGACTCCTGGGTTCTTTTTCTACCCACTCCAGTGCCGTTTTACATGACTTGAAGCTGTTTATTCACTCTACCTCCAAATCTCTTTTCACCTATCTGTGGAATTCATACCGACCTGCCAAGAATTTTTCATGAGTTAATTTGGTCTGGGAACGTTGGAAGAGCTGCTACTGAAATGCAAAGGGGATTTTTTTTAATATTATTATTTTTATTAAACCTTGTTCCTCCCCCTACCTCTCCCTCCACCCACTGCCCATGGCCAGAAGGTAACTAACTCTGCACCTTCTGAGAGCATTACAGAGCAAGTGCTTCCACAATTCTCCATGAACTTTCCTCCTGAAGGGCTGGTATCAGATACTGTCGGAGACCTGATCCATCTGGAGATAACAGAAGTAATTTATCCTTTGCAGCAGTTCATGTTCTTGCCCAGACATCCTCAGTGCTGAAGCAGGGTGGAGTCTCTCTCTTGGAGGACAAGCAGGAGAAGCTGCCCCTGATGCCTCTTTTTCCAGTGGTAGCGGCAACATTTGATGCTGGTGATGTCCAATGCCCCTTCCCTCGCTGAGCCAGCCACTGAACGGACACAGGGAGCATGTGTGTTGGCCTCGCAGATCTTCCTCCCATGCTGGCATCCCCTTGGAGAGGTTTTGCTTTTATGCAGAGTTGGATCTCTGGGCAAATGCTAAGGGGGATGGAGGTCCCCTATGCCCCATCAGCGCTGTTCATGGTTGCACACCCACCATATTCAATGTGGTAGCACCAGGGTGGCTGAGCAAGGTCCCTCCAGCTCCCCGATCCTGAACAGCGGGTCTCATACCTCTTAGGAAGGACATTCCCCAGGGCCATTACTGGACATGCAGCCCCGTTATGAATTTTTTTGCCAGCACATTGCAAGCATTGCACTGTGCCCCACAGCGCAGAGTTAACGGTGCTCTTCCAGACCCCACAACTCCACAGACACGGCACATTTACCCGCACGCACTGCACAGGGCAATTCTGCACGGCACCTTCCCCCCATACCAACCAGTCCCCGCACAGCAACCCCTTTCTTCTTCAGTTCAAAGTGCTCTGGCACTTCATCTGGAAAATCCTTTAAATCTACATTACCTCTGCCTTATTTAATCTTTTCGGGAGCGCTGACATCCAGTGCATGAAAAAGAGATTTTAGGCTGAAAGGAAAGCTGCCCCTGATCACTTCTTGGGGCTAAGTTACAAACTGAATTGGAAACTGAAGGTGAAAAGAATATGTTACCTTTTAAGTATCACATTTTCCTCTGCAAAAATGCCTTTTAACTGAGCTGTTGCAGAAGGAGTAGAAATAGCATCAGGCCACAGCCTTAGATTTTACACTGTGCTTTGAATGCTCCGAAACAGGTGCCTTTGGTATCTGGCTTTGGTTTTGCAGAAATGGGGGCCACCAGCCACATATTCAGAATTTGGAAATCCCTCAGACTGGGGAAGGTTTACATCTCTGTGCTGAAGTGCTGAAGTGCAAATGCCCATTGCTTACAAAACTTCATAGCGCAAACCAGATTCATCCTCAGCATCAGCAGCACAGGAACAGCCCTGGGCACACTGCAAATATCAGAAAGAAAAGCGGAGAGGAATTTATAGGCAGCACCAATGTAGCTGAACATCATAATTCATTATACCTGGGAACCAAATCACAATGCCGCTTGGAGCTTAGCTGGTTTTAACTTGAGGTGTTGCAAGACTTTGTGTGTCTGAGTTTAAGGATGTGCAGCAATCTGTTGTACAAACAGCCCCTCCATGCTGCAGGACCCAGGGCAGACAAAGTGCTCACATGATCCTGGCTGGATCCATCAGCAGAACCATTTTAGGACACAGTCAGTGAGGACACGTCCTGGAGCACATCACCTCTCCAGCAGGCACAGCTGCCTCCTGCTAATTATTGACCAGAAGCTATTTGGGGTCACTATACCCCCAAAGTACCTCCCTGCATCAAAACATCTATTTACCTAGGGTGGAAAAAGCATCAGCTGGCCCTCTGCAGATCCCAGCAGGCCTGTCCATCCACCTGTCCTGGTGGATGTAGGGTTTGTAGGTGCCAGTGACAGAGAGGAGATGGGCAAAGGTGCTGGGACAGGACGGGGAGATGCACTGACTCGTTGTGCAGGTCAAAAGCAGATGGAGGGAGAGGAAAGGCTTGCTGAAAGCAACTCTCCAAGGCTGTTTCTTCCCTGTGTATCTCACAAATACCATCATCTTCAACCTCTTTGCTGAAGCTGTCCCTTCAGCCTGCACCCACAGCTGCACCAGGGCTGCCTGACCAGGCTCACACCTTTGGGGCCACCAGCCCGTGGGGAAGCTCCTACACGGCGGCTGTCTCCTGGGCCCCTTACGCAGGCCGCCCTGTCCTCATGGTTCTGAATTTATCTTCTGACAAACTTCTGTGTCTGTTCCCTTTTCTTTTTTTCTCCCAGGACACTCATCTGGGCTAGGACCCATCCATTTTGACAGAACTTAACTTTAGTAGGAATTTTGCCCAATTAAGAAAAAGAAAGCCACAATTTCCCTATAGAAAAGATAATCACTGTTGTTTGTGAGTGAACAGACTGTAGGATGCTGATAAGAGCAGTGTAACAGAACAAAACACTATTTATATATCAGACAGGCTGACAAATGCTGATTAAAATGTCTCCGTTCACAATCAAATGGCAAATATAAAGACATATTTTCTTATCTGTTAAGGAGCTTTCATAGCAGTCGAGGCCAGAAAACCTTTGATATTGTACAGTATCCAGTAATGTGAGTGCTCTTTACAGAAACAGGCACAAGCCTTTGTTGCAGGAGATTTTGGCTCAGTTCTTCCCTCTGACAGTGACTTGATTTAAGAGGTCCTACTATGCCTCAATTCAGTTGCTTATGCATGGGCATCTAGTGCCATTGGACATGGCCTTCAGTGTTCCTCCAGCCTCCAGAAGGACACAGGTGGCCCAAACCCTTCTGTTTGATGGGTTGGTCACCTTCAGGTGTTTGAGATACTCCCAGTCTTGTCCAGAGGCAACAGATAACCAGACCAAGTGGTCAGATCGAACTCTTAATCCGCCCTTGCATCAGGTTGCAGTCTATAAAACTTGAAATACCTTTTCCTCCTTGTTTTTTAAAACAGCCTGCAAGATCTGGGGATGGGATCTACAGCAGGGCTCTCTCCTAAGTGGGTACCACCATTATGTCCTTCTGTAATACACCTACTGAGAGCAACTACAGGAGAGCTCTTTCCTGGTGCACTGATTAAAGGTTTATTGATCTTCCTTGGGAGGCTGGTGAACTCCCCATGTGTGTACCTCCTCTGCATGCTGTGAGCCCACTGACTACCAAAACAAAATACAAACAATCAAGAGCAAATTGCTTTTTATTTGTGCAACAAAGCTAATAGGCGTGCAGGGCAGAGGCAAAGGAAGCTCCATCTCCAGCTGCCGAAGACCTCCCCGTGAGCATCAGGCAGAGCCTGCCCTGCCCTCAGCTTGGTGGGGCTTCATCCTGATCCAGCAGTCCCAGGTAAAGTGCTGAGGTCCGATCGGTGCAAGGAAAGAGGGTGAAGCAGGGGTTGTGTTTGCACCAGAGTGCTGCAGCTTGCGCCCTACTAGCCTGCGTGTTATGACAAGTGGTGGATGTGTGAGCGAAAACTCAGGAGCAAATACCCCTCCTGAACAGATGCAGACAGCCAGGAGCTGCAAATGTGCATCTGCTACCAAACCAGCGGGGCTTGGCTGCAGCTGGAGGCAGGGCCGTAAGGGAGGGCTGTGTGTGAGCAGCTCCATCAGAGCAGCCCCAGGACAAGCTCTGGTTCAGACAGCTCTGACTCACCCGTCCTCCCAGCTTTGTCCTGGAGCAGGAGTGGAGAGCAAGCCAGCACCAGCCCCAAAATGATGGTGTGTGCTCCCCCACGGCAGCTGTGCGGGGATGAGAGCAAGGGGAGCTGGAACCATGTCACCGCTTGCTGCTCGCTGTCCTTTCCATCCCACCTCTCGCGTAGAGAGGACGAGCACAGGAAGTCCTGCTCACCTCTAGACCATAGCCCACGACACTTAACGGGGTGCTGGGTGGCAGCAGACCAAGACCAAGAGGCTGACGGCACAAGAAGACAGCGGCAAAGCAGGGAGCTGAACAAAGACCCCTTGGGGCCATTCACCCCTCTGGCAGGAGACATTCCTTCTCCTCTATAAGGGAAAGCACTCCAGTCGAACACCTATTTTTCCAGTGTTTATGCACGCCTGAGTTTGCCTCTCATCACCCTCAGTGCCTACCTCTCCCAGGGCACCCCAAATGTGCAATTCATACCTGGAGCTGCCCGAGGGGCGACGGGCTTGGCTCTGACACCGGGCAGACAGGTGAGCGCTGTCGGTACCACAGCTCCTCCGGGGGAATGACTACCTGATTTATCTCCAGCCAAATCCTCCCTGATGTAAATTGTAGAAGCTCTCTTGGCAGGGAGCCCCATCCCCTTATATAAGCTGAAATATTGCCCTTTGAGATTTATCCATTACTGCCAGACTGCTGTGTTCAGCAAGGGCCCCAGAAGAGGAGAGGACGGTTGTGTTCGTACCTTTTTTGTCTGTGCAAGGTAAATATTATTGCGGCAGAGAGCCCAGCGCCGCTTGGACAGGCATGTCTCCGCGCTGTTGTGCTGAGACACTGGCTCAAATACTAGGAATTTAATTTGACCCTGTAAATATCTTTCGCAGTTAAATGTTTGATCTTGGGCGGGGGGGAAGGCTCTCTCAGGGGACTGAAATTTATATACACACACAGAGAAAAAGATTTCTTGAGAAAAATTGAAAGCAGCAAATCACTGTGCATATGGGAAATGGGTTTTCAGTAAACTGTAATCCCATACCCCTTCTGTCCTTCCTCCCCTACTTCCCACCCACAGAGATACGTGCACAGGCTCACACCCCAACACCTCTGGTTCCCACTAGAGCCGAGCAGACGCCCGGCCCCTCCCCGGCTGCTCTCCCCCACAACCAGCATCTCTCCAGTCATTTGTGCCCCTGTTTACTGGAGGGACCTGCTCCCCATCCCCACGCTCCCACAGCGATTAGATTGCGCTGTTGAACCAGTTGTGTTTGGAGAGCTACGTGTTTAAACCGTCGGAGAGATGACAAGCCCAGAGGAGGAAGGCGGCTATTCCCTCTGCAGAGCTTCGATAAGGCTAAGGGTCTGGTTAATAGACCTGGAGGGGCTGACAGGGTCTGCTGAGTTTTGAAGTGCTCCTTACATAGCTGCAGATTGCAGAAGAGAGCAAAACTGGTGCCCGAGCAGTGTAAACCCAGAGATGGCGACAGGTACCCTGGAATTACGCCGGCTGAGACATCACTTCCGTCATTTAATTTCACTTGAGCTGCCACTTGAACTTAAAGACATTGCCTTGCATTGAAGTTTAGTAAGTGCCCTGTGGCTCTTCTCATTCCTGAATCCACTGTCAGGCACCGGCACAAGGGGAACTGGTGCAGCGAGGCTCTCGGGTGGGACCTTACAGCAGAGCTGGGTCAGGTCTTCCTGACTCGTTGGCAATTCACAGCCCTGAGCAGCAGCATCCGCTGAGAACTGTTGTCCTGGAGAGGACACCTCCTCCCTTTCTATCCTTGTCCTCCCTTTCTATCCTTGTCCTCCCGATCTCTTTTGGAAAGATCCCTCTCAGCCCATCCTGCCCAACCCAATGCTTCGAGCTCAGCTCCGCTCTGCCGTTCCCACAGTGCCGAGGCAAACCGCTGCCTCTCCAAGGGGAAGCCAGCTCAGATGTGCTTTCCTCCAGCTGCAAGGGCAGCGGGGAAGCGAATCGCTGGCTGTCACGGCACAAATCGCTGTGCCCCTTCCCGGTGCTTCCTCCATTTGATACTTCTCGTTTCAGACGCCTCTGCCACCTGGCTGCAGCGAAGAGCCTCACCTGAACCCCAAAAAAGCAAAACTGGGGTTTGAAGCATGAGATCCTGGACTAGGTAAACCCCAACTTATAGTAAGGCAGCCCCCCGTCCCCTTCAGCGTACTGTCGTGTTTCTCAAAGGCTGGGGACCATTGTTAGAGAACAATGCAGCATTTTTATAAAAGACGAGAGCACAGTTAATAAGTTCACTAACTGAGAAAAACACAGCCTTTTAATATCTCTCTTTGTGACTCATAGTGTGAGAGCCAGCTGTTACTACTGGAGTGAAATTCCTTGCTGATTAGTCTTTTAAAGGGCTTTCCAGATAATTAAATAATGATTTCTCTCCCCATTCATTCTAAGTGACAGGAGAGCCTGGCAAACCCACTAAGCATGGAAGGGCAGCATGTTTTCCCAAGCCTTATAAGAGCTTAGCTATTCTGCGGCTAATCCGGCGCTTAAACCCAGCCGCAGATCCTCGCGCCAAGGGACAGGCTGTCCCACCTTCATGGTGCTCCAGGGGTCACTTGGGTTTTGCTGCCCAAGACATTGAAACAAGGCTTTAGGCCACGGCTGTGTTTTCAAATATGAAAATATGACAGGGAGAATGGCCTCACCTGGGCAAACAAATGAAATTTTTTTTGCATGAGCTTCCAAAGAAACCACGTTTGTCCTGGGGTTTGCATGAGCTCAGCAACACCGAAGATTAATTAATCCCTCTCTGTCCTTCCTGGGCTGTGTTCGGGGCCACAACTAGAAAGAACGAGTGATCGATATGGAGGCCATTTGGGGGTATTTCTGGGATAATCTGGTCTTCAGCACATCTGATGTTTCCACTACATTTCCAAGTCACGGCATGATACACAGTGATTTGCTCAGGCAAGCATTTCAACCATACGATCGTGTGGCCTCGCTGGGTACAGGTCCCTTGGTCTGGTGGAGCTATTCTGGATTTCCACCAAAGCATAAAAGCCGAAGGAGAACCCATGTATTCACCAGGTGTGTCACCACAGTATAGCTGATCAACGCAGGATGCAGAAGCAGGTGTGCCTGCACTTGAGTAACTGCATCCTCACTTAGTCTCACTTGTTTGGCTTTTAGAGAGGTAACTTATCTCATACCTTACTAAAACAGCAGGAAATTTCAGGACTCAATAACCTCTGGAAAAATTAAGGTCAGAAATTTGTTATTTTCACCACCAACAGAAAAAAGACTTAACACATATTTTACCAAAGAACAAGACTGGTTTGTAGCTTCAGTTATGCTGAAACATTTTTCCAGTGAGCAGATGCTTTTATTTAATTGAAAACCAATCAGAAATATCATCTGAGACAGAAAACCATTGACAAACTATATAAATATGTGAAAATGAGCTTGCGAGGTTTGCCCATTCCTAATTGAGAATCTGTTCCCATGGTTAATTGAGAATCTGTTTAGGGGCAAGACAGGGGTGGGATAGATAGAAAGGAGAAAATATTTAAGAAGCAAGTGCTCGATCAGCAACATACTGTAATGACAGTCTAGCAAAAAAAAAAAGGTATGAATTTTATTTTTTTAACTAAGAGCCATCTGGCCATCTTGGCAAGAAGAAAAGATGCACCATTAGCAAAAGAGTCTGAAGAAGTTGTTCCAACCTAAGTGCAACCCACAAGACACCCTCAGGCACTTGGAAATGTTATGGATTTGTAATGTCCCCACAATACCAGCACTGTTATAACCACTGAATTGACAGGTAAACTGAGGTAGAAGGTGGTGAGGGGACACTACAGTAGGACAAAATCAGTCAGTGGTAGAGGCAGAAGTGCTTCTCCTCTCTTTGCTCTGATGCTGAAGGAAGCACCACCCACCTATAGTGTAACCTGGAGATGGACTGAGCTCTCTGATGGCAGGAGATTTTGGATGAACTGTCCCCAAACCTGCAGCCATGAAAGCAATGGGCATTGCAAACCTTTCCATGAAAGCCTGGCTGGGGGAGGATTCTCCCATAGAAAACTTGCATTTAAATAGCATTGAGCAGTTAGCCTGACAAAAGGCAGGAAATTCAAAGCAAAGTGTGACACTCTGTCTTTAACTTACATTTTTATGCCTTTTATTCCTTTCTTCCCCACAGTGCAAATCAAGGACAGGGGGTCAAATCGATCCCTTCGGGAACTCCCTGCATTCAGTGGTGTTCCACCAGAAATGTCTGGTGGCCCAAATCATCAGACTAAACAACTTTTCCTGGGAATAGGAAGCTTAGGCACGATTTTCTGATTCACAGTGCAGAAGACCTCCGTAGCCCCCCTTGTCCCGGGGGACGCAGTGCTGCCCAGCAGCGTGGGTCCCAGTCCCTTGCCCCTGGAGAAAAGGTTCGTGATACAGAGGTGCTGGGAGCCAGGAAGCAACAAGGGATGCTTTGTAAACCGATAATGTTCCCTTTGATCTGAGAAGAGTGAAGGAAGGCAGAACCTTTTTCTGATAACCCGTGGAAAGAGAGCAGTCCAGAGCATGAAGGCTGAGCTTCAGCAGCGGCTGGAAGAAAGAGGGACCTCTTGCTAAAAGATAAAATGCTTCAAAAACCCGAAGCTGAGTTTCTTGGGCAGGAGATAGCTTCTCTACCGTCGTCTTTAATTCAACAAGATATGTTTTTTTACATCTGTTGAAACCATTAAAAAAATGCTAAAAAACCCCAGCAAAACTAGCCTGAATTCAGGGAATTATAGGGTCCCAAGCATTGGGAAGAAGTTCAGACTTAAGGTCAAAATGCTACCACCCCTAATGCTTTTTTATTAGCTGTGTCCTTAGAAAAAAAATTACCTCTTAAGCATCACTACATCATTTGCCACATGAAAGGTCCCTGTTGATCTGTCTGTGCAGCTTCTAAGGACTCTCAGAGGAGGCATGATGGAAGACTCTCCTGCCCTTCTCACCGGAGCAGCTTAGGATGCTCTTGCCCTCAGCTCCCTGTCCCTGCGGCACAGCCCTGACTCCCACGAGCTGAAGGGAAGGGACAGTGTGAGCACTCGTTATTCTGCTCCTGTGTAAAGCAGCCGCAGACCACCTTTCCTGATGGATCAGGAAGAAACTGAACCTTGCTGGCAGGTTTGTTGGGTGGCAGAACCAGCAGCGGATGCAGCAACCAATATCTGGGAATTAAGGCTGGCTTTTAAGCTCTCTGCTGTTTGCTGATGTTCCCATGCCCTTAGAGTCCTCTGTGGGCAGACTTAAAAACCAGGCGGAGATGAGCCATTGCTTTACTCACGTGGGGCTGAAATGGGACAACTAGTTTCCCCCCATGGCCTTAAACATACACAAGAGCCTCCTTCTTCAGGGAGCTGTGCCAGGAATCACAGGGCAGGTGTTGTGGTGTGGAACTGGGGCGAAAGCAGGGGTCATAAGGGTAAATATGTCCAGAACGTTAGGGGCAAATTTAGGGACTTTGAGAGAGAGGCTGGGGTTGCAATACCTTTTCATTCCCCACACTCATGAGGAAAAAAATGAGATAACTGTAGACTGTCCCAGCCTGTGATCAGCCAGCACAGTGCATAACACATCAGAAAAACCCTGCTATGCAGTGAAATCTGCACTGTGATGAAGTCTGTCCAGTCTCAGCCACTGGACCAAATTCTTGTGGCAGGTACATGGGACAACCTCATTGCTCTGAGCACACAGTGCCATCGGGCGATGCTGCAAGGTCTCCCGGTTGTGCTGTTCTTGTGCACTGGAAAGTGGATTTACCAGCAGAAATCAGCTCACTAGAGAAGCATGGATTTAGCAATAGCAGTTTCGGTGCCATAAGTGCGACGCACAGCCCTCCCGGCACAGGCTTGGCCCCCGCACTGAAAGAACAACTATCAGTTAACCAAAGAGGCTTTCACACCAGCAGGAGAAACCCTCGAAAGGAATTGCATTGCTTTTTTGAAGAGAGCCTCCGGGTGAATAATTATCCTAGGTTGAATCTTGTCCTTCCCAATCTTGACGGTCCCTTTTTAACTGCACCGGGAAGGGAGCAGCAGTGCCACAATGAAGCTGTTCATGTTTTCAGGGGGAGCTGCATGTCCAGATAACTCCCCTTCTGTTCACCCACCAAGCACAGCCCTGGCATTGTGGCTGACACTAAAAGACTGATTTTTGGTGCCTTCAACTGCTCGTAGCAAGTCCCCAGCAATCTCAGCTGGTAGCGTATTGATAAAGTAATGAAACCCCGGACACGAGGAACAGTATTTTCTTCAGCCTGGCAATCTGGGGTGGGTTGGGGTTTGGTTTTGTCTTTTTTTATCTACTAGGAAAAAAAATGATAATCAAATCTCTCTGCCACTCTTAATTAGCAAAGGGAAAAAGCAGTGCAAGAAATAATTAGCAGTGGCAACTTTCTTTTAATATGAGACCGCAGTCGGCCACCCCAGGCGATCCAAACACATCTGATCGTGCAGGGGCATTCAAAGTCAGCTACAAAAGCAGAAGAACTCCTCCACATCCAAATGTTACTGCCCCCCTTATATTGCACTATAAAACCGGGGTGCCAAAAAGGCTAGAGATTTTACACTTAGTGTCAGTGTTTTATAGTCATTAGACTAATTATGTTGGTGTTTTTACCACCTTTATTCTACTAATTGGCCTAAAAGCCAAACAGGGACATCATTACTTTACACAAACAAGCAATTATTGGGCTATAAACACACCCTGGTTTGTGTTCCCTGGGTGAGGAGGGAGCTCCTAATGCTCTCTCTGTGGTGTCTGCCACAATAACAGGCATTACAGATGCACTTGACTTTAGCTCTGCTTACAAAGAGGCCTCAAAGCTGCTGATACACGAGAGAAACTGGATATTTGTTACCTCCCTGCAAACAGATTAAGGAAAATGGCATAACTCCAGGTTCAGCCCATGCATCGCTCTTTCAGTGCCAGGGTAGCTTGGCTTCATTTTTGGTTGGGATTCGTCGTGTATTTGCTTTCCTAGAAAGGGACGGCTCGGTGAATGTGGCCAGAATAATTTGTTTATGAGACACCCATGAGAAATGTTTTATTTCCAAGAAATTTGGTCTCCTTGCAGGCTACTGGGTGAAACATTAGCTACGACTTTCCAAGACTTGTCATTGCCTAGAGCCCTGCAAAATACGTCTGCTTTGTCCGAAAGGGCAGCGTCTTCCCAGGTTATGCTCCCTGGCAGTTCCTCACCAGCTATTGCTCTCCCAGCTGGGCTGGTTCAGTAAATGCTTCCAAAAAACAGCGACTGCACTTCATTCCTCCTTGCATTCCTGGGAAGGCCGTATCTGCTGGCTACAGTATTTTGTTCTGAGGCTTGATGCACTTCATGTATGTAAGCACTGCCTGCGTTTGAAATTAGACTTATTGGAGAGCAAACAGTTGCACGGGGTTGGAAGAGCTGGGTTATGTGTCACCTGGCAGCAGGACTGCTGGGGCTCAGAGACCTGGGCTCTTCGTCAACCACAGCAAAGTTTGTCGGTACTGTAACTCCTCATCGAAACCCTATCACACCTACTTCCAGTGCCCGTGTGTGCAAGGGGTGTTTCAGAGAGGAATGAAAAAAACAAATGTGAAATCCACCCCAATATTACCATACTGGCAATATCAGTAGTATCTTGGTCTAATACTTTATTTTGTTTTACCTCCAGGGAGATAGCCCCTCTTCAGGTGAAGTTATAAACTTGAATTTATCTTCAAGTAGACCAAATGTTGACCGTTCATTGTCTTAAAGAGGCCATAGTGACTTTCTGTAAGCACTGGGATATAAGGGAAAGATTAGGGCAGTTTGGAAGGGGGAGGTTTATCTCAGGCAAAGCAGGGAATGACCTTGCATCTCCCAAAATTCCCTCCCCAGTTTCCCCCGGGTGTGATAGTTCCCAATTCTGATACTAAATTGAAATGCAGCATTGTTATGAACCATTAAATAATAGATGTGCTTCCTACAAGGGAGATCTGCTTTTTAACGTCGGCTGAAAAAATCTGTGTGATTAGTCTGAGTTCTGATGCTGAAACGTCTGTGTTTTGCCTAAATAAAGTGCTTGGGACTGAGGCCTTTTTAGGTTGCTGAAGGGCTTTGAAATCCTCATGTCCTTATCATGTCACTGTTTTTTTAAGCCCTTTCCCTGAAGACTTCATCAAGGACTCTCAGTTCAAAACTGATGACACAATATGGTCCATTAGAGTTAAATTACATATGAAGTAAAAGTCAAATGCTCAGTATTTTGCAACTGTTTTCTGCAGCAGACTCTGACTGCTGTATTTACTGAACACATCAGATCTTTGACTCTACAGTTTCTTAAACAAGCCAAGTTTTTGTTTTGTTTTGTTTATGTTCCATAAATCCATTTAAACTGAGCTATCGTGGTTATTTTTAAGCTATCTCTCAAATGTTTCTACGGGACTTCTGTAATATCCAACAGAGCTGGCTCCTCTCCTTTGGAAATAAGAAACTGCGGCTTCAGTGAGAAACACTATCTGAACAATGTCTTCTTTAAACAGCCCCCAGAAGCACTGCATTTCCAACTCTAAAGGGAATTTGCATGTGTTTCAGCATCAAAGGTTGATACGACCCTATCACCTAGGGACTGTCATGTTATCTAAGTGCCCGCATATCAGGAGCAGGATAACATTGTGTGGTTCACAGCTGCTGCAGAAACTACATATTTTCTGAATTAACCTAGCCTCAGATTTATATAAACTGTCCCTGATAACATCTGCCCAGGACCCTGCTTTGAAAACGTGCAGAGGTCCTACCCAGGCGGGCTCGCTTCTGCAGCTGGCAGCCTGCAGAATAAAAACCAAACCAGAACACCTCTCTCCCTGGAGAAGCCACGCTTGGTTTCGTGATGCCCACCCCAAGAAACAGTGCAAAAAACGTTTGGCGGCGAAGGTAGAACGATGAAGACGTCAAGCAGCTTCTTGGGAGCGAGCCGCTGTGTCTTGTCATGCTTGGACATGAGCGGGGACAAAAATGTCTTCATTACCCGGGATGGTAACCTTGCAGTGCACTGGCTGCTTGATCCTATAACTTTCCCGTTAGAAGAGGGCGCCCGCAATCCTAATGAGGCACAATAAGTAGATTATGAGACTCCTTTTGTTTTGCTAAACAGCGGCTTTTTCTGCAGGGAGTATCACAAAGGTGTGCGGGGCCGCTGAGGCTCATCCGCCGATTTGCTCGGCGGGGCCGGGGAGAAGAATTGCGGAGGAGAGCGGTAACGGGCAGCAGAGCCATGGGGGGCGGGTGCCAGAGCTGCCTAAATCAGACTCATCAGTACAGAGGCTCTGCCCATTGTATCTGGGCTATAAAGCTGTCAGAGAGGAGCCCGTTTCAATGTTCCCGCAGTCCTACCCTGGCGCTTCCTCCGCTCTCAGCAGAGAGCTAAGCCCCGGCATCTTTTGTTTGCATGAGAAACCACTGGCATCTTACATTTAGAAGGACTTTTAAGGCTGTGCTATGAAAAATAACTGCGTCTCGAAAATGCAGGGGATTTTGTTGTTGTTGGGTTTCTTTTAATTGCATGCAATCCAGCTAGTGAATTCGTGTGCTCCTCTGAGAAGTTATTTTTACAGAGAGATCAGTGGTCGTTTAAGATGCAAAGGAGAGCACAGCTTTTTACCAGGCGACAATCTTTCCACCTTGCATATTCATTTCGATGCCTAGAGGAGGAGACTGCTCCAGGGGAAAAAAGCGGGGATGGATGCCTGCCTCTGTGAAGGGGCTGGATCTGGTGGAAAGATAAGAGGGAATAGCAAGTGGGCCCACCACCCCCGAAATGGGCTGCTTAGCAATGTTCCTGTAACCGTTCCTGTGCTGGATGGATGCGGAGAAGGTATTAGGAGTGGCCAAATCAACTTGCAGGCTGAGATGCAGTGTGCAAAATCGCATTCTTGTTTTCTGTTGGTTTCAATTAGGCCACCCAACCTTTGAGGATTGAGGTTGTGGAGTTGCAGGTCAAATGAGGACCCTGTAGCGTGGTTGTTGATGAGAAAGGAGAAAGGCTGCACAGCCAAGCAGGAAGTTTCATCACAGCCCACTCAGATGTTATTTGGCTGCTTGTCATCACTCTGGTTGAACTGGAGATATATGGAGAAGAGTTGCTCCTATTCTACTTTGACCTCTCCATGTGAATCTGGCAACAGACAGAGAGAAATATAAATCTTGGGAAAACAAGTAAAAGTAGCTGGGGTTTTGGATCTCTGGGAAGCTCCGCTTTGTGTTACAAAGGCACTCCTGGTGCACCTTCAAGGGGGCAAGGTTGCCCTGGTCTCTGGACCTACCTGCCCACAAGGACAGGCTGTGCACATCTGTGCAAATCCTCATTTCACCACCAAAGTACTTGACAGGCTGGACATGAGGCATATGCAAGGATTTTCTCAAACCAGAAGGAAACTTTCACGCATTCAGTTCTTTGATGGATCTGGAATTATTTGCTGGGGAGTTTCCCAGCCAGCCCTTGGTATGGAATTGCACCTGAAATACTGTTTCCCTGTGGATTTAGTAGGTTCTGAGTTTTGTAATCCCCCAGAACCAGTGCAAGTGTTTCTACTGAACCGGGACAGCAAGAGGGAGAGGAGGCTATTCAGTTTGTCACTGCACGCTCCTTCTTGAGTATGATTACTACTTGCTATTTTAATGCTGGTATTAACCCGTCACAGATTGAGATACCACTATGTAAACCGCTGCATGAGGACAGATGGACATTGGAAAGCTAGCTCCTTTCCCAGAAAAGGCTGACCCAAGTCACCAGTAGCCAAACATGAAGCCAAATAACCAACTATGCCACCCTCTCCAAGAGCAGACTTTTTCATATCCAGCCATCTCTCACAACCCAGGAAACAAGATTCAGTTATGTGGTCACATCAGTCAACACTTGAATCAGTGGCTGGGATCTTCTCAGTCAGCTGAGATAACGTATAGCATAAATGTAATGGAACTGATTAAAGTTATACCAAAAAGGATGCACACAGAGAAGGATTTTAGATGTCAGATATTTTGAATCTTCTCTGTATTTGCAAAAAAACAAAGCAATACTTTCATACCTGATCCAAGCAACTAGTAATGTTTTTTACCAACACTGAGACTTGTTACAGGTGTGTCGTTGAGACCTCCCAGTCCTACATTCATTTGCTGCAGTCTTGGTTTGGACCCAAGCTGTAACGATTGACTGAAAAAGCCCTTCTGGATGCATCTTTTCCTTAGGCTGTATCAATGAAGTTTAGAGGGCTTTTCCAAAAGATTTGCTGTTTGATCTCCCAAATCCCTGGTTGGTTTTACTTTTTTCCTCTCCATCGCTGCCCCCTCCTTGCTCCGCACTGCGAAAGGGCTCTGGGAGCTGCCTCCTTCCAGTGCTTGGATGAGGACTCTGCCCGCAGTCACGGCAAAGCCTCTGCATCTTGGCAAACACACCGCAGAGCATTACAGTACAGGCAACGGTATTTTTAAAACCTCTCTTTCCATGGGATCAAAAAAAAACCCATTGCAGCCTGATTTCTGAGAAACCAGGGAAGACCTGTGCAATGCTGGGCTGCGAGATGGACTGGAGAGGGCTGCCCAATACCATCGGCATGAGCAAAGGCACCTGCGTTACCCCGCTCTCAGGGCTGTACATCCTTTACAAACCACTCCTGAGAGCCCAGCCTGGACCCCCTGGGGACAGCAACAGTTGTGGGGAAGCAGCTGGGGATGTTGCAGCACCAGCATCTTCCAACATACAAAATGCAACCTCAGGCTGCCCAGTCGCACCCTGGATTTCTCCATGGAGCATCGAGGGATGTGTTTAGATAAAAGATATTGTTGAAAATAAATCTTGCTTTACAACCATTTTTATTCTTGGCAATGGGTGGGCCATTGGAAAAGGGACTGTTAGAAAACAAATCTGAATCTGTATGGTTGGCCAAGGCATAAAACGATTGTCCAAAATAGAGCATAAAACTTGTTAACAAGCAAGGCACACTATCAGATTCAATGGCAACAGGAGCAGGCAAAAAGATATGAAAACCTGCTCCAGGCACTCTGAATGCAGCCCTTATGAACTAGGCCATTCCAGAGATGTCGTTTTTATTTCTTTCCCTTTTTTTTTAAGGGCTTTGTTTTATTTTTAGCAGCAATCTTGTTTTTTTCTTTTTTCTGATATTTTTCTGTAAATAATAATTGGTTCCTTTGTGGCAGCATTTCCACATTGGCAGTGGCGTGTAGTGCTTTCTTGGAGGTGGCAAGAAAAAAGGGAGTGATTTGTTTCAATGGGTTATTGTTGAGTGAATGCAAATATCTGCAGCCACTGGAGCAAATAGGAGCAGGGGATTAGGCGCAGGAAGCTGGCTGAGTGGCATAGGCCATCTGTCCCGGTCCTGAGAAAAGAGAAATCTCGTTTGCAGTGTATGTTAATTAGTTAGCTGATTGGCTCAGCTGTCACCTTTGCGGAGTGAAAGCGCACGGGCACAATTAAATTCATGTCCATATATGTTTATCAAAGCACATATTTTTAGACGGCCTTGGTTTTTAGGTGTAGTTTCGTCTTCTCAGGGACCAAGAGGATTCTTTGCTATTGTGTCCGCAAATGGAGGGGAGGAAAAAAGGAAGAAAGAAAAAAGAAAGAAGAAGAAAGAGAATACCTTAATTAAGACATGATCTGGATTGTTTGCTGAAGCGTCTCTGGCCGCATTCTTTAATGCACTTGAAGTTACCCATTTGCATCAATAGGCGTTAGCTGAATTTATTTCCATTCAAATGTATTCCCTTGATGTTTCTACAGAAGGTGGTAGGTTTGGAAATACATGTATGGCAAGTTTGGGCTCCTACGGTGCCCCCATTCAAACACAATGTCAATATCCTACACTTAAAAGGGACCCGTTAGTTAAAGTAAAACACTCCCTGGGTTGGGGTGGGTTTTGTTTTTGTTTTCATTACATTGACATCTCCAAGGCAGCATCCCCAGTAACTTTCCTTGGGAAGAAGTTGTCTGCTTGCAAGCCCCAAGGACTTATTTCCCATGGTGTCATTTCAATTATTTTTGATTTATTTGTTTACTGTCTTCCAGTCCTTGTCAATGCACAATGGGCCACATCTCCCCCTCCACAGGCACACAGGGCCCTGCCTGCAGGGTTTCGGGACGCTGCAGAGCGCCGAAGGAGCCACGAGCATCTGCCCAGCCACTCGCACACTTTAGGGGCTTCAGAGAGGGCAGGCGAGGGGAGAGGGCAGGTCGGGGGTGAGGGATCCTCCCCGGTCGGGGACACTGGTGTTAACCTTCACGCAGAGGCATGAAAGAGCTGCAGGGGCTGCCAGTGTCGGGCTGGAGGAGCAGCCGGGGAGCTGCTCTCTTGAGGCTGCTTTGCAGCAATGGAAGATTTTTTTCCTCACTGGCCTCGAAGGAGAAACCTGTCACCCAGCCCACTTGGCTCAGGCAGGTCCTGGGGAGAGGAGCTGCCTTGAAACGCTCCAGCCCAGCACCATCAGGCTGCATTCGCAGCCCCAGATCCCCAGAACAAAACCCGTCCTGTCCTTCCCATCCTCTGGCAGGGTCTGGCCACAGCTTCCCAGGCTACAAAATCAGCCAAGGGCCACGTCTTCATGCCCTGGGGAGATGACCCCCCGTGTCTGCCTGCAGGGACTCCCCAGAAGCCAGCAAGTTGATTCACAGGGCAGAGAGGGAAAATAAAATGCCAGGAACTCCCTTTATTGCAAAAAACAAGAGCAAATGCATTCAAAGCTCCAATGGCCAGAAGCAGAGGAGGAGGTGTTTATATCCAAAAATTGCAGTTCCTAGTTGTGAGCCATGTAAAAGAAATACACATCTCTAGGCTAAGGGCTCACATCCTGCCCAGGGAGAATGAATTCTGTGTGCAGCCTGGGGTGAGGAGGAGCAGGGGTATGGGGGTATCACAGAATCACAGAATCATAGAATAGTTTGGGTTGGAAGGGACCTTTACAGGTCATCCAGTCCAACACCCTGCAATGAGCAGGGACATCTTCAACTAGACCAGGTTGCTCAGAGCCCCATCCAGCCTGACCTTGAATGTTTCCAGGGATGGGGCATCTACCACCTCTCTGGGCAACCTGTTCCAGTCCCTCACCACCCTCATTGTAAAAAATGTCTTCCTTAAATCTAGTCTGAATCTACCCTCTTTTAGTTTCAAACCATTACCCCTTGTCCTATCGCAACAGGCCGTACTAAAAAGTCTGTCCCCATCTTTCTGATAAGCCCCCTTTAAGTATTGAAAGGCTGCAATAAGGTCTCCCTGGAGCCTTCTCTTCTCCAGGCTGAACAACCCCAACTCTCTCAGCCTGTCCTCATAGGAGAGGTGCTCCAGCCCTCTATCTGCATCTACATGGTGACAGGGCTGCTTCCAGCTGATGGGCCATTTTAAAACCCAGCGTGATGGAATGCTCATCTCTGCAGAGAAGAGAGATCTCCTGTGTGCACACAAATTCATAAAACATGTAGTAACCTCCAGGAAAACATATGTAATACCTTCTTGTCCTGTTTCATAGGGCTCACACACTTTACCTGCTGAGGGTTTCTTTCCTTCCTTCCTTCCTTCCTTTCCTTCCTTCCTTCCTTCTTTCCTTCCTTCCTTCTTTCCTTCCTTCCTTCCTTCCTTCCTTTTCCTCCTTTCTCCTTTTTTTTTTACCTGGGGCACAGACCTCCAGCCACACAGAACCTCTCTGTTCCACTGGAAAGGTGAAAGCTGGCTTGGGTGAAACCACTCTCAGTAGGAGATGCTGAGTTCCACCAGGAGAGACACCTAAGCAATGTCACCAGCATGGCCTTTGATGGGTGAGATGGGCTGTCTTGGAAGCATGCTCAGCCCCTGGCAGAGTAAATTAAACACACACACACATCTAGCCATACATGATCCATGGGTCCTGGCCAGCTATGATATTTCCTAATACCTTTCGTTGGCATCGCACTCTTAGGGGCTGTGCGTGTAAATGTATGCCTTCTTCCTTTTTAAGACAAAGCACTAAATCAGCTATATTTATAGAGGATCAGCAGATGGCCAGCAAGCTGTGAAAAAAAATTATATTTGTCAGGATTATAAATCTGAAAAGGGAGTTTAAGCAAAACTCCACAGCACTTGATGTGATTAATTTCTGGAATGATATTTTTGTCTCTGCAAAATTATCCCAGGCCTTCAGTGCACAGAGGGTGCAGGGAGCTACATGGGTGCCGTAAAAGCAGCATCTAAGTGCTCCTGGGGCATCCTCGCGGCCCCCAGCGGAGGCACGGCACTGCTGTCCTCACCAAACAGGGAGAAGGACTGGGCTGCCCGAGGCTGTGCTGAGGAACCTGCAGCAAAGAGGGAAACCGAAGATGGGCCAGAATTTAGGTTCAGCGTGAGATGGGAGACACGGGATGGGCACAGCCCTTTCCATGCACCCTACACCAGGTGTTCATGGCTGGAGCGGTGCATGCATGCTGACGCCACAGTATTTCACTCACTAGCTCTTCTGGAGATTAGTGAATGTCCCACGCCCTTGCAGGGCCTTCAGGGAAGCCTGGAAGAAGCCCCAAAATGAGCATAAAGAGAAAAGCTGGTGAGGGTCAGGAGGGCAGAGACAACCTGGGACCACAGTCCATCAGTGGGAGCCCTGGAGGAGTGAGCAGATGTGCTCCCAGCATGGTCCCAGAAATGGCACAACTAATGCAAGATCAGAGTTACCCTTTTTTTCTTTAACCACTTTGCAAAATGTATCCAGAGATTCATGTCATGGCACTGCAGTGTTTTCTCTCATGTCCTACCAGTTTTACTCCCTTCCACTACTGGAGACATAGGGTCTGACTAAACAGGGCTTAAAAATGCATATAATGTGTTAGCGAAGATTGCCGAAAGTCCTAATTAAGACAGGTAAAAGCTGTGTATTAACATCAGCCGATCAGAGCAACGCCTGGGATTTTCCCCTCAGTAACACAGCAGATGTGAAAATATAACTTGTCCCCTCTACGGGAGGCTTGAGGATTCATTAGCCGAAACGTTTTTAAAATATGCTTTTCCTTCTAATTTAAATCAGCTTGCTGCATCAAGTTACTTTGGGGTCATAGTTTTTACAGGCAGAGGGTCCAAGACGCTGTTTTACGAAGGGATTTAACTCATAGCAGAGCATGGGATGACGAATCTGTTCGGCCGTTGGAGGTGGGCGAGCACTGCTGTGCCGGGGAGATGCGCCGTGCTGGGGGGATGCCAGCAAGCGCTGAGCACCCGCTGCTCCTTCCTCGCAATCACTCCCTTTCCACCAAGGACGGAGAGTAAGCGCACGTACAAAAAAAGCCAGTCCTCCATGGTCATTACTCTTAATTACACGATTACTCGATTCAGTACTACCACAAAATTATCGTGATTTGCCACTGCCTTACGTAGAGGTTTATACCAGCACAAATTGAGTGCTAAGTGGGTGTAAATCAATACCAACCCCTGAGTAGAGATTCCTGGCGTGGCAGTGTTTTACATTCAATTTCTGTGGCAGTAAAGGATACCATACAACAGTGGAAAATTGGCTCCTCGCTCCCTAATTTTACCTGCGAGACCTCTAAGACGGGGAGCGGCCCCCGCTTGCCAGATCGTTCCTAGCAGTGAAACTTCTATACCCACACATGATTTTCCTTGCAAATCCTTGTTACTTCACTTTTTTAATCCTCAGCCCTCACATTTCCAACAGTAAGTGATAGCTCTGCATCTCCCAGGTCGTTTGTCTCCCACAGGGGTTGGCAATGCTCTGTGTTTCATTTAAGAGCCCTCTCGCAACAGCCAGAGTTTTCCTCTGAAAAAATAAATAAAGCTCCTTTCCCCACCCCTTGGAGAAAAACCCTCCCCAAAACCCAGCGAGAATCAAAGCTGAACCATCCGGGAAAGCTTATTTCTTAAAAAGGACCAGTGAAGTTATTTTGGAAGACAACTGCCAGAGGTACTGCAAGAACATTGATATCCAAGCTGTCATAATATTTGACCCTCAGAAAATAGGAACATCCATCCCTTGGGTAAACTGGCTGCAGTAATATTAAACAGGGAGAGGGAAAGAAAACACTTGTTGTCTTTCGGAAGAGGGACGCGGGGCTGCAGCAGCGCTCCTCGGCCGAGCGTGCAGGCAATGCGGAGATCAAAAGCTGGGCTTCAAGCGCTTCCAGTCAGGAGCCTTTCATCTGCAGCTCTGCAAGCGTTTAGAGATGAAAGTCCTAGAGTTTCACTGGGAGTGACGAAAAACATTCCTTAGGACCTCGTTTGAAAGCGTGGCTGTCTGCAGAACGGATTTATATTTGGGGTCTGCGCTCTTTTTCTTTTTTTTCCCCATCCCTAGGACTTCAGTTATACATGTTGGGCCAAATGCAGAGGTAGACCAGCGGCAAGCAAAGGAGATGCTGGTGGGATGCAGGGTCTGCTCCACTGGCTGCGGGTGGCAATCCCAGCCCCTTCAACCAGACATGTGCAGGTAGGGTGGTCTTACTCCCCCCAGGAAGAGGGTCTTGGATTTAATCTTCTCCCTCCATTGCAGCTCTACAGAGACGTGTGGCTGTCTCCAGGAAAGCAGCCGGGGAAGGAGGCAATCAGACTGCAGCCGCCGTGGAAAGCATCGGGTATGCAACTATTCAGCGAATTCTCGCAAATGATGGTTCTGTTCTCAGAAATCAGGATCACGCAGCATACGCTGCACAAACAGGGGAAAAAAAAAAAAGGCAGGGGGGGATAAATTCATGGGATAATTTATTCACGATGAATAATTCAACCAGCAGAAGTGACTACTCCAAAGATCAGGTCAAAAGTTGAGTGCTTGAATAAATGAATTGCCCTTTCACAAATATAAAAAGCAGAAATCTCAATATTTATCATTTGCAGACACACAAATATTCCAGAACAACATTTTCTAATGAAGTGGGGAGGCGTGTTAATAATAAATTCTATTGATAACGAGAGTTAGGAAAGCAAATAATAACTGACTGGAACACGTTTATATATGAAAAGTGACTTTTCAAACAAACTGTCAACAGTGGGCTGCATTGTAAGACTATTAGGAAATAGGAACTCTGTAAATAACTTGCCTGCCCCAGCAACTACTGAACCTACTGCCAGTAAATAAGCATTACCTTGGAGCACAAACCAAGCTGTCGCAAGCTTGGAGACATATGGTGAAAGTGCAAGCAGAGAGGTTCGAGATCCACAGCTGAGACCAGATGTGCAGTCGATCAAGGTGAAAAACAGGAACCATCGGAGACCTCTCCTGGTGTCGTGCCCCTAGAGGAGTCGCATCCCCTCCCTGGTTGGGTGCGAGATGGGTTTTTCAGCTGCTGCTGCCCAAGGACTCTAGTGTGCAGCCCGGGCAGTGTCCCTCCACAGCTGTGTGGGTCCCTACCACGGGGCGACCAGAGACACCTACCTCCAACCCAACCAGCATGGCCACCACATCCTTTTCACCATGATCAGCCACATCTAGGCTGCTTCTGGCTGGGGCAAACACATGTGAAACGTTCAGCTGTAACGCACCTGCCCCATCCGTGGCCTCTCTGCGGAAAGCTGCCCATGGAGGCTTGTTGTGCTTTCTTGGAAGGACGCTGTCCACAGTTCCTCCAGGATTTAATCCCACAGGGGTCCAGACTGGCATCCCTAGATGCTGTCATAACATGAGTAGATGCTGAGGTCTCCCTGCATGCTCTCAGAGAGTCTGTCCTTGTGGCATTTCATTATCGGCCCACCTGCTATGTGATTGTGGCAAACCTGCTCGTTTCCAGTAATTACAGGGGCAGATTGATGTAGAAGTAGGAGCCAATCTGGGCTCATCAACTCATTTCACCCAAGCTACTGTCGGTCATGCTTGCTCATGGCTGATCTAAGCCCCGGCAGGAATTCATCGGTCCTGGGGAGTCCTCTGCCACCTTGCTGGCAGCAGTAACTGAACTTCAGCCAAACCAAGGGGAATTTGGTTCAGTGCAGTTTGGACTGATCAAAATTAGGGTGCAGGTCCTGCAGGCTGGCTTAATCCAGTCTTGAAGTCATGCCTTGAGATCACATTTGGAAAGATGAAGGCACTGGGTGGAGAGCGAAATTCAGTTTTTCCTTATCCTGTGCATAGCTGTAGCGAGCACAGCTCTCGGCAAAGATCAGTCTCTGGCACACGGGGCACAGAAAAAATTACTTGAGGCACCAACAGCCCAAAAAGGGGGAAGGAGATTGGTGCGAGACAGAGGCATGGCCAATTGGGGTTGGAGCTGAGGTGCTGCTCTCCTTTTGCAATGGAGGTGTAGACTAAAAACCTCCCAATACTGCCTTCCTACAATGTCCTTCATCTGCCCCAAAGAGGACACATCTCCTCCAACCAACCCTGAAAACCAGCTTGGTGTTACTGAACTACAAAGAACTGTGGAACACCGCTCAGACGGTTTGGCAATGCAGCCAGGCTTTATGGCCTGGAGCAGGACAGAGAAGCAGCTCTGCTGGGAAGGGGAGCCTGGGAAGGCCGGTGTGCTGAGCATCGCTTCGCTCTGCCACGAAGCCCTGCCTGCTGTGACCAGCCATGGGCCACACGGCAACTTGGTGGCCAAGGCAGGACTCTCACGCTGCTGCTTCGGAGTGCCCATCCTCTCACTGCAACTGCAGCACGGCCTCTTTGTCCGCCTGCAGACGCAGATCGCAAGAAAAATGGCTTGATTGGATTTTTTAAAATTTTATTTTATTTCTGGAGAAAAAAAAAGAAAAGGCTGTTTTCAACTTGGCAACAGGAATAACAAACACACAAGTATGAGAGCTGATGGCCTTAATTTGCAGTTACTTTTCTACAGCTTCATCTCAACAAGGATTCTGGACACAGGGGAGGCAAATAGTGCTCCTACCCTATAAAAGAGGTACAGGGGGGAAGAATGTGGTCCAGTAATTACAGAAATGGTCTGGAGTCAGAAGGACTCCACTATGAGCAATTAAAAGGAAAATTAACCATAAGAAAAGTTTTCTTTTGGTTTTATAGTTAAATCCACAAATAGAAGAAATACTGTACAGTCGAACTCCGACAAACAAGCATGCCTGATTTTAATGAGCCAAATGAAGGGCTTGTTTTATGGGATATGTAATATAATAGTCCCACGGTAAGGGAGCCTATTTCTCCACTGCTCTGCACTGCATGCAGTTATTCCAAGTGGTGCGAAGTGGGTGTAAAATGCCACCGAAACCAAATTTCTTCCTTGTATCCTCCTGTGGTCATATTCTACACCCCTTGCATGTATGTGTGCACCACTGTTCTGCATGCGAATCAGCAGATTAAAGCAAAAGGACTAGTACTGTGGTTAGGAAAGGAGGGGAGGGAAGGAGAAAGGTTCTGGGTTCACCCTCTTGCCACAAACTTCCTGCATGATCCTGGTTGAGTCACTTAATTTTGGCCAAAGGCGGGATGGTAGGGCTCTGGCAGAGGTCCGGAGGTCCAAACTGCTGGTGAAGGTAGGACGCATGGGGCTGGCAGACTGTGAAGCCCCCGTGCCGTGGCTGAGCCATGCGCCTTCCCACTTGCTGCCCCTTAAATGCCTCTGTGGAGCTGTCACTGCTCTCAGGGATGAAATACCATTCCCTGTCCTCACGGTCATGTGTGCCTACAGCCATCACAGCAGTCAAGTACCCCTACAACAGGGGTGCACCAGAGTTTGTAGCCAAACTTTGCTGTTATTGTGGCAGAAGATACTGTTGTCTATGAATACAGAAATGAAAAGTGGAAATCTGGCAGCAACAAGGACTCAGCCTCACAATTTCCCTGGGGGAGCTGCAGATGGTTGGGGTCCCCCTGCATGCCAGCAAGGACCACAGACGTCTCCATTTTCCACGCGCGAGGGGCACACAGCACCATCGCACACCACACAACCTCATCCCTCCCCATCACACACACCCCTGCATTCACTGAGCTCGCTCTCACACCAGGGTCAAAAAAACCTAACTGTGCTTATACCCCACCACCACTCTTTGCCCCGCAGACTAATCTGTTCTTACCTGCCCAAACTTACTGAAATAAAGAGGCAAGTTGGTGTTTATAAATGCAAAAGAAAATATATGACTTGTTTGCCAGGGAAAAGGTCTTAAGGCTATATAGCAAAAATTATTTCCAGTTGACTTCTTCCACCCCATCAGTTTCAAAGAACCAATTTGTTGGCTACTTTGTTGCTTTATTCAAAGAAAAAAAGAATCTCCTTTTTTTTTATTATTCTCCCTCTCATATTTCATGTCATTATTCTGCAAGAACAGAGCAGGGGCAATAACAGGACAGAGAAGAGAGAAAGGTCTGACCAGCAGCTGGGTATGAGTGAAAGCAGTAATTTTCAAAGCTGGCTTTCGTCTCACAGCCTGTATGATGTGAGACAGTGATCTCACCGAGGCTCATGCTCATTCTCCTTCTCCTTCTCCTCTTCTTTCTTCTGTTCTCTCCATTTTGGGTGTTGCCAGGAGAAGCTGCCCTGTTTAGAGACATACAATCCAGGGTTGCACCCCTCAGTGCATAACACATGGTGAAGTTTGCTGTGATGAGCATCCTGGAGTGCACTTTCCAAGGTGGTGACATCCCAGGGCCTTTTACCCGAAAGATGCATTTGGCCACACAGCGAGGCCAAATGGCCAGGATCAGCTCCAAGCAGATTGCACCGCAGGGTCTGAGGGCCACAAGGCTGGTGGAAATGGGTTAAACATAATTATCACAACCTCACTTGTCCTACATCTGCCACCAGCAGCATGCTTCTTGCAACTTATATTGAACCACAAATACCTCCCACCTGTGTCTGGGGCCACGGCTGGTATTGATGAAGCACATGTTGTGCCGGCTTGCAAACCACGTGGCACCTTCTGCCAAGCAGAAGGAATGAGCCCGTCTTCTGCAAACGGCCAACAAAACTCAACGTGTAAATGCATCGCACCAACAAACCTGCTGGAGTTGCTACTCCTCAAGAACCTCTCAGTGACAGCAAGCAACGATCTCACCAACCGCATCCCCCTTCCTACATCCCTCGCTTTGAGCTAGTGACCAAGTCACCTTCCCCACCAGGTTTGCTGGAGGATTGGACTGCTGAAGAGGGGGACAGGAAGGCAACATCAATTTGGCACTCACCTCCCAGAGCGGGGAAAAACTATCTCAATGTCATCACTGCAACAGAGGTTTTAAGGACAGGGCTACCTACTGCCCATGTCCTGGGCTGACAGAAAATCCATCCCAGAGCTACCCAGCTGCTCTTCCCTCCCTCATCCGTATCGCAGCAGCATCCAGAACTGGTTCTCACAGGTAGCACAGAGCATTTTTTTTCATTCTTATTCGTTTTTCTTTTTACTAACAGCAAATACGCCAGAAATCAAAGATTTTGGAAGATGAAATTCCTTGCAAATTCAGGGTGATCTGAGCTAATAGTTTCAGCCAGAGGGGAAAAAAAAATGAAAGAAAGAGAAAAGAGTGGGAGGGGAATTCTGAAAAAATTTTGAAACACATTGTTTCAACATCTTCTAAACAGAACGGGTTGGGTTTTTTTCTGAAATACCAAAATGTTTCATTTCAACATTTTCACATTCATGTGTCAAAACAGCCTTTTTGTATTACAAATTAATATAAATTAAAAGAAAACAAGGTTAAATGAAAAGGTTAATAAATACAATAAAACATTTTGGGTTTGGATTGAAGAAACTATTTGGGGTTGACCCTACAGGAATCTTCCTTTTTTTTTTTTTCCCAGTTTGCCAAGAAAATGCAAATAATTTGTTTTGGTTTGACCTGAAGCCATTTATTTATCATTCTTGGAGCCCGAAATGCCATTATTTACCTAGATCAACTCATTGGCTCCCTGGCACTCTTTCCTTGGGGGAGTTAGGAAGATGAAGGGGATGAAGAGAGACCGCATCGAGTTGGCTGTGAGGAGGGTTGCGATGGGGTCTGGGCTTTTTGATCCCAGTCAGGGTGGTTAGGTGCTGTGCTACCCACAGTGCCCTCAGGACACGAACCAGATGTGGGGAGAGGTGAGATCTCTTATTAGACCAAAGTAAAAGATCTAATAAACGATCTTATCTGCACCCGCAAGACTTACTTTGCCTGGAGGATCTGCTAAAGCACAGTTCTGTCCCAAAGGGCACCGTAGCATCCTGATCGATAGATTCTAGGGGTTTTGGAAAGAAAATCAGGAGGGCCAGGTTATATGGTCTGCCTACTCTTTGGGAGAACAGGGAGCAAAAACCATCCCTGTCCAGACATGTGGGAGATGTCTGACAGGCACAGGGACGACGTGGAGGCCCCAGAAATGGGACTGGCCCCAGGTCGCACTCCTCGCTGTGCCATGCCAGGGGCTCCTGCTTACATGCTATTCATTTTGGTTGCGTAATGCTGAGCTGTAAGACCTCATCAGCTGCTACTCATTACACAGGCACAGCCCTTCTTGAATAGAAACCATAGCAGAAAATAGATCTCGGGATGTAAAAACTGACATCTTGAATTCATAAGCGGAGCGACAGCATTCTTGTTTAGAGTCTGAGGGTGGCCTGTTCTGAACTTGCCTTTTTTTATACCAGATGAGTCTAACCTCAGAGCCAGGATGACTCCAGCGAGTATCATTACCCTAAAGCAAAGAAAAGAACATGACTCAAGTCTAGCAGTGCTAGAGTCACTACAAAGCGCCCAAGCAAGGGACGCCAAGTCTGATCCTGCCACCCGTCCGGACCCATTGTCTCTCTGATGATCTCCTCGGTCCCAACAACAGCAACGACAATGGGTGTGATTCTGGGCTGCAGTCAGACTGCTTTGCTCGCACATGATTTCCTTACTGGGGAAGTGCCTTGGAAAACCCCAGCCACTAGAAAGGGACAGAAAAATAAACCAAGAAACCACCCTCCTCCACCTACCCCACTACCAAACCAGTTTCACTTCTGAAAGCAGGAAGGATTTGTCCCACGGCATGCTCCCCTCTCTGTTAACACCAGGCTAAAGGAATCACAGAATCACAGAATCACAGAATCATATAGGTTGGAAAAGACCTTTAAGATCATCGAGTCCAACCATAAACCTAACACTGCCAAAGACCACCACTACACCATGTCTCTAAGTACCTCATCCAAACGTCCTTTAAATACCTCCAGGGATGGCGACTCAACCACTTCCCTGGGCAGCCTCTTCCAATGCTTGATAACCCTCTCGGTGAAGAAAAATTTCCTAATATCCAGTCTAAACCTCCCCTGGCACAACTTGAGGCCATTTCCTCTTGTCCTATCACTTGTTACCTGGGAGAAGAGACCGACCCCCACCTCTCTACAACCTCCTTTCAGGTAGTTGTAGAGAGCGATGAAGTCTCCCCTCAGCCTCCTTTTCTCCAGGCTAAACAGTCCCAGCTCCCTCAGCCGCTCCTCATAAGACTTCTGGCACGGTCTGGCACGGAAGGCACGGTCTGAAGTGGTTTTCATCCAAAGAGCAGACCTAAAGACACAAGACCGTTTGAAACTCCAGCATCTCTTGGTGAGGCTGTGACAAAATGCCAGCCCCACCACAGGAGTTGCATCTTCCTTGCTGCTCTGCTTTAACCCTGATAAAGGAGAGAAATAATTTGTCCACAGGTAGGTATACGCCCAGCCACAGCTTTCAGAGCATACTTGGCATGCAGAAATGCTGCAGGAATCAACACCCATCACCTCCCTCACCCAGAGCCATGTAAAGGACAGGGCCAAGATCGACTATTTTCATTAAGCAATGGAGGGGCTGTGGGAAGGACTCATTGACCTCCCAAAGTCTTTTACAACCCAAAGTTTTTACAGTTTCATATACCTGTTTCGTTAAGACATGGGTTTGGGGAGATTGGGGTTTTATGCCAGATCTCCTGTATGTGCCCGGGCAGGACATCTAACCTCTCCCCACCTTTCCAAAACCATGATAATGCGTATTGACAGATCCATTCATGTTAGTGAGATACTTAGATAATGGTGCTGGAGACTTTGAAGTATCTGGCTGGCCAGCAGGTACGAAAAATTTGCAGGAGTAACCTGAGACAGCATTAATGTGTCTCAAATACACCTCATCACTGTCCCTAACCTGCCCATATCCAATCTTCATCAGTGCATCCCCTGAAAACAGTAAGGTCTTCTCCTGCAGCCCCTTTTGCAGCACCTCATGCTCTCTCCGCACCGTGCTGGCATCACCCTCTCACAGACTCTTTCCGAGGCAGCTGGCAGTGCAAGTCCCTTTCTCACCTACTCAGTGGGAGGGAAGAAATCAAATATACAAGATAAAAACATGCCCTACGCAGCAGCCTGGCTTAAGCATGCTGTCACCAGGTTCTGTCTATTTATTCTTTGTCAGCTCTTTCTACTTGCTCCATCTTTCCTCACATATTTCAAATCTGCATCTAATTCAAGTATTACATCCATTTATTTTCTTAGTACTTTTATTCCCCTGAACCGCGTTTTTATGGTGGGTAGCCGTCGCTGCAAGCACAGTGCTGAAATAAGGCACTTATTGGCTGCAGCTCCAGGGATTTTAACCGGATATCTGCCTTTGTTTAAATTAAGTAAATCAGGATGTTTCCTAAACACCGTAAGGACAGAAGTTTAGACTTCTACTGAATCAACTTTTTGACCTAAAGCCAGCAATGTTTCAGTCAAGGACATTCCCTGGATGTATCCAAGGAGTCTGAAAATCCCCTTCATCAGGTCCCAGGAGCTCTGCGACTCACCGTGTCGGGGACACCAGTCCTGCTCCCTTTGGAGGGGATGCTTACCCTTATAAAGTGACTACTTGAAGACAAACTTGTAGTCACTGAAAATGGAGTGAGATACATCCCACCCTTCAAATGCATTTTTTAATATGACTAGTTTATATACTTAGAGACCTACTTATCCATACTCCCTGATGAAAACCTGCAGCCGTGATGGGGTACGGCTTTAGACGTTGCTATAGACAGAGCTTTGACAGGGGGTTTGACAGAGCCATGGGCTGATGGATGTTGTGTTCCTGAGTATCTTTTCCTACAGAAATGTTTTACCTTCAGTTTTTAGTAGGTGAGGAGTTTCCAAAGTGCTCAAAGCTGGACATGATAATGAACTCGAAGTAAAACAGAGATTTCAGCACCATTTCTTACACTGATATCCTTCTGGAAGACCGGAAGTTAAGCATACAACTTCCATAAGCAAGAACAAATGGCAGATGGACAAATCTTCCAAGCAGATCCATGGCCTCTGAAGACTGGAGAGTCCCAAAAGCCTTCAAAGGATCTGTGCATCCTGGGACTTGCATTTTATTTTCTTCTGAAGAAGCAAACCGTGGTGGCCTAGATGTAGTCCATGGGCACCCAAATGAACTGGAAAGTACCAGTGTACCCAAAGGAAACAGGCTGCTGCAAATATTGATTGCTGGGGGAAGAGGGAGGGTGAGTAATTCCTATCAGAAATTGGTCCAATTATTGGAAATGCTGACAAACGCTAAATGCACAATAAACTACGGTGGTTCCCAGCACTGAGATGCTTTGAGCCAGCAGAGGTTTTGCTGTCCTTCAGCCACAGGCCACCGACAAAGAAAATAGAAACTGCTGATGAAATTAATCATTGTCTTAATTAAACAACTGAGGAAAAGCTTTGTGATCAAATATCCACCTTCCTTTTGTTAAGAAAAGCTAACACATTTGCAACACAGGGTTTAGAGAACAATCTCTCAAGGTCAGATTTAGATTGCTTGAACTGATTCCCATTTAAGGTTTTAAGATGCTTGACTCGATTGTTTCGATGTGAGAGAGCTTCACCCTCAAACCATTACCTAGGCTTTACTCTTCCAGCCTCTTTCTATAAGGCAGCTGATCTATTTAAGGAAAGAGATGCTTCTCTCTATGACTGATGCCAGTAAAATATGACCAGCAGTACTGACTGTGGCATATATGCAGAGGTCACTGGCTTTGAAGGCCTTGTTAAATACACTTTATTTGTCTCAGCTAATGTCAATGTGGTGATTCACCCTGTTTCTCTATGCCAGCAAAATGAATGAGCATCGTTAATGTTTTATATCAAGGTGCAGAGTGCGTAGTTAAATGCCTTCACACAGGCACTGACGTCACACGAGGATGTTTTCCTTCACCTCTCCTGCTTGGCATTGCCCAGGACTCCAGCAGGAGAAAAAGCGTACATAGATGCAACACAGGCCTTACATGGCTCAGCAGCAGTACCCTACATCCCTTAGATTTTACTAGCAGTGCAGGTTTTTAGATGAAAGATGGACTGACACACAAGCAGAGCTCAAAATGTTGTCCAGATCAGCAAAAATGGAGGTTAACTAATAAGCTATAAAAAAAGCAAACCTAACGAGAAGCTAGGTAATGCCTAACTTGTTGTGATATTAGAAAGCAAAGGAATCTGAGTGAGGCAATTTACATATCTTGGCAGCAATGTGCAGCTCAGTAGGAATGTCTGGAAGGAAATCACATCCGCAGTCAGCACAGCAGCGTTAACCAAGATTTGGGCCTCAGAAATCTATAGCTTAAAGTTCCATCACTCAGGCTCCAGTTCATATGTTATCCCTATGTTAACAAATGGCTAGAAAGCCAGAAAAACTTTCTGAAGGTCCAGAGAGCCAGCCAAATGGCTTTGGATGCAAACCCCTTGGGAAGAATGATGTATCTGATTAAATGAATTTATTGCAGAAAGTGCAGAACTTGATCAAAGGCTCCTCTATAGTGGAGATAACCGGCAGACATACCTTCAAGCAGCTTTAAACATTGCGTCAACAGCAGTCTAACCCAACAGCACCGTGGAGTAACTACCCGTGTACTTACCCTGTTCTTTGGGTGGGTTTTGCCACTATTTTGAACCTGCACCTGCTGCTAAAGATATATGGTTTGGATCAATCTGCTCTGTGTTAGGGCCACAACAGTGGTGGCAGAGTGGACTTGGAGAGTTCATCAGATCTGAGTCTCCGGCATCACCCAGCAAGGGAGAGGCACACAGCAGATATGTGCTAAAAATGAAAGCAGAGCACCCGCAGAGGCCATCCTGCCACCAGCCAACGGGAAGAAAACACAGATGGGGATGTCTGCAAGCCACTCATCAAAGAAAGCTGGGAGGGAACATTTATGGGGTTTAAGCAATTCAGAGGACATGCAAAGAGCAGCTCAAGCTAGACAGGGATGACCAAGAAGTTGCCTTAAGCGCCTGATAGTGAGGGAAGCATCTAAATCCAGACTCTTCAAAGTCTTGTAAGTGGGTAAGCAGAAGCACTGAAGACAAAAGGAAATAATTCATTTTTCAGCTTGTTTCCACTACTGTCCTTCAGTGCTTTCAGAGCTAAATCTAAGTGACTGAAGCTCAGCTGGGTAAACACAAACCAAACCAAAAACCAGCCTGCTTTTTGAAAACATCACCACTAGCTGCTCTTTTGCAACTAGTTTGACACCCAAGCCTGCGCTGCGAGAGTTTAAAACCTTCTGGACCCCAAGGACATGTGTGCATGGATGCAGCCACGCTCCCAGCTGCTCGAGCAACCTGCCTGGTCCTGCTCACCGTAGCCTTGATGTGGACACGGCCAGAGCTGGGAGCAAAGGGCTTCCCCAGCACTGCTCTGCGTGATGGCCCTCGAGCAAATGCGCTTTCAAGGGCAAATGTTGTATCTTTTCTTTCACCTCTTTAATCTTATCAGCACTGCCTAAACCTGGTCTAACAGGCCATCCAAGGGACAGCGATTGCCTCAGGGGTGGACATGCAACTGGAGAGAGACTGCCAAGTATGCAGATGGTTGTTATCTGCAACAGCATTGCTGTGCAACAGGCTGAGCCGGGACTCTCCGGCCATCTCCTAAGGAAAGGCAGAGCATGCCCCAAGAGTGTGGTGTTTCTGTCCTTCAGCCTTTTGAATTTGGCCTCTGCAGAGGCTGCCTTTGATCAGAGCATCACCAAAGCCTCACCAGATTAAACTCCACTGGGCAGATGCTCAGCTGTGGTAAATCAGCACGGCTCCCCTGGCGTCGATGGAGTTATGGTGTAACCACCCTGCGGAGGATCCAGCCCTGTCTTTCATCCAGCTCAAGCTTCAGTGATAAACACAGCTAGTTTCAAACGCCTTTGTCCGTCTTCCTGGAAGAATGCTGATTGTGAAATGGGAATTTGCAATGCTAAACAAAATCCTGAGGAAGGGCTGCAGAGAAAAATAATCGCAAACAATCAAGACAAAACCCTCTCCTTGCTTAGAAAATTCACAGCGACCCAAGGAAGTCATAGCAGGGAGGCAGCGACCGACGGTGTTTGAACCCTCGTCTTCGCTTCATGAAGAAGCTCTGTGGGCAAAGGGCACCTGATGCTGCAGAGGCGATTGCTGGCTGCTTTGCGAGACCCTGAAGCATCAAACACCCGTGCCGGCTCCAGCCCAGGACGGAGGTGTTGCACCGTAGCGGTTTGATGCCTGCACTGTTTTCTCCTCACATTTGCGCTGACTCTGGACACAATCCTTGCCTTTCTGCTAAGCTCTGGTACTCCCTCGGCACGTTGTACCGCCGAGGTATAGCATTGCATTGGTGGGTGGAAATGATCCCCTGTAAGGCATATGTAAGCAGAGACCCTCACTCCATCTGCCCACTCAGCTTCTCCCTGTTTTCTTGCACCTTCTCTCATTTCTGAGAAACTCACCCTCGGCTCAGTTCCTCCACCTGCAACGTCTTTCATTTGGAATTAAAAATAGAGTTGGTGCAGGCAATTTCTAAACTCATTGTGAATATGAAAAGATGAGAAGTGAAAACCTAACTTTCCACCAATTCTGGCCCAAATTGCCTGGAGCCCACTTCTTGTGTTTTCTGCCTGAATGAAAGGGCCATACACACGGTTTTGAGGATGAGAAGAGTTAGCTTTCATCGCTTATTCACAGAGCTGCAGTCCTCAGGCTTTCCCTTTAAGGTTTTAGCATGCTCAAGAAGTAAAAATAATAATACAGGCCAAGGTGGGAAACACAGAAAATGGCAAGTACCAAAGCGAGTACCCAAAAAGTAACACCAGGTGATTGTGGCAAGGCAAGACCTTCCCTTTTTAGAGGCCACCTGCTTCTTCTGCAGACCCCAGCATGGATCTCCCACACCTCTTACGCCAGATCCTCTCTCAGACCAGTCCTCAAGATGTCCCTGTGCTTCCCACTGCCATGGGGCAGGGCATGCCCACCAGCATTTTTTTTCCTCAACCAATATCATGTCTTCTAACTTGGATTTGCCTGTGGTGACCCATGGTGGCAGAGCACAGCCAGCTCCCAAAATACAGTGGCTTTATTTAAATAAAGATAAGTCTGCAGGTGTGACAATGGCACAACCTTTTTATTCCCTTTCATGTGGGTCATTGCAAACACCAGGTGAGGTTGAGGCATTTCAGATACAGGCTGGGGAAAAGACTGAGTGCAACAGAATAAAAGGAGCTGGAATAAGGACAAGTGATTATTGCACACAATAACCAAAGGAAAAATAACATTTTTCAGTCTTCCTCCATCAAGTACCTTTGATAGGGAAACGGTTAAAGTCCAAACCTTTCTCTTTTTACTCCCGAATAAGTGTCACAGTCTCTTGGCAGAACGAATTTCACCCTGAAAATTTCACTGACCCCATTCAGTTAAATTCACAGATCTTTTAAAGTTTTCCAACACCATCAAGCAAAAAAATAAACACTCACGATATTAAAAGCACTGCAAGAGACTGTTGGATTTGGAGAATTTTCCGTATTCACTCTCAGGCCCGAGCATATGGTTAGCATTTCGGCATCCGCCGGCAGCCAGGGACCGGCTGGGGGTGGGCTTGCCCCGGCTCTGCTCAACGGGCACTGGCCATCGCTGAGGCTCCCCGGATGCAAACAACAAGGTAGCTGTTTCTCAAAGAACACGAAAACCCTTCAACTGCCTGCAAAACACACAGTGTGACACCAGCACGAGATCGCTAAATGAAACAGCCTCCTCAATTTGACGTTGATCGGAAAGGGAAGCCACAAACCTGGAAGAAAAGAAGAGGCAAGAGCAAGGAATCCAGATGGCAAATTATTATTTGTTGTCTTTTAGACCAGCGCTGGACTGCAATCATGGCCCTAAGCTGCTGTTTACAACTAGATGAGCTATGGGTGATGCGGCCGTGCCGTTTGCTTAGTGTAATTCATGTGCTTACAGCAGTTGCCTGTACAGGTTCCCGGAGCAGGGTGGGCTCAGGGCAGCATCCAGGCAGCTTTCCTCCTGGACGTGGCAGAGCAGATACACCCAGCCGCAGGGACAGCCCTCCATGGATGGAAACGGTGCTCCCGCGTTTAAGTATCCCCAAGTGAAACACCATTTCCTTTAGGTATATCCCGTTTCCACTTCCAGGTAGGCTTTTCTTTTGCTTTTAGCTGGGTGGTTCATTATGATAAGCCACGACATCTTATTTTAAGTTGTGTGTATTACCAGTTTGACACAGTACACTAATATTTATTTTTTAAATCATTCCATGAAATGCTTTACTGATACAATTGAAATGGATATTAACTTAATGTTTGGCCTTATCAGGACCAATATTCACCAGGTTTCTTAAATCTGTCCAAGCCTGCTTACAAAAGGAGTATTTTGCAAAGCTGCAGTGAGGTAGAAGCAAATATAATATATTTCACACATTGTAAGAGACCGAGAGGACTAGAATTTAAAGTTAGCATGAGTCCATTTCCTAAAACCAAACTCACGAATGCTCTCCTCGTTTCTCTGAACACAGTATTCCTCCTGCAAAATGATCCATAACCAGCCGTTTGTCAGACTTCAGACCTTCCAGTAATGCTTACAATTTCCTCAAAAGTCAACATATATTTTCAAGTGGCTGAGTCGGGCCACAGGTAATTTATTGGCTGAAATCAAAATACGAAGTGAGGCATTTTGAAAGCTAATGTGTAACCCTGGATGAAATCCATAGTGCCACAATGTGTTTTAGATAGCAGTAATATTTATGACCAACAATTGTCATCGTTTGTTGTGTTTATGCCTCAGTTACTGTGTTATGTCATACACTTCTGCATAGTCAAAATCAGTGTTTCCATTTTAGAACTGTCTCACAGCATACCACAAAAAAAAAGTATGAAATTTAAGTAGCATACTTTAGTCAGCTAGCATGTTTCTCCATCAACCTTATCTTTCTTATCTTTAAAGAAAACTATAATTGGATAATCTTTACTTAATGTAAACTTCCAAAAGCTGGAAGCCATTTCAAGATTACACAGATTAACTGTTGGCTACCTGTGAGAACATGCTTCAACATTTCTATGAATTCAGGGTGGATAAAATCAAGTGTCTCCAGTATTTATGAAACTATTTTGGCAAAGAAGTGACTGGAAATTTGTCACACAGCCTTCAAGAAAAAATGATAACTTTTCTGTAGTGTCCTTGTCTTTCTTATTACCCCATAAGCCAGTCAGTTGGCTGGAAGCAAATAGTGGTTTTAATTTTCTGTTGGTTTGCAGAGTGCTGTCAGGCTCCCAGGTTAACTTCAGTACTGTCAGCTGCAAAAAGGAATATATTTTCAAAGTTCAGATCGTTTGATTTGGGTATACTTTTTACATGTACGGATACTCCTTGCTGTCTAGCTGCACAGCTGTCTGCAGAGAAACCAGCCCGACAGTGGATTATCCCCCTTCCACTGTGTAGTAAGATACAAACTACTACAAATATTTTCATATTTCTATGGTTTGAGGCATCAACAGCCACAGAGAAAATATGCCCTTTTCAACCAAGTTCCTACTTGTGTTCTCAATTGAATGAGGAGCTAATATATTCCTGGCAATACGCAACCCTTTTGTCTTACCATGGCATATGATTAATACTACGCCTGAATTTTGGAGAAGGACACAAATTTGCTGTCACAATCAAGTGACTTGTATGAACCAGAGTGGATACTGCAGCCGCCTGCTTGCTGCTGTTTCTGAAGTGCCCAGCTTTGTACACTTTTCCTCCCAGAAAATGAGGCTTGCTCTCCAGTGCTAGGCTAGAGAGATTCGTAAGATCTGCACTGTTTGCACGCTGTCTCCCCTGAGCCCACCATGAGCAATTAAGAAGCAATTAAGAAGCAATTTCTGGGTAAACTACATTAAGCCTTTTGGCAATTATCGCTGTTCTCCCGATTAATTTAAACTCTTTTCTCCCCTTGTTGCATCGAGTTCGGAAACTAATGATTAAGAGCAGTAACTTGATTTTGTCCATTAATGTTAGTTCCCAGTTACTGTCGTAGTTACACTCCACATAGAGATATCACTAAATAATTGAAAACCCCTAAATAATATTTAGATTCAGCCTTGGAGCAAACCTCTGTCCTCCTTAACTAGCAGGTCCACAGATGCCAGACACTATAGAGACTGAAGTAGACAGCCTGTATAAATATATGGCCAAAAAAAAATCTTATTTAGTTACAGAAGAATAAGTATATAGTAGTTTCCAATCGGTTTCACTGTAGCCTGTGGGTCTCTGGGGTACACTGGCTTCTTCTGAATGGTCTACAAAACTTAACAAGAAAAATAAGCCTATTGTCAGTAGGCTTCAATTTAACTATACAAGGGGCTGAAGCTCTGCTGGAAAAATGTGGATGTCTGCAAATGAAAAAGATTGAAAACCACTGACTGAAAACCACTGGCTATTCTGGCTGCATTTTTTTAAGGAAGACTGGAGTTACGCTGTAAGAAATGCCTTCAGAAGTATCTATTTACCTCTCACTAATACTGAAGACATATTTGAGTGAGATTTGCAAAGAAATTGCGATCTTTCAGATTTAAAGGTGATGCACAAATGTGAAATAGCGCTGTGTGTGACATGGAGGGCGCAGACCCTGACCTCAGGCAAGATGGTGGTTTGGAGAAATGAAGCCTTCAGCCATCGTGAGTCTCCCACCTTGGACCACTTCCAGCTCTTCCAGCCAGTGCCTGTGGGCTAAGGGGGATGCTGTTTCTCTTCACACCCCCACAGCCTTGAAGCCCCCCCTCCACCCACAGAAAACAACACTGCAGGCTGCTAAAATGGGGTGAAAACTCCCCCCCTTCAGCAGCTGAGCATCCAGGATCCCTCCATTATTACTGCAGAGAGACAGGGACCATCAGAAGCAGCTTAAGTTCAAAAAGTCATCTTTTGGAGGCACCTAGCTCTCTCCATTGACCATAGGGACAGCCCAGGTCCATCAGGTTCCTAACTCAGGTGCTTTGCTAACTTCACTTAAGTTATGTGGGTTTTTCAACCTAAGTAGCCACGGGTGACAAAGTGTCTTGACAAAGTGACAAGAGGCAGGAGATGTTCCAACAGGATGGGGAGTTTCCAGAGTCATACAGTTAATGGCAAATCTGGGGGTAAACCTTGGGTCTTCTCCATAATAAAAACCTTTGACCGGTCAGTGAATCTTTTACAAGGTGCTCAAGATCAGCGGTACCTGGCATCCAGTGTTTCCAAATGCTTATTAATGATTCATCTGATCTATTGACCTAAAGCAAAATTAGCTGTGAAAAGCATGGCAAAGCCACGCAGGCCTTGCAGGGCCGATTCTCAAAAACACAGCTGTCCCCAGCACTTTTCCGGTCACATTTTAAATGACTCCGGGTTTTCTTTCAGAACAGATAGAGCTGACCTGCGTTAAAAGTGCATGCAAAAAAACTGGAGCAAAATGCAACAGAGGAGGGGGAACATCATTAAGTTCTGGAAAAATGCATCGTGGGCAATTTCTTCATATAAAAGTATAACGAAGAAGAGAATTTCTGTCCCAGGAAGAGCTCCCAGCATTGAGTTCACTTCTCTTCTAAGAAACCTGCAGGATGTTTGTCCAGTTTAGGAAGAAAGCGCTCTCATTTTTTCAAAATATTCATTTGCCTATCTCCCCCGGTGCCACCGGGACCACCGCCTGCTCCCGCCCACCGCAGCATCCCAGCTCGGCAGGCGCTGGCAAGGCTGTGTGCACATTGCAAACTGCACTATAACTTGAGTAATCAATTCCCTCCCTAGGAAAGAGGCTGCTAGAGCATCACAGTGTTCCTGGAATGTTTGGAAATACTTGTCAAAACATGACTCCGGTTTCATTGTTAGTTCTATTAACATTCAAACATTTCCCTTGTTGATTAAAGGCATTGGCTCCATGCAACGTCTTAAAGTCAATACCTACCTGCCTCCTATCCAATTTCTTATGTAACTGCTGCTTTCCACACCACAAATGTTTTTCTCTTAATGATGAATGAAATGATTTATGCCACTATTACTACGCAGAGGCCTTTCAGGGCTGACGGAGGCCAAACCTCCCTGACCACAGGTTGCATTCTTTATGATGTTTGATCTGGACATCCAGCACGCTGTGTGAGGGGAATCGCATTTCTGCAAAAGCACAAGATCCCTGAGGTAGTTATCACTTTATTATGACAGAGCTGGACATGGTCCCACAAACAAGCTGCGGACCAGGAGTTGGTATTTGGGAAGGCAGTTTACCTTCCTGGGCTTTGGAGTGACCGATTGTACCATGGGGATAATAACACTTAACTATCCCCTACAGAGTTATCTCTGTTTATAAAGTATCCTGAGACCCTCAATTGCTTTTCCACTGCAAAGCTGCTGGACGTGCACATCAGATGTGGAATGCGTGTGCATGTTGCTTCTTATTTCAAAGGCCAGTAAAACCTATAGAGCCACCCAATTCTGTAACACATCCTGTATATTTAATACACCGATACGTGTCTGATCCACCCACCCTATCTCTGCAGCGCAATATACCCAGAGTGGAGCTTGCACCATGCTCTTTGGAAAAATAAAACTACCACAGGGACTGCAAGGAGATAGACATACAAATCAGGCTCTAGATGTGGCTGGGCTGGAGTCAGATGCAGCACTGTGTCAGCACTGTGTTGCGGGAGCACACAGGCTGTATTAAAACAGAATTAAGAATGGCTGATTTGTCCCCCTATTCGAGCCTTCCCCTGAAGTAAGGCAACGTGCCACTGAGAAAGAGCTTGCCTAAAAGTCGTAGTAATAATGCCCTAATATGACTAAAATTCTGCTGTCCCTAATCGATGAAAGCCCTCAGCTTGTATTTCTTTTAGGATGTGGCTGTTTATTCTGAAAGCTCCCATGCTGCTCACTTCGCATCCCATTCCCAACCTTGGAGTGGAGCAGAGCAGGGGAAAAGCCCCTGCAGAAAGCAGGGTCAGGATGTGGCCACCAGGCCATACAGCAGGGCCAGGACTCGGGGAAGAGCCTGGCATGGGACATCTCTGAAGGGCTGGAGACGAGGGGCGTTTCCGTACCCTAAATCTGCGGGTGGGCAGCTGGTGTGGACGGGCAGCAGCAGGCAGCTGGTGCTCTTTGGTGGTGTCTGGTCGCATCCAGGAGAGAAGACTTTAAGTACGGCCATTGGGCTCCCAGAAGCTCATCTTGGCAGCGTGTGGTTTCTCCTCACAGGCATCAGCCTGCACAGGTGGCTGGGGGATTACACAGGTTGTGGCTTCATTTCAAACGCCCCCCAAAGCAAGGCATCCTGCTACGCCCGCAAGTGCAACGCTCCAGCCCGTTTGCTTGAAGTGTCCTACATGGCGACGGCACGAATAGGTCTGGCAGGCAAAAGTGACCTCTCTCTTTTCCTCTCCAGGCTCCAGAGCATTGTCTTGGTTTACTCCAAGGACAGGGAACACCCAGCTTGTGCTGGTGGTCAATGGCACCTCCAAGAGCCACTCGTGACCCCAGCGCAGTCTCCCGGCAGGTCTGATTTTAAATCTTTGCTTCTCACACCCTCCACAGGCTCTCTCCAGTTTTTTTTTTTTTCTCTCCACTTCCTCCAATCGTCTGCTTTGCTCTCCAGGCTGCCAGCACCTCCCCGTATGCAGCTCTTGCAGAAGAGACTCGGTATGTCTCTCCAGCTCCCTCATTCCTTCTTATTTCACTTCAAATCAAACAACTCGCCCCTTGCAGAGCCCTCTGTTCCTCATCTGTCCACGCTGTTCGCTGGGAAACAAATCCCATAGGATGAGGTTGTGTTGCAGCCAGCTCGCAGAGGGTGCAGGCACAGAGAGAGCCTTCACAGGGTGGCTTAACCTCTCGCAGTGTTTACCCTGACAGTCAGAGTCCTTAATCTTAGCAACAACGACTATGGGCTTGAAATTCAATAAACCTGCCTGGAATTGCAGTCCTTTGGGCTGGCTAGCTAATAAAAAACGGTTTAGCCATTCCAATGCACCTTATTGATATAAATGGATAGTGACATGAGCTCTGGAAAACGTACCCCAGTGTCTGTATGCACTGATGCTATTTAACCCTTGGATGCGAAGGGGTGGGCAGCTGGGGCTTCTACTCACGCACACTGACACTGATCTCTGAACCAGCCTTTCAGTTCAGCCTGCTGAGCTCGTAAGGGTTCGTCGGGCTGAAGGAACAGCTCGTTACAGCACTGCGGGGCTGCAACACTCAGCCTGGCTCACAAGTTGGCTAGCAAGCCCCAGTTCTGATAAGAAATATTTGTCGATATTTATTGTGTGTACCTAACCCGATACTATTCAGAGACTTATGTGACCGCATCTCTGATCAAACTTGCCCAGCGTATTAAAACTTGCACTGAAGTTTCTCCTACTTCATCGCTTTGCTCCAACTCAGTATTGATTCAGGAATCGCTTTCTGCCAGCTAAGGAAGCAAGTTCTGCGAGGATCCACTGACAGGGATGTATGGGGGTACCCGTCCCCAGCACCGTTTTTGCAAGATCCGTATTAAGCCCAGCACGGCGTTAGCTCAGGGCGGTCCCTGTGCTCTGCTCTCTGCTTTGCTAAATACGACAGCTCAGATGCGCAGGCGAGTGGCTTGCAACGCTGCAGGGGAGAGACTGCAGGGGGAAAGGAAGCAGCTCATGCCACCCCGTCCCATCTCATCGCACATGCTCCTCCAGCAGTGTCCCCAAAGGTGACTCACGAGGAGCCTCGGTCCCAAGGGCTTTCGGACAGGCGTCTCACAGCCTGTCCCGTCCCCATCTTCCGGACAGAGAGGCAGAAGGGTCTGCTCAAAGCATTCACGCCTGGAGCCAATTTTGCTGAGAGTAACCTGTGTTTAACCTATTTTGAGACTATCAACAGGTTGCACTTTGAGAGAGAGAGATTAGCAGCCTCCCTCCCAGGCAGGGCTTTGGAGAGGCATGAAGGGAGAGATGGGTTTTAGCCATGCCAACACCCCCAGGGCCTGCAAGGCCCCCCAAATCTCTTGCCAGGAGAGCTGCTCTCAGTGGCCGAGCCCCCGCGGGGTCCGGGCAGATGGAGGTGCCATGGGAGCGTGACGGTGACAGGCTTGGACACGGAGAGTACCACTGACCATGTTGTATTTCAGCTGCTTGCTCAGAAAAGGGCAGCCGCTCACCATCCCTGAGCTGCCAAAAGGGGTTTGATTTTCATCACTGACAGCTCTGGATATTAAGGGGATAAACAAATATAAAGTTCTGGGAAGGGAATGTTTATAAAGGGTAAAAGGAGAACAAACACATTGGCAGCGAGAGTATCCCTGCATGAAGGGGAGTGCACGCTCCTAGCTTGAGGGGGAAGGAAAACTTTGGGGCTAATATGCAGCTTACGGCATAGTAGTCCTAAAATAAATGCAATTGTGTTGTGCAGGCTTTACTAGTCTACATACATGGATTTTTTTATAGGAAGAAAGTGGCTGAGACACAGTCCAGAGCCACAGTTTTTGCTGCACAGCACTACATCCCGGGCTCTGTTACGCTGGCCACCGCAGTGACGAAGCAGCATCAGAAAATCTGCGCTTAATCGGATCTGTGCTCCCCAGCCCCACGTGAGTGTGCTGCACCAGAGGTTAATAAACGGGAAACCTAAAAATATCCCACTCTAGGGAAAACTGCGAACCTTGAAGTCCTTCATACAGGACTATCTCAATACCCCTTTGATTTCCTGTTGTAAAGGGCTTCCAAATGTTATAAGCTTTTAGTTTTCCTCCAAATGAAAACCAGTTCAAAACCATTAAAGGGCTGAGCTGACTTGATCCGAGATGCAGACCTTTACATCTCCCAGCAACCTTAAAACTCCCCGGGTTCGGATTGGCCGTTTCCATCCTATCACCCTGCTCTAGGAGCATCACGAAAGCATTTGCCTTCACCTGACGCTGAGGAACACTCACTGTGGTGCTTCTGAAACACAGCCACAGTGTGAGAAACTGCCCTGAATTCTCACTTACATTTCTATTTTAGCTGTGGGCTTAGGAAAGCTCCTGATCTTCCTTTACTGCTCTTGCCTTGGAAAATGGGGATCGTAACAGTAACAATAACGGGTGTTGCTCTTACCCTGCTGACTTTACATGAGAACAGAATTTGGCCCTGCTTTTGCAGAAAGTCATCTTCAAAATAACGACGGCAACAACTCCCCATGCAGTGTTATAATTACGCTGCTGTTGTTGTTTTTATTTTTATCGATTTTCTGGCACCTCCAGCACAGCAGTTGTGAGAGCAAACATCGTGCAGTTTGACACGCTGCCAAGCCATCTCAGTGACGGTGAAATAACCACATTTTATTTATATGTCTGCTTTTCCCCCCATTGTTTTCATTTAAACCGGTGGTGTCACTGGTGAGGGTCTCCGCTGACATGGAGGATTTCCTCGCCACAGCCCCGTCTCAATGCTTCCCCACACAATGCGACAGTATTGAGATGTCAGAGTCTCTGTGCCTGATAAAGGTGTCAAGACAGATCCCGGTTGCAGCGACAACAGCGCGAACTCCGAGCCCGCCACGGCGGCTGCGAGTGATCCCTGCCGTACGCCCTCGCTGAAAGCCAAACCTCCACACCGCCCCGGCTTTTTCTCTGACCCAAACAACCTCGGCTTGACTGTTAGACAGGTTGGGTTTTCGGGCCCCCTATGCAGAACGCTTTCAGGTCTGGTAATACGTGCATCTATTTTGGGTGAATGAGCTGCTGCGTCAAGGGGGATTAAAGCAGAGCTGTGACTTCTCCGTACGAAGCCGCTCAGATCACTTGTCAGCAGTAACTGATGCATGTCACTTAGGCAACTCAGCTGTGTCAGGCATCTCCGTGATGACCACGATGTCCCTAACCATGACTATGATAGCGACTAGATCATCGTAATCATAACTAGGTACAAGTGACGTTTAATCAGATTTTATTAAAGTAGCTAGTCCAGTTAGCGGCAGCAAACATGCAGAGTCCGTGGAGGCTGTTATTACTCCCATCAATAAAACACAGCGATTCCAGGTGTTTGGTGGGCAAAGTCAGGGCGCCCAAAGCAGGCTGCACGCCGGCGACTTCGTCTCGGGGTACAGCGCGGCAACCCTGCCGGGGGAGTGGGTGCGTTGCCCATTTGCTGTGCGAGTCCTCAGGCTGAGCCAAAGCTTTGCGTGCCCTTTCTGTGCCGCCCCCGACCCACGGATCCCCCTCCAGCCTGCTCTCACCGCCTCTTTCCAGAAAATGCACTGCTACAGGGCCAGAAAAAGAAAACACACGGGTGCGTTTCGCGGCACACGATGCCACTCTGGAGCCGCAATGGGAGCAGTGCCGGGGGGGTTTGAGCCGGCTTTAAACTCACGTCTACGGGAAAAGGGTGCCTGCTTCACCCCAGGGACTCGGCGGGAGCCGCCGCCTGCCCCGAGCGGCCCCCGGCCGCCCCCTTCCCCCTCCCGGCGGAGACCTTCGCCCCCGCGCAGCCCCGGGGGCCGGGCGCGGAGCTCAGCGCAGCGGAGCGGGCGGCGGGCGCGGCCCCCCGCGGCGGCGGCGGCGGCGGCGGCGGCGGCGGCGGCGGCGGCGGGGCGGGGCGGGGCGGCGGGGCGGGCGGCCCGGCCCGGCGGGCGGGGACATCGCGGCCGCCCCGCTCCGCGCCCGCGCCGCGCCGAGCAGACGCAGGGAGGCCGCGGCGGCGGGCGGGCGGCGGCGGCTCCTGCGGGCGCGCTCGCTCCCTCCCTGCCTCCCTCCATGCGCGGTGCGCGGCCGGCCGCGGGGCTTGCGCAGGTAGGCGCCCCGCCGCCGCTCCGCGCCCGGGCTGCGCGCGTCCCCTTGCGCTTTTTTACTCCCCGCAGCGCTTCTTTTTTCCTTTTCGCTATTATTTTTCCTTTCTGTTTTTTTCCCCTCTTTCTCTCCGTGTCGGCACCAGGGGCGGGGGGCTTCCTCCTCCCCCTGAGCGCCTCTCTCCCTCTCCCGGCAGCGCGGCGGCGGAGCGGAGCGGTGAGCGGCGGCAGCATGCGGCCGGGGGATGTCTGAGGCGGGCGGTGCGGCGGCGGCGGCGGCGGCGGCCGCGCTGCCCCGGCGCCGCGCCGGAGGCATGCGGGCGGCCTGGGGCTCCGTCTGGTGCCTGTGCCTGGCGGCGGCCGTCGGCGGGATGCCGGCGGCGCGGCGGGGCGGCGGCGCGGCGGCGGAGAGGAGCGGCGGGCAGCCGGCAGGTAAGGCTGCGCGGCCGCGCACACGTGCTCCGCGCTGCGGCTCGGGCGGGGGGGGGGGGGGGGGCGGCGGCGGGGGCCGGGTTCAGCGCTACGAGCCGAGCCCCCCTCTCGGGGAGAGTGGAAGGGCGGGCGGATGGAGGCCGCCGGAGCCGTCTTCGGAGCGGGAGTTACAAGCGCGGCGCCGGGGAGGTGGCAGCCGGGCCGGGGGGACCCTGCTCTCACCGCGGCTCGGGCAAGCCGCAGAGGCGCCCCGGAGGGAAGAACTGCTTTTGGGACGATCCCTGCCTCCAGGAGCCCTCTCCCAGCGGTGCCACTGCGTGCAGCGCCCCGGGTTTGGCCCGCGTCTGCGTTCGTAGCTGCAGCTGGGGAAGGGAAGATGCCTCCGTGCGTGTGTAGCGCGCATCTTCAGCGCACATCTGAAATGCTCTGGCGCTGTGTGTTCGGCTGGGAAAAGTAAGGAAGGGTCATTTATATCCACGTCTTGGGAGCAAAACTGGAGTTGCGACAGCTCCGGGTACGCACACGCTGGATCCCGGCTTAGTAAGTGCGGCTGTGCTGGGAACGGCATTTTGGGGAAGCCAGTAAGGATCTCCCCTCGAGTGGCAGCACGGCAGTTGCAAGTGAAAAAAAAGTTAACACGTCGGACAAAAGCTGGGGGGTTTTGTTTGTTTGGTTGGTTGGTTGGGTTTTTTTTTTTTAAATATCATGTCTCTCTGATACTCCTCAGCTGCTACCTGAGTCCCTGTTTATATTTCAAAGCTCTTTAACGGAAGGGAACCCCCTCGCAGCCCCCGTCTTCGGGATTGCATGTACCCGGCAGAAAGTTTCCATTGTTCAGGAAAGGGTTTGAAGCCTGTTTGCCAAAAAAGTGACAGGGGAATAAATGGGCTTCGTGGAGGCTGGGGGTGGGGGCATTACTTTCATACCCCTTTTGGTTAAAGCTATAAATCACACCGGGGGTTGGTTTTGTTTTCAAGAAAGTCCTAATAAAACACCAGATTCTTAGTGTAACTCGTTTGGCTCATTTTTCACAGCCAAAAGAGTTGATTTATGGGGCAACATCTCAGCGACTTGGTCAGAGCAGATGAGGTCGGTGTGCGGGAGGAAGCGAGCAGGCTGTGCTGGTCACGGGGCTGGGAAGCGGCAGAAACGAAGTGTCCCCAATTCTCCCGGTTTTAGGCTGAAATACGTATTGGCGCTGTCACTTCGGGCGCAGTTGAACCCACGGGGGTGGGGAGCAGCCTCGGTGGCTGCGTTGGCAGTCACCTGGGTTGCCACCTACGTCTGCAGCCCATAGCTTGGGGTTGATGCTGTGTTGAAGTGGTGCTAAATCCTTTCCCGTGCTCTAAGACACCTTTGCAGGTTGAGGTTTAGGATGCTGTTTGCATTGTAACAAGTGGGGGTACCCGGAGGTCGCACTGAGGGAAACGTCCCTCTAGTGATGTCTTTAAACTGAGCGATGGGTTGGGATTTCCAGGGGCTCCGGTGGGAATACTCAGGACAGGGTCTCTTACCGCTCTGTCAGCTTTCTCCAAAGTAAAGGTGTCGCTGTCAAACCCCCCTGTGCTCCCTGGGAGCAGGATTGGGCCCTGAGCGGAGGGCTCCCGTTAACCCCAACACGCAGCGATGCCTCCAAGGGTTGCCCCGTCACTCTGAGCTGCTGGAGGCTCCCGTGGGTGGGGGGCTGCGAGGGCAAGGGGAGCTTTGCGATGCCGGCAGCTCTCCCACCACCGACCACGTGCGCGGGGACGCGTGAAGCCGGTGCTGCTCGCCCAGCTCTGCACCGAAGCCAGCGGCCCCGCCAGCGCGGGGGCACCCGCTGCCCGTCCGACCTGGGGGGGGAAAGGTTGTGCAAAAGAAACTGTAAAGAATATAAACCTTCAGAGCCAAGTAAAAACACATTTTACTTTTTCAGTCTTTTTGAATTGAATGGTAAAAAGCAAATTCTTTCTCCTAGTCAAATGGGCCATGGGGTATTAGCTCATTACTGAGGGTTGTTGTTCGCTGGGCTTTGCATTTACAGTCTAAGGCCTTATTTTCCATAAAGGGGCTTGGAAGGATTTTTCCCCAGTGATCTAATTCTCCACACGGGGCTGTGAAGGCTATAACAGCTACTGCTTTGTGCCTATACTCAGCTACATAAAACACACATTGAAGGGAGGCATTCTCGAGGTATGTGTATGTTTGCTAATATGAATACTCGCTATTAGCGGAGGTGGAGGGGGTGCAGGTTTTAACATCTCCGCAGGGAGGTGTTCGGCTGTTGGCAGGAAGGAGGCAGATGGCGGGGCTGTTGCTGAATAGAAGCTAAACTAAAAACACCAGGGGCCTCATCTGGGCTGAGTTTCTCTTCTCTCCCTTTCTCGGGGCTGCTGCGGGAAGAACAATGTCAAATTTCCCCCCCCCTCTTTTTTTTTTTTTTTTTTTTTTATGAATGAAAGTAGAGAGGCGAGGCAGGATTGAATGTGTATGTCATTCAGGAGCTATGACAGAGATGATTAGGGAGGTCAGTGAACTCCTTTGCAGCCCTGAGCATGCGGTCACTCTATTCAGCAGCCACAGAATAGACATCAATATAAAAAAGCCCGTCCAATTTGCATTAGTATTCAGATAAAGATATTACTTCGTACGATTTGTGAATGTCAAGTAACGCTGGCCGTTTTCTTAGAGAGCAGACCAACTGAAATGGCAACGTTTCGCTTTTAAAAACTTCTGATAACCGGCCTGTCTCCTGTAGCTGGTTTGTATGTGTCTGTCTGCATACGGTATACGTGAAAAAGGGAATTTCTGAGCTTCTTAGGATTGGTATTGCACTAGTTAGCTGCTGAAGCTGTCTGTGTGCATTGAAAGAGCTTTGCAGAGAGCCGCTAACGTTTGAGCAGGTTTGTGCGGGAAGGGGAGAGCTCTCCCAGTCTGTCAGGAGTAAGAACCAAAGTTTCCTTGTGCAGCACTGGAGTCCAGTTGTCACCCAGAGCTACTGCACAGGCAGTTTTCAAGCCAAAAGAACGGAAAAGGTGCCGTTTCGGGATTTTGCTTAAGTTGAATGGCGGGGCACGTACCAATTCCTGTGACTTTTCTGCTTGGAAAGAACTGGTGATGCACTGGTTGAGATGTTTTTCTTCATGCAGCTGATGGGCTCTTGTAGCCTTTCAGCGTGCACCCAGCGGAGGGTCCAAGGTGTAGGGTACGGCAATCCGCTTCGCTTTGTGTATCTGAGCATTTCAAAGTTCACCCTGAAATTACAAGGGTATTGAAGTGAGTGCTAAATGGCACCAGCCACTCCTGGAGCCGGCCTCCGGGTTTATGCATTAAAACCCTCTAAAAAGAGTCTCATACCTTGATGGTGCTTCCTACGTTGTGCCTGAGACCAGAAACCCTCTAGATTCAGTGGGCAGCTATGAGCGATACAGTTCTGAGATTACAAGTTGATCCATTTGTTCTCATTAAACAGCAGCAGCTAAAAAAGCTAATTAAGTCTTTAATGTTGAGGCTAGCATATTTTACTGAGCAATAAAATCAGAGGATGATGAAATATGGTTGGGTTTTTTTTTTTTAAATCTATTTCTTACCTAGCAAATAGCGAACTAGAAAGTCTGTTCCAGTGCAGAAATGGACTCATTAATGTATTTGATACGAGCTGTATAACATCACGTCTTCTACGCGTATTGACAAAGGTCACTCCAATTAATTCTGAGGGTTTTTTTCTTTTAATTAAGACTTCTATTAACAACCACTGAGTAGGGAATGTGATGAAAGTAAATCTGAAAATTGTGTAGCGAAGTGTTGATCTGCTAATTAAATCACGCAATTAAAGTAAGCCACTCTGACCAGCATGTTAACTTTTACGACTCACTCCAACAAATCTTGAGCATGTTTGGGAAAGCGTACCTGTCCCGAAGCCTGCCTGAGCGGGGTTTTTGAAGTTAGGTGAACACTAAAGAAATCTTGGTTGCTGCATCCCCGCTGCCTCTGGACTGTTTCCATCCAGTGGGACCCAATCTGCTGCCTGGACAAAGCTGAAATTTCACGTGAAGCTAGGGGAGGACTTTCTTCCCCTCAATAAGGCTGGAAGAATTTTTTCCTCTTAAAGTATCATCAATAAAAGTGACCTTTCATATCCAACTATATGCTTAGAAAGCTGTCCTCCCTGAAAAGTTACCACATACATCTGCTATTTCTGTTAGAGACCCTAAAAGATAGGGAATCACCCCAGTTTCTGAGCAGTTAATAAAATTTCCAGTTTACAAAAGCATTTGACTAAGACTTTTCTGACAGTGAGCTGTCAGCTGGCAGACAGAGCTGTGACTGAACCCTAACTTCAGCTAAGGTTGGGGCATGGCCTGCTGGTAGGTTTTTCTGGCTGGTCGTTGGAGTGCGTAGGATCCGGTGCAGGAGCCTGGGCATGAGCCCTGAGGCGTCAGGATAGGTGGAGAAGTGGCTGTGTTCTCCTCATAGTTTAGCTTTTGGCAATTTTTAGTATATGTGGAGTAGAATGAGCAGGAATGTTACAAATTCAGATATTTCTACTACAAATACAGGTGACATTGCCAGTTGGGTGACTTTTTCCCAGCTAGGCTGGACCTGATACATAGATGATCAATTAAACCAACTTTATTTTTATTCTGTTTCCCTGTTTGAATAGACTTTTCTCTTTCTCTTAGTGTGCTACGTGCTTGCAGCTTTTCCGATGTCCTGGAGATTTGTCTGGCTCTGCATACCTGTTTCTTCTTTTTTCTGACCCTTCAAAAAAAAAAAAAAAAGGCAGCTTGAAATTGCCTGCTTGCTCAGCACCTTCCAAGCCATTTGAGAGCGTGGTTTGATGGAGCTGTTTCAATGTTTGCCGTTTCATCTCTTTTAATAGTGGTTAGTTAATAAAATTTATTCTCCTCCACGTACCAGGCTGGATGCCAGAGATGATGGTGGCTTGGTAAAAATTCACCATACCTCCCTTTTTTTGCGGTAAATGGGACTGCGGTTGAGCAAAGCCATTCATGGTATGTGAAAGCGGGCAGTCCAGGCTGCTAGGAGGAGCAAATCCGATAGCACCCCCTATGCAAACGCTGGGCTCAAACCATGTCTGAAGACACGTACGATGCCAAAAGTGCCTTAAAATACCTTGTAACACCCTGACTTTTTTTCCTTGGTGTCCTACATAGCTTATCAGTTTACTGTTTGCCCCTCTTTTGGCTGTTTATCTGGTGATCTTGTAAAAAAAAAAAAAAAAAAAGAAAAAAAAGGACTTTTTCTCTGAAGTAGAGCTGACTGTCCTGGTGCCCTCTTTCTGATATGCTTACAGCTCAGGTTGCCAAGTGCTGTAGATATGACTTAAATCCCTGGATGTGTGAAGAAGGGCTTTTATTCCCCTGGTGAATGTGGTATTCCTGGTGTGCTTACCCCTAAAGTATCTGCTCCTTGGCTTGAATGACCAGGAAGGTTCTGTAATATCAAAAGCAAACAAGAACTGTGAGATACGAGCTGAGTAAAACCTTTGGTAAACTTAGTAGTTAAAATGTGAAAGGTAATCAGACGTAAATCTGCCCTATTATTCTGATAGGCTATCTGGGGGGTTGTCGCATTCAGGTGGATAGCAACTAGCCAGGTACTTAAATAATTTTTTTTTTTTTTTTTTTGCTGTGACACTCAGGTTATACAATAGAGCAAAGTGTTGTGGTTTTGTTTTGTTTGTTTTTTTTTTTAAAGAATAGCAGCACAGTCAAATAAGAAAACATTTTTCCAGTAGCTGCTTCAGTGTCAGACGTATTCATCTAAAAAAGGTGCGGTTTTTATTGTAGAGAGGGAGGTAGGTCTTGTGTGCTGACCTTGCTTTCTCAAATCCGGAACGCAGGGGAAGGTAAAGAGTTGGTTAAATAAAAAGGTTATATTAAAATTTGGAAGGAGATTGCTTTATCACGCAGAACTGTATGCAAAACAATTACCATGTGCTTACACGTTTAGCATCTGTGAGATTTTTGGGTCTGTGCCATTTCTGCAGGTTGCGAGGGGTTAAAAGTATTAATGACTCAGAAGTGAGAAGGGTTCCAAGTTTTCGGGTGAGGAAAGGACGCAGTCCAGGATCGCTCTCTGCGAGCGAGCGAAGCTCCGCGAGCTGCAGTGTGCGCTGCAGGCACTTTGCCCTGGGAATGCCGCAGCATGAGGACCCCAGCGTCGGTGTTGGCACCCAGGGGTTGTACTGTGAGCTCTTGAACTACCTGAAAATGTCAGCCTGACGCGTGGCAGCGTGTTCGTTTGGGTTTTTTCCCCTTTTCCGTTTCACCCAAGGAGCCAAGCCATCACTACGTCCCTTAGTTTGAGTATAAGGTTTTTAGGGAAAGGAAATAACAGGCGATCCATGGCGCACCATAGCGTGCCAGAGACCCGCGAGGATGGCTTCTCAGGTCCTGCTGTTTGATAACTGATGAAAGTATTTGTCGGCTTATCTTCATTTAATGCTTTTGCCCCCAGAAGTGGAGTGTTTTACAGGTGTGCCTTTATTGCACCAAACTACCATGTGCCGTTCACAAGGAATCTCACTGGAGTATTTCAGCTGATGTAGTTAAACCGGTAAAGCTTTGGAGGCCAGATCACTGCTAGGTTATAAGGATTGGGCTCGTACCCGGCGGTAAGGAAGTAAAATGGAGCTGAAGCATTTTGGAGTTGACCTGGGGCGAGTTGAGCGTAGGGGGAGTCAGCAAAATAGCTGGGTATTGCTTAGGGGCCAAACCTGGTGGTGGTTATGTGGTGCGTAGGCGAGCTCTCGCTGACGCCAGGAGAGAGGAGCAATGCGAAGTAACAGGCAAGAAGTGGAGAGCCTGACTGTCGTAGGGCTCTGAGGAGGGTGCTAAGGACGAGAGCACCTCTGAGGCTGCTCTCACAAAATGCAGGCGGCACCTGGCCTCTGCAGAGGCGGCGTGCAGATGTGGTCCCCGTAGCAGGACACACATCCCAGGAGCAGTCTGGTCCCCTGTGTTGCTGGTGGTGGCTCTGCTGAGGGACCTACTGGGGGGTTTCATCATGGCGTGGGGCAGAGGAGATCATGTGAAGGCCTGAAGGTGTTTCTGCTCTGGGCTCCTCGGCGTACCGCCGGGTAACGTGCGTCACCCTGGACTGACAGCTCATCCCCTCTTACTCCCCCTGGGGAAGGCAAAATACACATCTATGAAGGCTTTTCTTTTGAGGAAAAGGGAGCTATAGGAGATGTTTGATTTTACTTTGATGATTGGCAGAGCTTGTAAAGATCTTTCAGGGCAAGTTTGGCTCCCAGTTCGGAGGGTTGTTGCTTCGTTTGGGGGTTTCGCCGTTCTCTGCTGCTTGTAGTCCTGTAAAAATAATGAGGTCCTGATCTTGCACCTATGGAATCCTAAGCAAAAAAGCCCCCATTGATTTCCAAGGGAGCAGGCTGAAGCCCTTCACAGATCGTGGTGGGAGCGGCTATTTAGCATAAGCAGGGATTATTTGGAAAGTTTTCCAATGACCCAAACATTTTAGCAAGCAGAGGAAACTTGGCGGGTAAAAGGGCTCCCCGGTTTGGGGGTGGGGAGATGCCCGGCGCTGCTTCATGGGGGTCATCCCTGCCACCAGCTCCCCGTGACCTCCCGTTCCTCTCAACCTGCTGTAACGCAGACCTTCGCTTCCCATCTCGGTTTTTATAACGCCAGCTTTGATGCCAGCCAGCGGCAGCGTCGCAGCTCAAACGTGAGCGCCGAAGGTGACGGCCACGGCCTGGGTCCCCCGCGACCGCGGTGCGAGTCCTGCGCAGAGCCGAGCCGCAGCGCCGGCCGCCATCTCCTCGTGCCCCATCCTTGTTGCCATCGGATCGGTGTCGGCCGGCATTAGCCCCCGACGCCGTGATCTGCGAGCCGCACAATGCGCTGGGGAAAGTGTTAATAATCCCCCGCGGGGGTCTGCGGGCGAGCCGGGGCTGAGCCGGGGCTGAGCCGGGGCTGCCCGTGGGCAGCGTGGGGCCGCCCGGGCCGCTTGCATGGGGACAGGAGCAGGCGGAGGAGCTTTCCTGGCACTTCACGGGCAGGCAGAGCGAGGGAAAAAGAGTTTTCTCGGCAGGTTGCGTGTTTTTTTTCACACCCCCCCCTTTCACGTACAAGACTTGAGCACAAGAAATTCCCTCCCAGCAAAATCTTTCAGCAGCTAGTTTGGAGGCTGTAGGTCTTGAACTACCCAGTGATTTGATTTTTGTTTAAAATTGTTTAAATTCTCTATATAGATGCCCCCAGGCAAGCGTTTTGTTTCCAGCCGGTAGCGGGATCTGTGCAAGATGAGCGTGCTGATTCCCCGAGATGTGCTTTGGGAGATGGGGGTATCGGAGCTAAAAGTGAAGAGGAAAAAGCAGTTGCAATGGGAAGATTAGGGAGTTAAGAGTGTGCCCTGACAACTAGCATCTGCAACCAAAGATAAATCCTCCATGAGCCTGTCTTTAATTAAAAGAATGATTGGAATTAGGCATAGTACCATCTCTCCTGATCTGTATCATGTGTATCTGTACAAATAAAGCGTTTTTGGGGAGGGAGAAGAGAAAAACACCAGATTTTAATCTTTCTTTGGTAGCCGATATGTCTGCCTTTTGAAGGGGCACATTTCTCCCTGTCTTAGAGTACCCAGGCTTGTTGACAGTAAACAACTGTCACTTGGCAGTTTATGAAAGAAGAAGAATGTTTAAGAAAACATGTCCAGTTTAAATAGTTATGTTAATAGGCTGCGGATTCATGCAGAAGTGGGGGGGGGGGAGCCGGTAAATGGAGGTGCATAAATTAGCTGGTATTTACTGCGTAAGAGATGAGCTGTGAGGGAATGCAGTTGGGAAAAAAAATAAAAAATACATTCATTTTTACAGCCGGTGTGTTATGCATGATTTCGCAGCTTTCTGTGAAATCTTTTTTTTTTTTTTTTGCTAGGGAACACTCAGTAAAGCCTCTTTCTTGCAGCGTGCGGTGGGTTGGGCCCCAGGAGGCCCCTGGGTGGGACGAGCCGTGGGGCTGGGAGCCCAGCACTCCCACTGACCGGCCCTAATGCTGCTTCACGCTCCACGGGCAGCACTTAGACCTTGCAGCCGCCCCGACGTGTCCTTAGCCTTTGCTTCACAGGGCTGATCGGAAGAGGAGACGGCAAGGAAACTCTGCATCCCCATTTGCAAACTGATTAATTACAGAAAGGAAGGAAAAAAAAGAAGTAAGAAATGGCAGATGGTGTCCTCTCTGCATCCTTGCCCAAAGTTGCCACAAATCCATCACCCACCTTCTTCCGAGTTAAACGCTCGTGAACGTAGTGAGTGATGAGCGAGCGCAGAGCGTTTATTCCAGCTCAGCCCAAAGGCATCGGTGTCAAAAGCGTAATGAGTGAGGGCCTGGTGTCAGGCACTTGAAATCTGTAATTAAGCATAAAAATAAGTTTCAGGCTTTCCAGGCTCCTGATTTCCCTGGCTTGGGAACAAGGGTATAAGCGGTTATTGGGGGGTGCTGATATTAGTCTTGAGAATACTGGGTAAAGCCACCCTCCTGCACCCCCAGCTCCCATCCTAGCTGGGATACAATATAAATACAGTAAATACTGTGGAGTTTAAATAAATACAGTGTAGATACTGCATTACAGATACTCCACATTTCTTTCGGCCTTGGGTATCTCGGAGGGGGGCATCTTGACAGCAGCACCTTCTCTTGCCCTTGTTTCAGGTAAAGCAGAGAGCTGCAGGAGCAAATGGGAACCCTCAGAGTGTGGACGAAAAGGTCACCCTTAATTTTCTTTTGGCCAGTGGTTCAATTAGTACTGCTGTTATTTGGCCAAGGAGGCAAAGGAAACCCAAACCTGAAGCCTCCTGCTGCAGGAATGCTTTGAGATCTGCCCAGACAAAAAGGAAAAAACCTCCTAGAAAGTGGTTATTGAGCTGTACTGGGACTCCAACCTGTGTATTATTTAGCGAAGGAATGAGATTTCTGCCTCATTTTTACGTGTAGGCGTGCTGGCATCTTGGGATTTGAGAAGGCAGCGGGCTTCTCCATTGGGAAAGTCTTCGTGGCGGGATGGGAACCACAGAGGTGGCTGGGGGGACAGCAGGGGTTCTGCTTTGCCCCGTCTCCCTCCGTGCAGGGGCAAAAAGGGTCAGGTCTGTACCCGCCGCTCCAGTTTCAGCGGTGGGTCGCTGCCCGAGGAACTGGGCTGCCCGCCTGATGCGTGGGGTCCGGTGACCCCCCGCAATGTAAATCCTTCCTGCGAGGAGTCGTCTGCACGCTCTGAACAAGGTCATCTTGTGGGTGGAATGTGTTAGTCCTGGCAAAAAGGGCCTGAAACCTCCTCGGGTGCTTTCAAAATACATGTAAATGTTTGAAGTGGAGGTTCTCTCCCCCTCTGCCCCCCTCCTCCCAGTGCATAGCAAATGAGGTGTGGACAAGCAGTGCAGTCTTTGCAGGAATAACTTCACCGGGTGCTCAAGCCTGGCTGTTTTGGGGATGAGAAGGAGCAGTTGGAGGAGCAACACGTGGTGTCTCGGGCCAGGGAGGAAGAGGAGATGACCTTGAATTAGCCACCCACCCTTGGAAAGGGAGTGGGGGGGCCAGACTACTGTGGGCAGCTCTTGCTCCACTTATGGGTGTATACATCAATGTGGATAAATAGGTATAAATATGTGGGGAGGTTGTCCAACTTCGTGTCTTCACTAGTGCTACAAGGTGGTGGTTCATCCACCCATCCCACCCAAGGGAGCGTGGCTGAAGCTTAGCTTCAGTGCCTGACTTTCAGACAAATCCAGCCCGTGGGTGGCTGCTGGACTCAGTTTTTATCGTCCATGTTTTCTCTCTGCAGAAGAGAAATGGCTGGGTTTTTTCTCCCTCTGCTTGCCTGTTGCAATGACCATCCCTGCTGTCACAACAGCATCCATCTCACTTGGACCCTTGGGTGCTCGTTTGCAGAGAGAAAGAGGTTTTAGAAGTGTTCCTGGTAGGGGAAGGAAGGGAGAAGCTGGGAAAATCAGACCGTGGAGGACAGGGCAGGTGTCTGAAAGCGCCTGTGGAAGGTCCCTGGCTCGTGCAGGCAGGACCAGCCACGTCCTGCTGCAGGACACTGGAAACGACCCTCTGCAGAGAGTGCATTTCCTTACAGAAGCATTAAAATAGCTGTGTATAGAGGTGTCTAACCTGCTTCTGGCATTACTGGAGCCTAACATAGTACAGTTCATAGAAGATGATTATTTGGGAGCATTAAAACTGCTTGAAGGGAGTGGGAACCGAGACACGCATGACTTCTTTGAACTCTCTCTTAATTTATTATGTGCAGTCCGAAACCCGCTGTAATAGATACGGTTGCAGGAGACCATTAAAAGGTCTGTTCTGGTGAACCTGATGCCCTGCTGTTGCTGCTGGAAATGATAAACCGCGTTTGGGTCGGATGGTATGCGATGCCCTGTGTGTGTGCGCGTATGCATGGAAGCCGGTAAGTCCTGCTAATTTAGGGATTGTTTTCCAAGTCTGTTTTCTATAACTCTGTAGACTTAATACAAATAAAGAATGGACCAAGTTTCCTGTGAGAAGCGCAGAACAAACGCTAAGCGTGGGATTTGAATGCAGAAAGGTGAAAACACAAATGTATACAGAAACAGCAAGTCAAACAAGCTGAAAAAATATTGTAAGGTTGATTTAACAGAACAGTGAACTCAAAGCTGTCTAATCCCTTTAGCAGCCTTCTTTGAAAAGGAGAAATAAAATAATTTTTTACATCCACTTTTCTTTTGCCATCTCTCCCAACTCTTTCTAATAATGCTGAAGGATAAGAGTTGAGTTTAGCGCAAGGACAAAGTGTTGCAGCTTCAGTTAGATGTGCTTTCTAAATAACAAAATCTTCGTTTGTCATTCGCAACTTTAGATTAAAGTGGATCAGACTTCCCGAAAGGAGATTACTGTTAAACTTCTCCAACTTGGGTACCTGGCACCTAAGTCTTGCTTGAGGCACTGAAATAACAGGCTTGGTTTTGAAAGATGCTGAGCCAGGTCAGGCTCTGCATTTAAATCGCTTAAGCACTCTTAGAATCTGGCTATTCATTTTGATGCCTAGATATGGATTTCTGGGCTTAATCACTGACCTTTGCATTTCAAATGTTTGGCCTTTGTTTTCTTTACTAAGTATGCAGACAGAGCGGCCCCCAAATTATTATTTTTCCTTTCACACAGTTGAAAAGAGCTAGCAGAGAAGACTTGAAGTTCTGCGTCTTATTACAGAGAAATAGGGATCTTTGAAAAATACCCTTTTATGTAACTCAAGGGAAACTTGACAAAAGGAGAATATTGACTTATTTTCATTCACGTGAACATGACCCGTCATATATCTAAAACCCACAATCAGTTGGAAAAAACCCCACCCAAACTACCCTAAACCTTTGCCCTCTCTTAATCCGTGTACAAGAGGGTCTTTTTTTTTTAGATGTGCTTTTTTCCCCCCCGAAATAGAGGCAATTGATAGGCTCATAAACAAATACCAAACATTAAGTCCTAATCTCCATATAGAGGAGCCTGACCCTTTTTATGGAGAGAGAGGGTAGAGGGAGGAAACGGGGCCAGGAGTTTGAGGTTTAATGCTTATTAAAGTTTTAGTGGGTGGGAAAATGCGATCAATAAATTTTGTTTAATGCCTCGAAACTGGTGTTAGTTTTCACTAGCTACACTGGAGAGTAGTTTTCATTTTGAAACTAGGACACTCGTAGTTGGAATGACAATTAATGTGGAGTGAATATGGTCCCAGTTGGAAGCCGATTTTTTGAATAGCATGAAAACTCCCCCCACCTCCCCGCCTTGGCTCCGGAGTGGGGTAGCTTCCGTTTTTAATTAGCGAACCAGGCAAAATTTAGCTCATTGTGTCTTTCTGCTCCTTTGGCCCAGTGGATAACTTGGATTTCTCCATCTTGCTGTCATGAGGCTGTTCTTTTTATTTTTTTTCTTCGGTTTTGGTGCTGGGAGGAAGGGAGGGGGGGGCTTCAGGATACTTAGGATTAAAGTCATTGTTCGGGGGTATTTGCAGCCAGCTGCCTGCATTAAATGAAGATTAGAGGAGCGCACATTAAAAGTGCAAGGGAAATGCAGAGGAGCTGGGATTTGGGAGCTGCATAGCTGTGAACCGAAGGGGAAAGGTTGGGGCTTTATGGCAAATTTTTTCTGGTGCCATGTGATCTCAAAGCCCACTTCAGAAAAGCATCCAAGTAACTGCCAGGGCCAGGCCTGCCTGGGAATTGTAAAGGGACCGTGAGTCTTTGCATCCCTAAAAAGTTCCTCTGAGGTAAACCTAAATTTTTGGGCCTGGTGAACTTACGTATTGCTTAAAAATTCATCTGCAAGAGCACTTAAGGGGTGGTGAACATTTTGCTAGAATTCACTAAGTAGCTGAAAACCCACCCTGAAGGTCAAAAATGAAGTTTTGAAGGATTGTAGGAAGGAAATGAGGGTGTAGAGGAGGAGCCCAGAAAAAAAAACTCAAAAGAATTATCCACCAATGCATGCCTATTCTTTTAAGGATTTAATAAGACAGTTTAAAAATATTTCCAAAGATTGAGTTTCTCTCCTTTTGTTATGATTTGTGGAGCACTCGTTTGTGTAATCTGTGGTTCTTGTTTGCAAACTTTGCTAATTGCTTGGTGTGTGTCACCTACAAACCCCACCAGGTAGCCTGGTCCAGTGAGGCAGGAGGGATGGCATGGAGCACTGATGCTGAACAACATCGGTTTGCTCAGGGCCTCCACACTTCGGCAGGACCCAGTCCTGCTCTGATGGAGGCTGGGCACAAGCTTTGCTCAGTCCGTTAGGATGCTGGGAAGCCTCAGTCTGTGCCTCAGTTTCCATAGCTGCCTCCACTGCCTTTGGAAAGGTGGTGTGGCAGTTGCTTGCTGCAACGATGAGGGGTTTTTGGACTTCTTCAGGCATGAGAAGCAGGAATGTAAAAACATCAGCCATTTTGTGGTGGGATCTGTCCGTCGAGATCAAGCCACGATGCCCCTGCTGTGCTGTGCAAAAGCTGGGGCCAAGTTGGCCACCGTTCTTCAGAGGCAGCAAGAGGCAGACACCAAAAGGACGACGACGCATCGGCACAGTCTCTTTTGCTCCACCTAGAATCAGCCCAGTGGTTATCCCATCACTCTGCCTTGAGTAGGGAATGGTCTGGGTTGACCACATTTGGCTACTGCGGTTGGGTGAGGTGGGCAAACTGGCTACAAGGATGCACTCACCCGCACGCCAGGCTGTGACTGGTGTCATCCCCGCCATGAGTGCAGGCTGCTGAGATCTGATACAGCTAATTGCTGCCCTCCTCTTGAGTAAAGCACAAAGGCTTTGGCACCTGGAAGAGCAGGAACCATCTGCATGGGCATCCTTGAGGTGCTTCAGCATGAGCTAGGAGCTCTCACAGGACACGTGGAGCAGCACAGCCTGGGGACCTCAGCATCCCCATTCTGCCGTGTCTCCACTCCACCATTCCCTGTCTTTAGGGACCATTGATGAAGAAGTGGAGGACATTTCATATCAGTTCTTTTATTTCTGTTAAAAAAAAAAAAATCAAGGAGTACAGAACTGTGAGATAAATAGATACAGGTAGTGATTGCACAATCTGGCCAAATTTTAAGGAAAACTCCCCATCACTGCCTGTTCCTTTAAGCCAGCAAAGCCCCAGCTGAAGGTTGTCCTTGGGACAGGCTCTGGGCTCTCAGCAGCAACCAACGCTTTGTGTCTCTTGGGTTTTGCATTCCCATTTTTGTTAGGGGTAGCCAGGAGACCCCTTTGACTTGTTCTCTGGGTTTTTTTTTCCTCCTCAGGGCTTTCCAAGTGCCACAGGGAAATCCTCCTGGCCAAAGTGTTTTTGTAACTATTTTAGCTTTGTGACGATTTATTTCTTCTTCTTCTAACTCTCAGCATCTGAATTGGGTGATTTGAGAAAACAGTCCATTAAAAGGAGGATACTGTAGAGTCCTGATGAATCCTGTTTTCTACTTGGCCGGTGGAACAGAAAGCTAATTGCCAGTAGTAAATCCATTCAAAGGGCTGGAGGGAGGGAGAAAAGCTAATATTCCTCCTTGAATGCCATTTAATCTCTGAAACCTTTCATGCAGATGTAAATTAGGATTTGCACAACAGAGTCAACAGTTGCTCCGTAGATAAGGCAGATTTGCAACATCTGCTTTTCCATTCGAGAAGCTCTTCCAAAGTCCAGAAGCTCTTCCAAAGTCGCTGTTGGGGATAGCCAAGCTAAACACTAGAGATTTGGGTTTTTTTCTTTCCATAATCTCTTGTTTATGAAGCAAGCTGCATATAACAGAACTAAACCTGGTTATCATTCTGCTAATTCTCTAGGAAAAAAGTTTGCTTTCCTCCTAACACAGATCTAAAAAATAACCTCACGGGGTGGTAATGCAGCGCAGCACTCTTGTTAGCATCTTTGGAAGAAACATTGTCTGGTAACAATTCCATAGGCCACTGTGGTGGTAATACAGTATAAACAGTTTACCTTGCATTATTATTAGGAAAGCTATTTTAAGCTTTTCCAGGAGAACTACCCCCCCACACACACCCCAAGCAAACACACGCAATAGGTGAAAGATAAAGTGGCACCTTCAAATGATGGAGTCAAACCCTTTTCAGAGGTGGTTTCCTAAAGGCACGTTTCTCGATCACGGTTTAGGCTTTTACAGAAGCAACCAGATTTTTTTATTTTTGCTGAGGTGTGAGCCCCATTGAGCAGGGGAGATAACCCAGCTGAACACCACTTCGGGAAATGATGTTGCTTTGGCAAAGCGTTCCTCCGTGCTGCTGTGATTGCCAGAGCCCCTTCTTCCCCGGGATGGCTGCAGCCTGACACTGGGAAATGTGCTCTGAGAGGGGTCTTGACCTTGGAGGGGGAGAGAAGCGGGGGAAGAGGGAAAACAGGATGTATATTTTATATAATACTTTTTATTTATATATATATATATATATATATATATATATATATATATGAAATATTATATCATACACATAAAAGACTATATATAATATTATGTATGTATATGTGTAGGAATATACATATAAAATATATCTAATATTATATATATATATAAAAAAATAAAACTTCTATTTTATATATGATGTTTTGCTGTGCCAGGCTGGCGGTGTGCCCTTTGGGGTGGCGTGGCCGTGGCCAGGCAGGGATGCCCTGCCGCTGGCACCGTCGTGGCTGCTGCAGAAAGGAGAGGAAGTTTTGCTGTGCATAAAGCACCACCAAAAATATGTACATTAAAAACACCCCATCAGCTCCCCGCGGTGCTGCGAGGGTATGCGGTGACTTCATGTGAGCTTGCTTTGCTGCGGGGGCCATTCCCTCAATCTTATCTGCCCTGAGAAGGCAGGTACGTGGGGAAACAGGCGCTCCCACAATCTTATCTTATCGTGCCCACTTCTCACAGGGGCTGCTGCTCGGTGCAGGGCCTGGGGCTGGTTTGGTGATTTTCAATATTCCCCAGGGCCCAGCTGCCTCCTGGGGAGATGGCGGGAACAGGGACATCACAGGGAACAGGGACATCGCAGGGTGGTTGCAGAGAGGTGGCACTGGGGCTTCTTGTCATCCCTTTTGGCTGCTTTTTAAATTAAGGCAAGTCCCAAATGAACGGCGTTCAGTGAGAAAAGTGTTTTATTTCCCTTTTGGGCAATGGGGTTTGCCTTCCCAGTGCAGAAGTCCCGAGGTGAGGTGGGGAAGCGGCCCCGTCCCATGAGCAGTGACACAGGTATTGGGAAAAACACGGTTGTGGGGGGTGAATAACACTATAGGCCCCTTTTAACACAGGTAGGACACTTACTTAGAGGACACGGTGCTGGTCTGAGCCTGGAGATAGTCTGTGTGCTCTTTGCCATCATGGCCTTGTTCCTCCTACCGATGCTGGAGCCAGGGGAGGTTTCCATATCCCCACAGCAGTTAGCCACGGACTCGGTGGCTGTGACCATCATCTACCTGGGAACGGGATACCAAACTCAACAGGAGAAAGCTCTGGCATGGTTGTTGCTCCGTGATCCTATAATATATCCCGTCATGGTGGATTTGGTGCAATAAAGTACATAGAACAAGAAACGTTTTCGAATTAACCAGGAGAGAGAGAAATGCGTGGAGTGCTGCTATCTTTCTGCTTGTTAACATGCCAAATACGGCTTGTCCAGCTTGAAAAGGGGAAAATACGATCCACTTAAAAATGAGCCGCTTAGTCCATTCCACCAGCGGGCTGTGAAGCAATCCCGAAAAGCCTCTCTGGGATTGCCAGGGTTCAAGGTGGGGTGAGGAATATTTTGCTGGTGATACTGAAGGTCGTGTGCCTTGAGCCCTCTGTGGTGGGAGTCCCGGTGGGGTTTTGGTTGCGTGGTGGCTGTGCCCCAGCTGCGGGATGCTCGCTGGAGGAGGAGGATGATGATGGGGGAGGCGTGTACCCCATCTGAGCAGTCCCTTGGGAGGCTTCCAAATACTTTGATGCTTGGAAAAGCAGAATCGTGGGAAGCTATTCCAGAAGGAAAAACACAGGTGAGGAGAAATAGCCGGATGGCGTGTCCTGGAGCCAGGACCCAGCACCCTGTGAGATGGTGCGGGGCCCTGGGGCTCCCCCGCCCCACCGAGCCTCCCACGGGCACCGTGGGCCTTCGCCACCCGGGAGCAGCCCCCGTGCTTTCTGCCACGGCACCTGGAAATAGTCCCTGGCACCGGGGAGGGCACCAGCCAGGCTCTGGGTTGGCTTGAAGTCTTTGGGGGGCCATAAGCAGCCCAGGAATACCCCACCGCCCTCCACCTCCTCATCCTTTCGTGCGTGAAAAATAACAAACTGCCTGTCTTCCTGCAGGTCTTGAGAGCCGCCTGCATTAAAACCAAAATAAAACATTTCCAGGCTCAGCCAGAAACAAGTATTGATGTCTAAGAGGAGCAGACATCTGATGGAAATACTGACACACTTAAGCACTTGGAGCTGCAAACCACACAGAAAGTGAATTTATTGCTGGGATGAGCCAAGCAGCTACGGAGATGAAGTATCTTATCCTTATAAGTGAATACATACAAAAGCATTTTAGTATTGCTGGGCCAGCTGCTCCTCGCTGTGGAAGGTGCTTCCCGGCTAGTTGCTGCCTTTTTGCCCCTCTGAACCGCTTAAAAATTGCCTCTTTCTCTGTAGCGTGTTTGCTGTGAGCAGCAGCAATGGTGCTGCAAGTGCTGATCTCCATCAGCAGCGTCTCTTGGTGATTCTCAACTCATTACTGCTTTGGCTAAACTAATAAACTGGTTGAATTTTAGTCAAATATGAGGGGCCTACAACCTAGATTTCCTCCTCCTCTCTAAGAACCCGTTAAAGCTGCAAACTCATTAATCCCTGCTCTGCTGGCGAGTGGTGGAGTGGGCTCCCGTAACCCCTACATGAGTTAACTCCCCAGTAATTTATACCTATGTCTGCTGTGGGTTTTGAAAAGATGCTGTTGATGTCAGTTAGATCCCAAATGGGAGTTTCCTTTCGGAGAGCCGGGAGGGACCTTTGCAACCTGACTTGCAATAGAAGCGCTTTAGGAAGGTTTTAAAGGACGCATGGGGATTGCTGTTTGCCAGCAGTGAGGATGGTTTTCTAAGGACCCAGGACTGAGATCCAGGAGATGTGTGTTTGTAGCTCCAGTAAATCTGAAACCTGCCTCCCCGCAGTGCTGCTTTGCAGCGGGAAGATTCCTGACTGCCTCAATCAAAGGTGCCTGTCCAGATGCAAGATGCAGCCAGGTTGGGGGAGCTCGGTGCCTGCTCCCCTGTACTGGTTTCCTTATGATTTAGCAATGGGAGGATGCAGAATGCAGGATGAAGAAGGTGGCCAAACCCTGGCCCAGGTCCCCAGGAGGGCTCAGCCCATCTGTGTAAAACCCCTCCCAGGCACTGGCTGCACACACAGCTCCTGCCACTTCGTTCACACCACGTGGCTGGAGATGTAGACTTCTGCAAGTCAGTCCGATGGCTGGATGCTTGGCCTCAGAAGGGGCAACTTCATGTCTCTTTCACGTCTTGGTGCCTCTTGTTGAGAAGGTGTTGGAAGCACCAGGCACTTGCAGCTGGAAGACAGGAAGGAGGTGCTGGGCTCTGGGCACCCAGTGGGAGACGTGAGCTCTGGTTCCCGGCTTTAAACTCCAGCTGTTCTCAGCATGGAAATGAGACTGTCTCCGCTTTCGGATTTATCATCGTATTTGAAAGCTATATGAGGAATAATAAGAGTAAAATTTAATTCTCCAAGGTCACAGTTGGGCAAAGTGCTTAAGCACTTAAGTGCACCTTTAAGTACTTTGTGAAGGTCTCCAATTTGGGTCCTGTTTATTTTTTAAGCCATAAGCATATAAACTGAAATTTGAAAAACTGTTTATAGAATTGAGATTAAAACCATTAATAACATTCTCCTTTTAATTCACCACTCCTTCTTTCCAGATATTACTCCCAGTCAGTAGGAATAAAGTCATTAGGACTGAACTTTGCATTTAACAGGCATCATGATATCTGCTGGAGACTGGCTGGGGAGATTGAGGGCAGAGATGCCAAAATAAAGTTGTCAGAAACAAGAGATGATGCTTCTTTCCACAGAAGAAGCTTCAGACCCCAATGGTTCTGCTCAGAGTCTAAAGTGAATTTCCTCTTCATTTCAGCATTCCCGCATTATGTTTTATAAAAATAGTTTGTCGCTTTGTCATTAACCCAGGTTCATTATGCTTTCAAAAAAGAGTGATTTCCTTTTAAGTGGCTAAACGGTAGAGTTTGGCCTGTGCTTAGTCTGGGCTTGTTCCTGTTTGGTAGGTTTATGATAGAAAAGCCAAAATATACAAGTCTTGATCATTTGGCAAACAGCTTGGGTGAAACTGTGTATTTTGTATGGAGGGATTGTGCAGCTGCATGGGGTTTGTTTTCCAGTAGATTAAATTAGCAAGAGCTTCCATCAGAGTCAACAAACAAAGATCAGTACCCCGTCCTGCAAGTGCAAAGCTGTATACAGGGCTTTTTAACTGGAAGCCAAAGTTGGTACCATTGAAAAAATCCTTGTAGTCTAGAAGAAGGAAGAAAAAACCTGAAAGGAACAGTTAAACCAGAATATTTCTTAACCGTATTTTCCCCAAGGACATGTCCCAGTTGGGAAGAGACCATGGGTGAACACTCAGTGTCACAAGAGGTGCTGGCCTGATAGGAAGGAGATGCTGGAGCTCTGTCTTCTTTTTCTTTTCACTAAAAATATATGCTTTCAGGGAAAATCTTTTCATTAAAAGAAAAAAAAAACCCACCCTAAACCTTTGGCTTTATGAATACCACAAAATTCTGGCCAAAACCTAAAGTATTTGAGTTGGAATTGCTGCCAGGGTATCAGAGGAAAGGTTCTTTGTAACCCCAATGAGTGTGGGCTTTGCCTCCTGCGAGACGATACCTCCCATGAAATACTACATTTTCAGGCCCCCAGGATTCTTTATTTCTACCTGCAAGGCTATTGACTGAAACATTTTTATATTTTTAATTTTTACATTTCCACAAGAATGAAAACTTGCATGACAAGAAGAGAAAAGCAGTATATATATAACTCTTATAACCTGCTCCAACTCTTTCACTTAATGGCAAAAGAGCAGCTTGGAGCCAATGCCACATCCTCAGGTATTCAGAGCTGCTGTAATTGCATTGGTTTCACAGTCAAACTGTAATCTATGAATATGCTTAAGCTGCAAAATCAGGATCTCTATCCATATCTGATTACTATCAGAGATCAACTCAGGCCACCTGGGTTTGCATCATAGGATTAGGTTCAGACCAATCTGTTTTGAATTACTTTTTACTTGCTAATTATGTAATCATAGCACCAAAGTGTCTTTGTCATGGAATAGGATCCCCCGTGATACATATTGTGCTGCAAAACCAAGGAGACTCTCTTGCCTGGTGGAGTGTACAGTCTCAGAGCTGGTGTGAGCCAGAAGACAGAGATAGAGCAATGCCAAGTGAAAATGTTGGTTAGCGTAGACAAGGAGGGGAGAATGGCAGTCTTGCTGTTGATCTAGCTGAGTTCAGGGCAACTGTAGAGGGCTACTTCTTCTTTATGAAACTGGTGTAAAGGATGAATAAACCATTCAATGTCAAGAGTGAGTTCATGTGTCACTGAGATGAGCCTGAGGACCATCAGACCCAAGAACCACACTTTCAACATGCCCCACGTTTCTCCATGGGGAGACTTCTGAGCTTGAACCTTTCCTTGTGTCATTATGCTATGGTAAAACAAAATTCTCCAGCCTGTGGCAGGGTTTACTATCATCACTCGTGGAACAAACTGCCGCAGCTGGTAGATAGACTGAAGAAATAGGGATTTCAGCTTTCATGTTCAGTCTTTGGTTCTGCACTTCTTCGTTGCACAGAGAGTAACTCCAGCAGCGAGCTAGTGGTGGGTTCATTTATTTTAGCTATTCCAGCCTGCGTCTTCTGTCCAGCCTTCCCCCTTGTTTCCTTCAGCCCACAGGGTTTGCCTTTGGGCCACCCATAGTCACTTGAGAAATTGGGTTTATCCCCATCTCTGCACCTTGTATCCCCCTTGTTCTCCCCCTTGTACCCCCTCCTTGCTGGGTCTCGCAGGGGTTGTGGACAGACTCACAGGAATAAAGAACTGAGATCCAGAGACTGAACTGTGAACTCTTCCGCACACACTTATTTCTGCCAAATCACCCCCCGACGCAACATTGGGTGTTGAAATGACCCTACGTAGAAGTCTGTGCTGTTTGTTGTGATGCACCTGCGTGGTGGGGTGGCCATGTTTTGGTCACTGCAGGGTTGAAGCCATCCTTCTAGATCAGCCAGAGACCTGACTGCAGTGTGCCCAGCTGTCTTTCTGCATTACTGCTTGCCTGGGGCAGGCAAGGCTTACCTCTGGCAAGGAGGAACTCTGGGCATGTGAGGGCATCAGTAGGGCAAATACAAGATATGTTTCTTTTTTAAATGCTCTTTCGTTCTCCGACACCTGCTGTTATTTACTCATTTCTATTTCTTTCTCCCTTTGCAGAATACTTGAGGAGCGAGACCGCCTTTCTGGAAGAGTTGGTGTTTGGAAGTGGAGATACCATTGAACTTTCCTGTAACACCCAAGGCTCTTCTGTGTCTGTTTTCTGGTTTAAAGATGGTATCGGGATTGCACCTACCAACAGAACTCATATTGGACAAAAACTGTTGAAGATAATCAATGTGTCATATGATGACTCGGGGCTGTACAGTTGCAAGCCAAGGCATTCCAGCGAGGTCCTGGGAAACTTTACGGTCAGAGTTACAGGTATGTGCAGAAATACAGCTGTCTCGGTGACTTTTTTTTTTTTTTTTTTAAATTTTTGCCCCTTCGCATGTTCAGCATAGCTGGTGCTTTGCGGTGTTCATCTGTACTTGGTAGATCTCTACCTCCCTGGTAACTCCTGGCAGTGATTAGACTGACAAAACAAACCAATTGAAGAATGCTTGCATGTCCATACCAAATGTTAAAGCTTGATGTTAATACTGAGAGAGACTTAGAAATGCTGCTAGTCAGATTAAACCGCAAATCCCCCTTAACACTCAAATAGATGCAATGCTACATGTGCCTTTGAAGTCTTTTGTGAGTGAGTGAACTGTGGCTCAGGGAGGTTAAGTGACTTTTTCCACTTTATGTGACAAATCAGTGGCAAAATTGCATGTAAAAGCTGAAGGTTCCTGAAAACTGTTTCCCTATTGTAGCTGATAAATCTCTTCCCTCCAACCCGATTATCACAAATTACTAGTTTGTTTCGGAAGTACATTATCTGTAAAGAGTGTATATCTCAAATATGTGCTTCATCGAAGGTACTTATTGGGGTTCACATATTGCAAACAAGTGCTGTGTTAGCAAAGCACGTGCTGTCGTTTGCTTGGCCATATTTTCCATGATTAGGACAGTAGGACAAAACAGCTACAAGCTGTCCAAGCGTGGATCACTAAACAGAGTGCCAGAAAAATCTGCTGTTCCCAGATAGCTAACCGCTAACACCAAGAAATCAGCCTGATCACTCAGTGATTTCAGGCTGCTGCATTGGTAGATGGATACTCATCACTATGAGCAGATAGATAGAAAGCCTCCTGATCAGACAGATTAAAAGCCTGAATTTTCAGAAGAATTAACCCCTTGTGGATCTAAGGTTTTGAAAACTTTCCTTTGCCTTTGTGCTGTTGGAGCTTTTTCAAGCATCCCAGAACAGTAGCTCCTTGCCTCCAAAAGTTGAGTTCCCTCAAAAAGTAAGGGGCTCTGTCTGAAAACGAAACACAGAGATGTTTGTGATTGTAAATCACATCCACTCCATAAAGGGCTTTCTCGTGCCAGAAATAGGATTTTGTGTGAGAGAATCAAACCATCGTGAGAATAAAAGCTCGTTTCAGCAAGCCTTCACCAACATCTGCTTTTCATTGAACATTACTGGAGATTGCTGTGAATACTTCAAGGTCATATCAATTAAACGGTTAAAGAAGTATTTGGCCCTTGAAAGGCTTTCTTTAACTAGGTACGATTATTGGAACTATCCAAGGAACTGCAGGTTGTTAGAAACGTTACTCTCCCTTCTTTTTTTAAGTGACATTAAAATGCTTTTGAGTTCAAGGGGCAGCAGGGAGGCAGAAGAGGGCAGCTGGTTACACGCTCAAATGAAATAGCTGCCAGCCTCGAAAGTTCGTAAAGTGAGAAATTGTTTTTAATAGTGGAAGGGCTGATAATCCTCTGCTTTTAAAAAGTTTAAGCCCCTGTGTTTTTCCTCTTGGCTAATAATAGCTAATAACAGCTTAAGAACAAGCGAGTAACCTGAACCTGCTTTCTGACAGCATTATGAGTCTTTGATTCTATTAGCCCACTGTCATTACCACCGAAGTGCTGGTAATGTGGGAGTCTCCGTTTTAGCTGTCAGCAGCACTTGCTTTAAACTTTGAAGCCCTGCTTTATGTGGCAATAGTGGCGCCTCTCGTGTGCTCAGATATTTCTTCATAATTAGTATTGATTGCTCAGTGTGGCACTGCGGAGATGAGATTGTTGTCAGAGATTTGTGGTTCGTGTTCCCACTTCTTAAAGATAACGCCAGCAATTAGCTCGGGTATCTGGTCGGTGTTTATGCGGATATCTAACGTTCGGGGCTGGAGTTGTTCTCTGCGTTAAACTGGTTTAAATCTGTACTAACAAACTGGAATTGCTCTGATCCGTATTCTTAAGTGAGCAAAACTAGGCTAGGCATATTCAGATCATTCAGATAGACATGTAAGTCCCATTTTGAGAGATGGTTCCAGATTCTAGGAGCAGATCAGGATTTTCCTACGTGAGGCCATGAGTTTTGAGTCCGCAACAAATTGGCTCTTCTGTGTGCACAGCGAGATGCTTGGTGCTGAAGGCAGAGCAAGGAGGTGCCGGAGCTGGCGTTTCAGGGTTGAAAACGAGGTTGATTAATAGCAGGGTTTGAGCTCTTTAAAATGCCTCCCTTGACAGACACGGGCTTGAGTGTTTTGCTGGTTTACAAAAAGAAACGTACTGTCCTCTTAAAACCTGAGCACTTGAAGGGGATCACAAACAGAGGCTGCACGCCCAAACTGATCTCCAGCCCCGCTGGCAGAAGCTCCGTTTCTGCAACGATTTCACCCACAGAACAGCCTTTGGATTTAGTGGCTGAGCAGCACCCCTGTGACGAGCACGGACTGCAGGCTGGTACCAGCGAAAAGAGCTTTCAAAATACCCAAGAATAAGCTCTTCAAAACAGGTGACTAAAAAAATTAAGCCTCTTTCTGTTCATAATTAAAGCCCTTTTGAGAATAGCATCTAGCAGTTCTTGCTGATGCCAATACTCGTCAGCTTCTGAAAAGGATGACTATTTTAGTAAATAATTAACAAATAGCTTACAAATTTTTAGTCACCTTTTGAAAAAGGTGATGTTTTAGTAACCTGAATAGGACAGTAGCTCTGAACATGGGATATTTGGTCTTAAAACCTAAGCTGCATCTCTCATCTGACACACAAGGACGGTCAAAGACTCTTCCCTCGATCTTGTGGAAATGTTTTTTAATTGGTTTAAAAATTGATTCTGCTCCTCTGGTCACGATTGGTTTATTGGAAACCAGAAGTAAACTACAATCACATGTTAATATATGGGTAACCAAATCTGAGCGTGCAGGGCTGAGAATGTGCTGGTTTCTCTGCGATGCTGGTGGGGATTTGGCTCGGTTTCTGCCTTCGCCAGGACTTGAGTAAATCGCTGGTTCAGCCAAAACACCTAAACATCCACTTTGCTTTCAGCAAGCCCCGTGGCATTTCCCTAGTTCTGCTGCCAGCAGGACCTCAACTGTGGATGTGCAGTTAGATACGTGCTTGAAGTCTTCCTTGAGACTTTGCCAAAGAGAAGGTGCAAAGCACGACGCTCCACTGCAGTCTGAAGCAGGGAGATGAATCCTGTGTTACTTGCTCCTGTAGATGGTCAATACATCTCGAAAGTCCTTCCAGATTCTGCAGAGAAGTAGTGTTTGTTGTTAGTTACCTTCCCCCTACCTTTTTTCCCCCCCTTTTTCCCCCTTTTTTCCCCCCTTTTTTTCCCCCTTTTTTCTTTTTTTCCTCTCCCCCCCCCCCCCCCCCCCCATTTTTACCTCCACTGAGCTGGTCAGAGAATGGCAGAAAGCTCGAGTGCATCTTGAAGTGAAGGAGGTTCTGCCTGGCTTGGTCTAAAGTAGTGTTTTACATTTCTAGCCACATGTTGAACACTCATAAAGTTTCCTATATTCTAGTGTTTAAGGCCAAGTTCTTTTACCACTTTCTCAGAATATAAAGGCTGCTGGGTTGTTAGCATTTTGCTTTTATTTAAAAAAGAAATTCCTGGAGATTATATGAAGTCAGTGATGCTAAATCTTCCAGACACTGAATTGTACTAAATTGTGTAAACTAAATCAAACACTAAGCTGCTATTTTATAGTGGGAGTTACATTTACAGTAGTTGTTTGGTGGGGGGAAGAGGGACTGAGACTTCATTGTGGACAGCTTGGAGAAGGTGAGATGTTAGACCACATTAAGAGAAACAGTTCAGGTTGTTTTGGAGAGATACAGATGGAAAATTCCCACCTGTTAACCTGTATTCAGTTACAGCCTTGAGGTGCCTCTGTAGGAGGAATATAACCGAAGGGAACTGGTTCACAGAGTAGCCATCAAAATGTCGATCAAGAGAGAGGTTCGATTGCGAGGGGAAGTTTTAAAAGCTTTGGTCTGAGTGGTTGAGCAAGGAGTTAACGAGGGGAGACATGGCAGGGGTGTATTGAGTTAAAAGAAAAATGCAGGGAAAGTGAATTAGAAATGCTGACCTGTCATTTTGAGACTTGGTGAAATAAAAAGTCTTCAGAGTGAATGCTAGAGGGAAAAAAAAGCGGGGGAGAGCTTGTTCTGCAAAAAGAAACTTCCCCTTTTGGAATTGCTTTTGTATGTATGAGGAGAAGGGCACTTAACACAGGGAGAAGTATTTGGCATTGGACCCCAGTCTCTGGTGGCAGAGTACTGGCAAACTCATGGCACCTCTCCCAGTTCAGAAAGCTCCTGCTCAGTTGTCCCTGGCCCAGCAGCGTGGGAGGGACGGGCTGATGGAGCTGCAGGGAAGGGTGACCCATCACTTGGATGTCCTCCCTAGCTGGAGCCCACCGTGGGACCAACAGCCTTATCCAGCGTGGTGTCCCCGTGTGCCATCCTCTTTCTGCTTCACTTCTTTCTCCTTCTCCTCCTAGATTCTCCTTCGTCAGGTGATGATGAAGATGACGACGATGAGTCCGAAGATACAGGTAATTTGTTTTTCGGGGATCCAGAGGCCTTTTCTTTCCAAGAGATGTGGCTCCCAACCGGAGCAGCTCATCTGGATGTTGGCCTGGTCAGACAGCAGCCCTTTCTCCGTGTTGAAATCGGTGACCTTAGGATGGTACCATGATGACGTTTATCTAAAAATTTAGAAATAGCTGCCAGAGGGGTATCACTGCTACAGCAGTATCGTACAGCAGCAGTAGCGTAATTTTTTTGTTTTGGAGACTTGATTCTATGAATCTGACTTGAAGAGCTAGAGTTATAAATTCTCCTTGCATGTAAGTCCAGACAAACCCACTTATATTTTTTTTTACTACCTTGACATTACACCAGTTTTACACCATTGCAAACCTTGGCCTGCTTTATTTTTAGCTGTTTTGATTCTGGTCCTTACCAGCGTCTTGGCTGGAGTCAGAGCATAAAATTTATGCTAGCCAAGGGCCAAATTTACCAGTGCCGTAAGCGGGAGCGACCCCTTTGGCTTTACTGGCTTTTTCTTTCACTTACATGGGGAAGGGAGCCCCAGGACGGAGCCTCTCGGTGCTTTTACTCTGAATCTCTTTCAATCCCAGTGCTTGTTTCTTTAAGTGCAATAGCATTAATCAGGATCATTACATGCTTCAGAGGCGTTAGTGTTGTGTTTTATTATGCTCTTTATATTTCTGCAAAGCGAGCTGCCTGTGTGTATGTGTTTTTAATAAATAAATGTCTTGCATTTGAACTCCCAATCAGCTATGTACATTGGCAGAAGTTCAACATGACTGGAAAATTTCTCCTGCCCGTAGCATTGGACATGCAGGACTCTTTAAAACAGGTCTCCCACTGTAATAAATTCATACCACTGTGTTGTGCAGTATGTGGACAGTAATGGTGAGTTACGGTGCCAGGCGACCCATCGGCAGCAGTTAGTGGTTTTCTGATAGCTTCTAATTAAGGGCTGGATCCTGCAAGGTGACAAGCACCTTTGCAGAGGTGCTCAGGGCTCCTGATGCCTGCTGAAGCCTGGTAGAGGCATAGGGAGGGTCGGGTTTGGTTAGGATTTGTTCCTGCTGCAGAGCAGCTCCTGATGAGCGCAATTAATCATTCTGTACTTTTTTTTATGTGGTTTATAGTAAACTCCATCTCTTAGCAACAGGTATCACAAAACATCAGCTGGCTTATGGTACAGAAAGACACGTTTTTCTTCACTGAAAAGGAAAACACACGTTTTGCCTGTATTTATAGCCTGTATTCTGGGTCTTCTTGACTTCAAGGCTGTCTCTTTTTTTAGACCCAAGGGTAACGACTGGCTTTGCTTAAAGGTCTCATTATAAAAAGTTGGATTCTCTTCTGCTTTAAAAACGGTTGATTAGCTTAACGTGCCAATGCGGTGAAACCTCATGGCGTGTCGTGACATGGATGTGCTTTATGCTGCTTTGCTTGACGTCAGACCCTCTGCTTAACCTTCACAGTTCTCTTGAGTCTGGGGAGCCGTGTTGTTAACCCTGGCACCACCACCGTGGGACATCCCACCAGGGACAGGGGCTGCAGGACCATCCCGGGCAGGCAGACCTGTGGGTGTAGCCAGTGCCATGCCCTATGGACAGCCCAAAGACCTGTGTCCTCCATCTCTTGTGGCAAAAAGATACCCTACTGATGAGGTGTATGAGCCCCTGCTTGGCCATCAGACGTAGCCATGGTCAGTAGGTAGAGGAGTGAAGGCAATAAACATGCCTTCATGCAAAAGCAAAATATAACCAATAGCTATTCATATTTAGGGGGAAGTAATCCGTCCAGGACTGGCTCATTGCATGCTGCCGTACTGCACGTCACTGAATAAAAACCTTGTCTCCCGGCCCCTTGCGATGATAAGTTAATTTTCTGGCTTACTTGTGTTGTTCAAGAGAGTTTCTTACCCTCATATTTATAGAGAAGATCTTGGAGAGCCAATTCTAATAGCGGCATGAGTTTGAAGCCAATCTTACTAATTTTGGGGGTTTGACCTAAAATTGTTGAACAACGGGAGCTGGAAATACCAAAGCAAGAGAACGAGAGGAAATCTGTCCTAAAAGAAATGAATATTTGGTGCAAAAACCCTTGGAGAGCACGGAGACAGGCCCTCCACGTGCAGTGTCATGCTCTGCTCACCCTCCTTTAAGCATCCTCTCTGAAGAGCAGTACAGGAACGGGGCATCCCTTAGGGGTGGGCAGCAGAAAAGAAAGAGGAACTTCAGCAGCTTCAAATCATCGGCCCGTTTGTTGCAGCCTTGTCACAAACCGCGGTCCGCCTTTGCAAAAAGAGGCTTTCCAATACCTCTGTTCTCTACAGCTGTTTTTCCTGGCCCTGAAACAAAAACAAAACTCCCTTTTCACACACTGCTCTTCTGCCCCAGTGCTCCCTACCCCTCTGTATCTGTTTGTTTGGAGCCCCCGCTGCGTAGCCCCAGCACCTTCAAAGAGCCCCTATAATCTCCAATTAAATCTGGCTGTGTACTCGGAGGCGTCAGCTGGGGAAATTACACAATTAGGGTTGATTCTGTCTGCCGCAGAATTTTGTGGCAGCTCCTAATTGCTAAATGAGCGCTCGGCTGTATTAATTATTCCAAGTATCGCTCTTGGTTTTTTTTAATTGGTCATTCCAGTTGGATGGGTGGCCGATGTCTTTGACGAACAAAACGGACCGTCGGGCTTAGTGTTTGATGATGGGAAAGGGCCGGTGATAATGTTTGCGGGTCCCTTTTTTTTCACACCTGCGCATGCAAAATCATTGCTCAATTAATTTCGAGAGAGCGGGTCTAGAAATTTTTCCTGTCTTTCATCCTTCTTCCTTCCTCGCTCCTGAAACTCTCTGGAGCTTTGCAAGCTTTGCTTGAAAAGAAGAGTTAGCAACATTTTCACCCCTTAAAAAGCAGTAATGAAAGGACTCTGGGGGCACAGCAAACCGAAAGCAGTGATGTTTTGTTCACTGCTCCTGCGAGTGAGAACAAAGGCACCCTTCTCAATGTGTAGACACTTTCTGCCAGTTCCAGTTCGACTGGAGAGCGATGCTCTGGTTATTTGAACCTTGGCACGTTAATCCAGGGGTGCCCAGCCCTGGCGAGCCCCAAATCGCATGGAAGAGCACCCAAATGGAGGGAAGCTGTCGGAGCTTCGGAGAAGAAGCTCTCGGAGAAGAAGCTGTGTCTAATTGCGGGAGGGAGGAGCGGATCCTGCCTTTGCTCCATATGGAGAATATCCCCGGCTGGAAGCTTTCCTGGGCCCCATCTTGCTCCTCTCTGATGTCCGATGGCAAAATCCCCCTTGGCTTAAGTGGCAAAATTTGCAGCCAGTGGGTTGACGGGTCTCCTGTGAGATTCAAACTCGTCTTTTGAGTGAGAAAACGTGGTGAAACGTTGCCCCCAGCTCACACAGCTGGTGTGGAAGGGGGAAAGCACCCCAAAAGCACAGCGCAAGGAGGAGCCCGGTTCTGGCAGGGCAGCCGCGTGATCTGGTTACACCCCTGTGCCCGGGTGAGCGTCACCAATGCCATAACATGGGATTTATTGTAGGCAGGTATGTTAATCAAACAACAAACAGCAGGTTATTCGGCTGCCCTTCTTGCCTGTGGCGAAGGGGGACTTTGCCGTCCATGCCTGGCCTTTTCCTGAACTCTCCCCCGTAGCCCTGTTACCCTCCTGTACAGTCCCTGGGAAATTGGGGTGCGTTGCCAAAAGGAAGCGTTCGGCCAGAAAATAACCCATGCTTCGGAAACCAAGGACCAGATGTCTGCCAACATGGTTTCTGCAGCTCCCTCCTCTTCAGCCTTCCCAACGCCACCCCGACTGTCCTCTTCCAGATTCACCCCCCTGCTGCTGCCTGGGCTTTTGCCCAGCCCTTGCTTGGTCTCTGCCCTTCCCAAGGCATGGGATAGCAGCATCTTCCTTTACCATCAAGACCTGCTCTTCCTTTAGGAGTTGCACCCGCTCTTCTAACATTTTTTGGAATATTCCCCCATTTTGTGCAGTTCTTTACCATTTTTCTAAGCTCAGATACGGGAAGGTGGGTGATTACATGGTGTCCCACTTCAGCCCACGTTATCGTGTAGCATTTGAGGCCTCTCCTGGATGTGCCGTGTGTTCACAGCAAAGTTTGCTGTAGCCCGGATTTTGCAGGAGCACGGGTGTTGCAGGGATTCCTCCTTTTGCTTTTGTTTGTGCCAGCCGTACTCCTGCTCCGGTGCCATCCCGGCAAGAAAAGGGCCTTAAGCAGTTTCGTTGTTTAAAAAATGAGGCGTACGCAGCATGGGTGAGCACCAGATCCCTCTGATACGTGGAGCTGACTCTGATAGGCATCACAGTGCATTGTGCAAGGCAGTCTGAGGGCAGATGCAAGCCCTCAGTACTGGATTTCAGTCCCAGGACAGCATTACTGAGGCACCTGTGTCCAGCCGTCCGGCTGCAGAGGTGTGAAAGCAGATGAGACATGCGAGCAATGCACCCAGCGGGGCCATCTCCAGCAAATGGAGGGCCTCCTGGATGTAGCTCCTGACATCCAGTTCCTCACGGCCAGGTGGGCTTTGCAAGGAGCCATGGGGATAGGGGAGCATGTGGAGAGCGTTAGCAGGTGCTAAAAATCGGTGGGTGCATGGATTGCTTTGGCTGAGCTATATGACCTTGCCTGCAAAATCCTTGAAGCTGAAATGCAGCAGGGAGCCTGCGTGGGGGACACTGGGGACTTAGACCAAGGTGGGGTCACCACTGACTTACTTGGAATTGCAATGGGATGGGTCTCGTGGAGCCAAACACGTCGGGACTAAGTACATCAGGGAGCGCTGGAGAAAGGGAGCAGCTCTGGTGCGTCTCAGAGGGATGCATCAAGAGGGAAAACTTTGTACACCCTTGTCATTAAGGGGAGGGGGATTGCAGAGGCTTCAGAGTAGCACTGAGGTGGGGCTGTGATGCTGGGTGGTGTTTCTGAGCACGGTCACCGCTGCGGGAGAGGCCAGCGGCAATGCTTTCCTGACAGCTTTGGCGGCCATCATGTTCTCCAAGGCAGTTCTTGAAGGACCAGCACCTTCAGTTTGTCTTGGCCAGAAGCACGCAGGTCTCTGTGACCGGTGGGTTTGGGTACTCTGTGTCTGTGGGTGCTTCCCTCCCATCTGGAGGAGATGCCAGTTCCACTCCGTGGCCTCCTCTTTGCTATTTTGCAGCCCAAACGCCGTCTGCCCCCATCTCCCTTTGGCCTCGGCGTGGAGCACGGAGCTGGGGGGCTGGATGTGGCCCCCGACGTGGCAGGGCAGACAGCCCACGTGCAGCTCTGCAGTGTTTCCTTAAGCAGAAATGAAAGCTTGGGAGGCTTTTTTAAAAAACTTTCTCTTTCTTTCTTCCCAGTATAATAAGTTTGCTGCCGCTGCTGCCTTAATTTGGAGTTAATATGTAATGTTTGTAACACAGCCAAGAAACATCGCTATACTTGAGGCAGATTATAAAAAGTATCTCATGCCAACACTGGTGTTTTAAAACTTATCCCTGTTCAAAGGTAACATGAATCTTTAAAACTAAAATCACTTGTACTTAAAGAACATAAACATGATAAACCAGTTTGGCACTGGCTTTTTTTTTCTTTCCTTCCCTTAAGGAGGCTACACTACATTTGTGCTCACTGAGAAGCAAAATTTTCCAGTGCACTCAGCTAACACTTTTTCTCTGCTCCCTTGCTGGCCCATCAACATTTTTTTACAGTTCCAACGTCTTTCTGCTGTTCATGCTTCTTGGCTGCCATTGTCCCGAAGGTATATCTGTATCTTTTTACACGCTGAGGCCAGATTCTCATCCTGATCTGGGGTAGCTCTCCCTGTTGATTTAAAAGCAGCTACTCTAGATTTATACTGGCATTACTGAGTCAAGAACCTGGTCATGAACCTTTCATCACAAACCTAAAATGCAAACACCCTGTCTACGTCTATGAGAGTCATTTAGCTGGGAAGCGTTTCTGTGTCATTTATCTTCACTGCAGCAGGTAGCAATTTAACTGTCACTCTGCACATGCCAAAGCCTCCTCCAATGCATCTGCTCACCAACTGATATCCTCCGGGGCAGAAATGGGCCTGTTCAACTTGGTCTTTCCTTTCTCAGGTGTCCCCTTCTGGACCCGGCCAGATAAGATGGAGAAGAAGCTGCTGGCCGTTCCCGCCGCCAACACCGTTCGCTTCCGATGTCCGGCGGGTGGAAACCCAACTCCTTCCATCTACTGGCTGAAAAACGGCAAGGAGTTCAAGGGGGAGCATAGGATTGGGGGCATCAAGGTAAGGCCTTGGTTTGGATCTCTGTTTTTATCAGGAGTTTTCTACCGACTGTAGAAAATTGTATTTCACAGTGATTAACATTGGTACGTGTCAGAGCACGGTCCCAGCTGTGTGGGAATGAGGGTGTCTCTGGCAGCCTTAGCAATTGCTTGACTCCAAAGCGTTAAAAAGGGCTGCCGTCCCTTGGGATTGAGGGCTAATTCCCTCTGAGTTTGTCTATAGTGGTCATTCAGGGACTAGGTAAAAACGAGGCTGGCTTTATGGTTGCATTGTGGATAGTGATGAGAAAGCAGGAGCAGAAACTTCTGTCCTAATTTCTGGAGATCAGCCCAGTGTGTTGAGACATGTTAGACCGAGCCGTAGCTACTCCCAGCTTTCAAGGAAAACTGACTCTGCATCCTTTGAAGGTGTAGAAAGGACCTCACCAAAGAGCTGGACCGTCATGCTGGTGGTCATTAACATTCTTGTGGTATAAATCATTGACCCTCGGTCAAGTGTTGGATTCCCTTGTAGCCAGAGTAATAGCATCTGCTTCTTGGCTGCTTTCTTCTCTCTCCTTCCTTTCTACCATAAGGTGTTCTGGAAAATGCTCTGGTTTGTGTTTATAGGTAGAGCTAAGGGACATAAAAACCCACTGCGCTCAAAGGATTTAATCAGCCAGAAGTTTCTGTGCTACTGCATATGACGAATTATGGCAGGATTTTAACAGGAAAATCAGCTCTTCGCTGATTTTGTTGTTGTTGTTGTTGTTGTTGTTGTTATTCCTTTGTCCCCTTGAGGTCACAGTCGTACTCCTTTCTGGTTTTATTTTGGGGAGAATAAAACTGGCAGCAGCTGATCATAACAAAATCAGCGTAGCAGGAAGGACTCCTTAGCAGTGATTTTTACCTGCACTCTGCCAGCCCTGGCATATCCCTGGGCTACTGCTAAGGAGAGAAGGTGATTTTTAGGAAGGCACCTTCATCATTACTCTGAATAGCTGTGTGCTGATGCCTACCACATTTGTAGCGTTTTGAAAGGGGGGGCTAGGCATGCAAAGTGTGCCGGGCGCCAAAAACCAGTAAAGGATTCAAGAAAGTCTTCCCTCCCCGCAGTTTTGGGCTGTTTCTTTCCTGTTAGCTCAGACCCGATCCTGAAAGAGCCTTTTGTGATTGCTCCAGTGAAGCCTTTGAAGCTCCCTCCTCAGCTCTGTCCCTGCTCCAGCCCGGACGAGGCTGAGGACACGCTCAGGTTTGGATCTTCTGAAAAGTTAAGGAGGGAAAAGAAGCGGGGAAGCAGCTCCTGTGGGTAAACAGCCTTTCTGCAGATAACATTCACAAAGCACAAGCATCTTTTACTAATTGCAGGCTGTAAGGATCATCATGAAGTGTTTTGAGGCTTGCGTGCGCCATTCGAGCGGCTTTTTACAAAACTATGTGACATCAGCTGCACTAAATTATGCTTGCAGAATAAAATCTAAAGCTGAAAGCAATTCCCCTACCCACTTCCCAGTGGTTTTAATCTATCCTTGAGTTTAAATTGACACGTTTCATCCTCTGCAACACGGTAGTGAGTCTTTGGCATCGCTGTGCTTTGTTTCTCTAGGGGCACCTTCCAGCAACAAGCCGATGCTTAAAGAGCTATTGAAGGCAATGTCAGGCCAATTACAGCAAGATTGGTTTAAGCTCTCTGTCTGTCTAGGTGTAGTTCTTTGTCCTTTTCTTGATATAAAGACATCTTTTTCTCTCTGTAATTTTCCTTCCCTTATTTGCTTGCTTTTGCTCTTGAGCCACGGGTAGATGTAAATAGTCTAATGTAAATCTCATCCAGTATAAATATACTGATAGATACCAGCTCAGATTTGAACCAGAAAAAAGAGATTGAAAACTTGCTTAGTATCTCATGTATTTAAGATTTAAATTCCCTGTTACAATTTAGCTTCATAACAGGATTAGGCAGCTTGAAAAGAATGGGCAAGATCCAGATCTGGCAGAGTTTGGTTGGCTTACTTCATCTCAAGATCTGGTCTTAACCCAGAAATCCTTAAGCTGAGAATGTTCTCATTTGTTTTCAGCGTGTGGAAGAGTTTAAACGTTGATTGTGAAAGGTCTGTGGTCAGCAGATGAAAGCTGACCGCTCTTCCACTTCTGCCTCTTGCAAATGGCATTTAGATCCCATGTGATTGCCCAGTGTTAAGCCTGCAAGAGAGAAGGGCGAGTGTTAAACGAAGTCCAGGCTAACCTAGTTCTGTTACAGTTCATCCTTGACTGGTAAACAAGGAATTCATATGACTTATCGTATGAAATTTCCCAAACAGCATTAATGGTTAAATCCTTGTTGGAATCTCTAATATTGTAAGCCTGTGTGTGTTAAATGACCCTAGAAGGGAAGATGGAGGGGGAGGGGAGATAGAGGATTATCCCTTCCCCAGACCATTGCACTGACTTGCATACCAGTCTGGCAAACACGGACTGAGGTTCCAAGTGTGTCTGCAAATGTTTGTTTCACAAGGAGCCAAGAATGACACCACCAAATAAACCAGAGAGATTTCCAGTATCTCACCCACTTGATCAATGCCTGCACTAAAGTCACTTCATGTTTCTAGTGTTTTATCGAGTACAGCGATGATCCTAACTTGGGAACGTCCCTTTTTATTATCCTTTAAATCTAGACACCAGTCTCAACCTAAAAAAAAAATATCTTGTTGCTTCTAGAAGAGTTTCCAAACAAGTTCTGCCCCATGAGTCTGCGTGCCCCAGGTTCTCCTCTCTGTTCAGAGTCCAAAGTCCCCATCACAAACCCAACAAAGAGAAGTTCTTTGGAAGTGTCATAAAAGCATCTTTGAAAGTACATCCTAAGTAAAACACCTAACTGGACCTGATTTTACAAGACAGGTCAGACTAGGGAGTCATCCATGTATCTGGAGCCCCATTTCCTTGGAGTAGCTCCTAGGGGTTCCAGAAATGCTTTGCAATGCTGACGAGTGGATTAAATGAAGTCTTTAGACACAACTATGAGACAAGCCAGTATGGAAATGAACCACTGAGCAGCCACAAATTTGCATTGAAACTTCCTTGACAGTCTGGTACGTTCAGCTGTGAACTCAGGGTCCAGGCTCTCTGTTTTCAGAGCATCGCTTACCCTGTGATTGCCGCGCTGTTACAGAGATGCACCAAGTGGGACGTTCCTTTACAAAAGGTGTAATGTGGGTTCTGCACTGAGCTCCATCGGTGCTGTCCTGCAGACCTGACCAGACACCCGCAACAGCCAAGATTTCTGTACGGACTGTTTAGCCACAGCTTCCTATTACCTATAACCTGAAATGAAAAGAAATGCTGTATTCAGTGGTCTCTGAAAAGTGGGGTGCTCAGCAGTGCTGTTCTTGGAGACCCAGAGATCTACAAAGCAAGGGGCTTTGTTAAAATGGCTTTTGCTTGCTTATCTTGCAACTAAGCTGTCTAGTCCTATATCTTTAAACATTCTCTTTGGAAAATTCTGGCTTTAATTGCGACTTGGCCCTTTAAAGGAAAGCATGTGGATGCAATTTATATGTAGCAGAAGAGGTTAAATGACTTCATATTTGAGTTCACCTGCTGCAGCAAGAAACCTCCAGGAGCAGTTACACCCTTGTTTTTTCCATCAGCCCTTGACATTCTGTAGCATAGCATTATTGTAATCTCCTCCTTCTGTGTCCTTGGAGTCACCTTCAAAATGTTTAATAAAGTTAAATGTTCTGCTCTGGGCGGCAGAAGGCATCAAATTAATATCCAGAGATTTGGAGAGCTTTCATATGTTATGCATCCTGAAGTCATCTTTGTTAGTGTTGGTTGCATTCTGTATTAATTCAAGATTTGCTTTCGCATCTGTTATTTCCTTTATACTTATTAGAAACAAACGTTCTAGCTAGGAGCACAGGGCAACAGGTCAGGGTGGAGACATGGGTTGTGCTTTCCCTTCTGCTACTGAACAACCAACAACTCTGGACATGAGCCACATCCAGAAAACCAACTAGTATAAAACTTGGTGCCAAAAGGGAAGGGCTGACCAGGCATCCTAGGGACCAGACTTGAGGCTGGGCATGTTTCCTCCTGTGTTTTACAAGGAATTTAGGGGACTAACAGAGTTGTAGACACCCATTTCTGTTCAGACAGATGCCATGCCCTGTTGCCTCCATAGCACACATCTTTCAAATAGGTTATAGATGGGGGAAGAAGTATGATCTTTATTGTTTCTAGTCATCGCATGGGTTATATGTAGCAGTTGGTAAAGGCCTGCAGACAAGAGTACGGTCTTTTGAGCTGACAGAGTCTCTGGACCAGAGTGGTCTGGCAGAGGGGACCAGCGGATCAGAGTTATCTTAGCTGATGACTTCTGAAATCATTACTCTAATGAGAGGTGCCACATTCAGCTGTCAGCTGGTTTCATTATTGTTATTATTGTGGAAACATCTACAAGTCCCCGTTGCAATCTCAGCGTGTTACGTTGTGTTGCACTGTTCATGCATTGGTCTTAATTCCCTTTCACATAACGCCTTTAATGACCCTTGAAATGGGTCCCTGTGATGTTCAGGCCTACTCTGGGATCCATTCATGCTGGCCAAGTGTGTAGAAGTTCACTGATTGTTCACTGGTTTGAATGGTCTAGCGATGAAGGCACTTGACCACAGGCTTGATGGTTTGATTCTTCTCCTAGTTGCGACACCAGCAGTGGAGTTTGGTGATGGAGAGCGTTGTGCCGTCAGACCGAGGAAATTACACCTGTGTTGTGGAGAACAAATACGGCAATATTAGGCACACGTACCAGCTTGATGTATTAGGTGAGATTTCACTGGTTTTGCTCAACAGCTGAACTGTGGTGATGTTGAACAGGCGCGTGATGGGCTATGGGAAGCAGGAGCTTGGTTTCTTTCCCAAAGGGCTGGATCACGCATTTTGTGAAACCAACAACAAGCTTCCTTTTGGCCAACAATTCAGCCTCAGATCTGTGATCAGTAAATTACTTAGCTGACCGACAGAGGGGCCAGAAGGAATGGTAGGGCTGAGATGCTTCCTCCATTCCGAGGTGGTTCTTCCCTCTTTGGCTTGAGAAGCGCTGGGTAGAGCAGTGGCCAGGACACCCAGGGGGGATAATCCCAGTCTGCACCCGTTCTGCTGAAAAGCCAGGAGATGGAAGGGTTCAGAGGAGAATCCTTGCTGGAGGAAGGATGGGTAAATTAGGATTTCCCTCTCTTTCTTTTTTTTAGAAAGGTCACCCCACCGACCAATCCTACAAGCAGGGCTCCCTGCCAACCAGACTGTGGTGGTGGGGAGCAATGTGGAGTTTCACTGCAAGGTCTACAGCGATGCCCAGCCTCACATCCAGTGGCTGAAACACGTGGAAGTCAACGGCAGCAAATATGGACCCGATGGGACACCCTATGTCACGGTGCTGAAGGTTCGTACACGTTCCTTCTTCTCACCCTCAGGGCAGTCCTTCCTCTGCCTTGGTCTCGGTGTAACAGAGACGGCAGCTACATTGTGGGGGTGCTTCTCAAAGAAAGCCACTGCCATAGTTATGGCAAGAGAAATCAGCACTGAGTAAAGGTGCTCACCATCAGTGGAAGCCATAAACTTTACATACATTTTTATAAATAAACCCTAGGCTAGCAGTGTAATGCGAACCAGAAATTCCCAACAGAATATGTTCAATGCCACAGTTCCTAGAAGGGTAATCGTTATTTAAATCAGATTTTTGGAGCTCGAGGTCTCGTTTTCTGTAATTTTTTTGTGTCTATAAGAAAAAAGTCATGAGAATAAGCCAAGGACAGCTGTTGGGATTGTTCTTTCCTTTAAGCCCGCGCAGTGGCATACTCTGCTTTTTGGAGGGGGTACAGCAAAACTGTCCTAAGTCAATGTTCCAGACTCTTCTGTTTGCCAGAGATAACACAACTACTGTAGTGGCACAGATAAGCAAAGTAGTTGTAAGAGCTGAGGCAACTGTGAGAAATGCAGCATAATAAAAGAGAAGCTGTCAGATTTGACCTAAAATTGTAAATATAACCTTTTTGTACAGCTTCAATAGAGGTATTTTCAGGGCTTATTAAAATAAAAGGCTCCCAATTAAAACATATTCTTTGCTTTTCCACGTAAACACACTGCAGCATGCACACACTAAATAATGTTGAACTACCAGCACCTGAGAGCCAGGATAGTCTTGTTCCAGCCACTAACATACGTGAGCATTGCTATTATCCGTGCTCAGGAAAGCCTTTTTTTTATTGAGCAAAAACTCACTTAGTAAGACTCTACTTGGTAAAATGCTTTCTTGAAAGGGAACTTCTAGATTACAGCCAGAACAAAGCCAGTGGGTCTGGTTTCCCCTCAGCCTATGCAAATCTGAAAAGTAGAGAATAGAGAGTGAAAAGCACATTGGACTTTTAAAATCCCTTTTTTTTTTCTTTCAGTATTTAAAGGCATCCTGTGTTGATATTTATTAAAATGTATAGGGCCAAATGCAGTTTTTCTGGCTCTGCAGTTATAGCTGAACGCAGATTTTGTCCCTGCAGTTTCAGGCCGAGGTTGTCCTGTGCATGGACGTTCCCCGTGCACATCCTGCTGCACACACCCTTCTCTTTGTATGAAGTTTTAAAAAAACCCCACTTATCAGACATCATCTACAAAACTGTAACTCAGCCAGATACATGATAATAAAAGCCAGAGACCCTGGAAATAATTACGCAGATTGAAATAACAGATTGGTTGGAAGAAATGGCTGGAGACAGTTCTTCAGGATTGGCAACACGCACTTCTCGCAAGTTGATAAAACTTTTTATTTTCTCGCTGTCTCTCCAAATGTGTTTGAATTATGCATATTTGAATTTCCCCCTGGTTTCACAGCCCAGTACCAAGCTCTGAATAGCTGGCTGTGTCACATGCCATCTAGTATAGTCTCCGAGCTCCGTGTGTGGTCCCTGTGGGATAAAGTGCTACCTTTTGGAGGTTTGCAGAGCCGCTGCGAACAGTGCCTTGTGTCACAAGCACAAGCTCCCATTTTGCTGTGGCAAAGAACATATAAATAGTCCATATAAATAGTGTTTTAAAATTAAGTTGCAGCGGCACCGGGGTGGCTAGGTAATTAGAATTGCCAAATACCTTCTCTTCTGTGGACGGCAAAGGCTCCGCATTCCTCGAAGGGGAGCACAGGCAGGCGTTTGAAAGCACAAGTTTTGTTTGGTTTTATTTTTTTGCTGAATAGGACCAGCACACGTCTATTTACTACTTCTGGTTAATCAGGAATGCTTTGAATTGTATTAATGCCGGCATCAGCGCTGGGGCACAGAGCATTTCCATTTTGGGATGCATCTTTTGTGCGGCAGTACTGGGCCTCCGTGGAGCTGTGTCAGGCCCAGCTTTGCAGGGATTTTTTTTTTTTTTTTTCAAATGTGTGTGTGCTTGTTTTTTAAAAATAAAGATCTGATAAAATGATCTCACTGTCATCTTGGGGCCAGTCTGTTGGCTTTATGGCCTCGTCCCCCTTGTGCAATGCAGTGCTGTGGCTCTGACCCAGCATCCTGGCCATGCTGCTGGAGCAGGGTGCTGTTAAGAGCCCTTCCCTGCCCACAGCTGCTTCGGAAGGGGCTCTCTCCTGCCCCGTGCTGTGATGCCTCCAGGGAGATAAGGCTTTGTTATCAGCCCGCCCTTCCCTCCTGCCTTCAGGAGATTTTGGGGAGTGTAGGAGCTGCTATGGGGCAGTTTGTATACGGGGAGTGTTCCGGTCTCCATCGGAGCGAGGGGCAAGGAGAGGTGCCCAGCACATGAAGTTCCCCCCTCACATCTAAATGGGGGGGTCAAAACCCACCCCAGTCCAGATGGATTAATTGAATGCCGTACTTTCAACCCATTTTTTAAACAGCCTGACAAAACCAAGCCATCACCTGCATCAGTTCCTGAAAGCCTGGGCTAATTTGTGATCAAAGAAAACCCCTTTTTCTTTGCAGAAGAGCACTAAATGCATTCCAGTTACGGAGGGGGGGCTGGCAACACTGTGCCCAAGCTTTGTCAAAGGCTAAATTGTATGTTCTGCATTGAAACGTGCCCGCTTTAATTATAAACAAGGCAGCAACAGCAGGCAGGCACGTTTCTCCACTAGTCAGGACAGACAAACTTGCCAGCATGTAAGCCTTAGAGATGAGATCAGGTCAAAACCAGTGGTGTTTGTCATCAGACATGGGCATGGGGGCTCCTCTCTGATGCCACCTCTGGGTTCCTAACAACCTACCAGATCTGGCAGCCCTGTTGATTTTAATGGGCTGCAAGTTGTATTGGCAGGATCAGGCCTTGAAATAGAAGGCACCGAGACTGGGCTGGAGAGCGTAAGACCAAAAATTAGAAGACCAATTGTTTTATTTTCATTTCCAGAACTGAAGCTGATCTTTTTTCTAGACTTTCCCTAGGCTGCTTCTGAGGCCACCCAAAACAGTTGTGCATTTTCAACCAAAATAAAAACAACTGTTGAGGGGAAAAAACTGATGTGCTGTTGTGGCAGCGTGGAAGAAGAGAAATAAAACCCTTGCTTAAGAGTCTGAAGTTTGTTTGATTTATATGCACCACTTTATTTAGTAAAGAAGAGGCTCCTATAAGCAGTGGAAAAAATTACAGCTAATTTCTGAAAGGCAAAGTCAGCAGCGAGTTTCAGACCGCCACTGCTTATATTTTGTTTCCAAATTCTATTTTGGAATCTGATAATTGAAACAGTATTTGCTGAGCCGGGTTGCAAACACAGATCTCTGCTTAAGCCCTTTCTCTGGTGCTCCTGTCTGCAGAGTTATTAAGAAACCGTAGGGCCTTTGACTGCTGTCAGATGGAGAAGTGGGAAATTGGTCTGTTTTAAAAAAGAAATCGCATGTGTGCCGCTAGTGAAGGGAAGGGAGTTCACTTGCACGTGGTTTGGGGGCCAAATGCAACTTCTCTTCTTCGCCCAGGTCCTGGGTTAGGTCTCTCACCGCAGGGTGAGCCGGGGATGTTGCCACAGCCAAAACGAAAATAGCCGTGAACGGTCAATCCTAGCTAATGTAGGTGCGATGGAGGTATTGTTTGGTTTACTGAAGTTCAGGTTTCTGTCTATTCCTGCAGTCTTGGATCAGTAAAAACGCTGAAGCCGATGCTAACCTAAATCTGTTCAATGTGACAGAACAAGATGAAGGAGAATATCTGTGTAGAGCCAACAATTTCGTAGGCATAGCCGAAAAACCATTTTGGCTCCACATTCGCAAACCAAAACCAGGTAAACCACAGACTCTGTCCCAAGGCCCTGGCAACTGCAAGAATGAGCTATAACATTTTTAAGAAGCTAGTGATTAAAATTACTATTCATTTTGTATTATACCCTGTCAACTGACGCTGAATGGCTTTATCTTATTTTCTTGCTAATTTTTTTTTTTTTACAAGAATGTAACGCCTATACAGCAATTGCCGTGGAAAAATTCCCACAATAAAATGACTGTCAAATTTTGCTATCAACTCTTCACGCTTTTATTCCTTTCCCTTCCTTACAATTGAGTGCTGATAACAGAATTGCATGTTAATGACCTGTGACGTTCAAAGCTCTGGAAAACCAAGCTGTTTTCAAGATTTTCACCCATAAAACTGATATAATCAGTACACAGATTTCTGTTCCTTGGAGAAGTAATGGAGAAATAAATATCAAGGTTGGCTCGTGCAAGCAAACATGTTAAATAGAGAACAGCAGCAATCGCGTGGGCTCCGGGGTTTGCCTCCAGCCTGGAGGGTTTGGCTGCTGTGTTGCTCAGTGCCACTGCAGGAAAGGTCCTTATAGGTCCCTTCTTGTGATCGGCCAGAGTTATATTACAGCATCGAGGGCTGTGTAATGAATATATGGCTTTGAGATGCCCACTCTGAAAAAATTCTAAAATTCTGTATTTTTCACTGAACTAATGAATCAAAATGTTTGTATGTTCCTCTGATCAGCACTTGAGTCTTTCCCCACTACACCTCCCCTCCTTTCTCCTTTCTTTCTGTCTTTTGTCTCCTCTTTTACCATCTTTCTTTTCCCCCCTGTACTCACCCTACTAACCCAAAGTCAGTCATATTGTGGGGGCAATTTTTCGTTTGGATGCTTTTGCTTGCATGCTTCTTTAGTGGGACAGAGTAAGAACCTGGTGAAGGGAACTTTTTTTTGCTTTTGACTACAGGTTGCAGAGGGGAATGAATAAATAAATGTGGAAGATGGGCCATTGGAAAAAAAAAAACAACCCACCTTAATCTGCTTTTGAAATTTGCCTGTGGTGTCCTCACACTTGCTGGGAATGTGGCTTATTCTCTGTTTTCCCTCTTTCTATATGTGTGTGTTTTTTTTCCCCGTAGACGGCAGGTGTTAACACAACGGATAAGGAGCTAGAGATTCTGTACTTGCGAAATGTTACTTTTGAGGATGCTGGGGAATATACTTGTCTCGCAGGGAATTCTATTGGGTTCTCACATCACTCTGCTTGGCTGACGGTGCTACCAGGTATTTCCTTCTGTGCTGGCCTCTCTTTCCCTCTCCAGGGTGCCTTGACGTTTTGCTTTAGAAATGCCAAGTTCCTGCAGACCACCCCTTGCTTGGGAGAGGGCACGTTACCCAGGGAGGGCTCTCCCCTGGGATTTGCTGTGCAGGTGGTAAAACTGCACAGCAGAAGACCTCTGTTGCATATTCACAGCTGGCATTTTTTGCATTGCATCTCAAGATTTAAATTATTTTTGCAGTGATGATACAAAATGCCGAGTATCTTTTTCTGATCTTGATAACAAGGAGGTGTTCTCAGCCTCTTTGTTAAGAGACTGTTAAGTGCCAAAATTAGGAGCTTTGTCTTCTAACACTGCCTGAGGGAGACGGAAACCTCCCCATCAGATGATCCGGGGCACCTAAATTGGACATGGACTGTGGATCATCTTATGAAGGAACCTTTCTGTCTAACCTCACATCTTAACTTAAAATTAGATGCATAAGTGGTTGGTGTGAGTACACCCTTTGCTGCCTGTAGCATTATTTCCACTTCACGGATGAACAGGCCAAGATAGCGATCTCAAACAGAAGGTCGAGGAGAGTCATCTGTAGAGAGAGACCAGGAGTCCTGGCTCCCAGGGGCATTGCACACTGCCTGCTCCAGCTGGGATCGATGAAAGCTGCAGTGGGCTTGAAACCTGAGGCCAGAGTGACCTCAATTTTGTGGTCCTTTCATGTGCAAAGCTCTCCTTGACAATGAAGCCAGTGCAGAATATGCAACAGAGGGCTCTGCTCTCCCAAAGAGGGGGAGGAGGCTGTGCTGTCCCTTCACCTGCAGAATCTGCCTCTGGCTATGGGGGAGGCATGAGCATGGTCCAGGAAGGCACCAGCAATATTCATATTGAATCTCATAGGTGCTGTGCCTTGCAGATGGTGCAACAACAGACCTGGAGTATGTTCAGTAGACCCTTACTGAAAGGGCACCCAAAATCCTATATGCCCCACTTTGTCTCACCCAGTCATAGACCACATTTGGGTCCGTCTTGCAACACATCCATCTCAGGATGTGTTTAGAAACTGGAAACTTTGGCATTTCTAATCCTGACTTTATCTGTGCGGGTGATTTGGATGTAATCACTTTTACTGGGGCTCAAGAGGGTTTCCTCCACGCCCAACCCTGCTGCCGGTGGGATCTGCTGGTCTTTTCTCTGTTCATTTGCCAGCTCTAAAATAGCTGATCTGATTCTGTTTCTGCTTCTGCTATCCGCTGGATGAGAAATCGTTTCCTTTGGTTAGAAGACTAATGTCTCTGTTATTTTGAGAATATCCTGATACCGTCTCATCCAATTGTTACGCTGTTTTTACAATGTATGAACTCACACCTCTCCTTTAAGCAAAGAATAAGCAGGAGAAAACCCACCAAAAAAACTGAAGTGGAACTTTATATTGAAGTTAGATGCAGTGAAGGGCAGCCGTCCGTGCAGCAGCAGGCCCCGAAGCGCTACCCACAGAGAAGGTGCAGGATCCAGCCCATCTGGGGAACCTCTGCTTGTAAACCCCTTTCCATGCTAAGGGAGGAGAGGCACGGAGCAGAGGGCGGGACAGCGTGAGCCAAGGCAGCAGAGCTGTGCCACCGACTGTAGTGCCTGATCTCGGGAGATCTGGTAACCTTCCCCGCAGGTGGAGATGGCCGCTTGGCAGGATCAGGCCCTGCACAGCTGACCCACAGGCTGGTGCAGACCCCAGTGTCACCGACAGCCCTTGCTCCGTGTCCCACTAGACACAGCCACCGAAGACCTGATTCAGAGCCTGCTGCTGCCAGAGACAAAGCTCCCGCTGCTTGCCGAAGACGCTGCTTTGGGGCAGCAGTGATGTACACAAGCCGTTAGCGAGCTAAACCCACCGGCATGACTTCATTATAAAGTTTCCCACTGCTGACTGTTCCTCTGACGCCAGCACGCCTTTGGGGGACAGAAAACCAGTCCCACCGTGGCTCCTTCCTCTGGTCTATGTGCCTGTCCTGAAAGGAACAAGGGGAGAAACACCGCTGAGCTTTGCTGGTCCCAAAAAAGTCTTGCTCGCAGGTAGCCACTGCTGATGGGCTCATGCCATCACCCTCTGGCTCAGCCACCTCTCTGGGCCGGACCTTCCAGCCTCTTCCCAGCAGAACTAAGTTTTCATGAAATAATTATGCCGATTGCTCTCATGCCGCTTTTTCTCTGTGTGATGCCTTGCCCCTGGGTGCCCTTCGAGCCCCTTGGTCCCTCAGGGCAGGCACTGGTCCAGTGGAAGTCTTTGCTGGAGAAGCCAAATCAGCAAAGCGCAGCAAACCACAGTCCTGCAGCCTTTGCACATGCGAGGCATCCAGCTACGTGTGCGGGTGTGTGGGGAAAGCAAGACCTGGGTCAGAGGGACAGCACAGACACGTGAAGATACCTTCAGCCTGGAGCAGTGGTTTTCAACCTGTGGCCTGAAGGCTCTTAGAAACCCCAGGGTTGCATCAAAGGGCAAATTACCCAAAAAAAGGCAAACTGAACTAATGTTTTAGCTACAGCCGCAGGTGGAAAACCACTGGCCTAGGAGAGTCCCCTCACTGAAGTCACTCAGAAAATTGGCGTAGATGAGCAAGTCCTCCCCAAATTCCTTGTGCTGCATGTGTGTAGTTACGTGCGGGCAGCTGCCCACCCCGTCCTGACTGCCGTCTCTTGTCACCCCGCAGCGGAGGAGCTCATGGAAATGGATGATTCGGGCTCAGTGTACGCTGGCATTCTCAGTTACGGCACTGGCTTTGTTCTCTTCATCCTCGTGCTGGTCATTGTGATTATCTGCAGGATGAAAATGCCAAACAAAAAAGCCATGAACACCCCCACTGTACAGAAAGTCTCCAAATTTCCACTCAAGAGACAGGTAACAGAAAGTAGATACAAGATTCCTATTCCCCCCTATGGTCATCCCTCTTCCCCCCCGCCCCCCCCTTGAAATTTTCTGTCTAGGTGAGAAGCTCTGCCAGAAGAATGTTGCCCGAGTGACACAGCTGGCTGCAGTCGAGGAGTTTAACCCCTCTTACTCGTTTGTTTCTGGGCCCGTGGAGCAGGAGCTGGCGGCAGCTGACTCTGGTTCACGAGCAGCTCTTTCTGTCGCCCTTGTCCGGGAGGGGCTGGCAGCGCAGCCGGGGATGCCACAGAAAGCACAGCTTGCAGGGGAACAGTTTAGTCCAGACTCCCTAGTGAAGCAGGGATTTGGGGAGCGAGGGCACGTTTAATTGTGCTCAGTCCTGCTTTCACAGAGGTCACTGGTGACTTGAACCAATTCTCATGGAGGTGGGAGAGGGTCCTCTTTCTCCATGCAGTTAGAGATGCTCTGCCGCGTGTAATTGCAGAGGGGCGGGAGCAAAAGGCACCATGTAAAACCACGTAGTGAAGGATACGGATTTCACGGGTTTGGCTGCAAGCTCGTGGTGGGCATTTACAGGGCCAGAACAGGAGAAGTCACTCCATAGCCTGTACACGCTGTGGAGATGCACACAGAGCAACTGAACAGAGTATACCTCCTGCCTGCTGGAGGGCACTGGCTGACCTGTCCCTCCTTTCCACCAGCTAAAAACCTGACCACAGGTGCCTACATCAGTGCATTTCTGCAAGGGTGGGGGAAGGGGTGGGTGGGATTGAGTTCCCATTTAGAAAGGTGTCAGTGGGCAAAGGTGGCTCAAACCCCCTCAGTGGTCCATCTCGGGCACTGCCTTCCATAGCAATACGGTTGGCAATAACACTTCATTTGCTCTACCCAAGCAGGTGTCGTTGGAGTCCAACTCTTCCATGAATTCCAACACGCCCCTGGTCCGGATCACACGTCTCTCCTCCAGCGACGGGCCGATGCTGGCCAACGTCTCTGAGCTGGAACTGCCTCCTGATCCCAAGTGGGAATTGGCACGCTCTCGGTCAGTCAACCCGCGGGTCAGGGTCCCCTTGCCTCCCGAGAGCGTCACCACCCGGTACCCACTAACGCGCCTGCTTGTTCCTCCCTCCAGCCTGACCTTGGGGAAGCCTCTCGGCGAGGGGTGTTTTGGCCAAGTGGTGATGGCAGAAGCGATTGGGATTGATAAGGACAAGCCAAACAAGGCCATCACGGTTGCTGTCAAGATGTTAAAAGGTACGGGGAGTCCACAGAGGGCAGAACAGCGTATTGCAGAACAGCATATTGCGCTGGGATTTCCTCTCCTTCCCTCTCTTTTAAGTCTTTTATACAAGCAGAGACAACAGAAGAAAGCAAGAACAGCCTTTCTTCCCCTTCACGCACATAGCCTGGGGGTGAGGGCTGTCTCCTGGGAGAGCACGTAAAAGTGCCAATCCCGTAAAAGTGCAAATCCCGTCAGGAAGAGGGAATGGGAATTAACCCAGTCGTCTGCCAAGGGGTAACAGCATCCCTGAGAAGAAGGGGAACCCCCTTCACTTCTAGCCAGCTCTGTGAATCAGCCCGCTCCTTGCTTCTCCCGTAACCAGCGCTGCCAGTTCTAGCAAAAGCTTTATGCAACAAGCTCAGGTGGAGTTTGCAGAAATTCCATTGACAAACTCCTTCTTGAGGAGTTTCTTCGTTGAAGAAACTCAATCCCAAACTCCTGAGAGGTTAAAGGGAGGCCAAAAATGAGGGAGTCACTGGGCCCCTTTGGCTCGGTCTCTGTTTCCCATCCTTCCCCCGTGCACAGTGACCACAGACAAAATCACCCTGAGGAGTTCAGCTGGAGCAAGCGGGGCGGGTGCTCCAACAGTGAGCAGCGCGGGTTTGAGGTTACACAGGGTAACATCTTTAAAGAAAATCAGATTTCTCAACAGAAAAGGATTCGTTTAATTTACATTTCCTTCAGTCCATTCTGAAGTTGGTTTTTGGAAGCAGGAACATTTCCATCTTTCCAAACCAAAGCACTAATTTGGGGAGGTTTTCCCCCATTTTTTCTACTTGTGTAGAAAATAGGGGGGAGTTTTTCTACTTTTGCAGAAAAATTACAGCTTTCCATGCAAAAACTATGTTCCTTCCCCTAGTCCCTCTCCCAGCTCTGACCCTCCCCCGATATTAACTCATTGCCCCTGGAGATGAGGGAGGGAAACAATCAGAAATGGAACATGGCGTCAGGCACCAAAACTGACTTTTTTTTCTTATCATGATGAAACAGAAGAAGAAAGGTTTTATTGATTTCCGTATGAACATTTCTATCTATCTGTTTGGTTTTTCTTCTTGAACACATACTCTCTTTTTTTTGAGATAGTATTTTTTGTTTTTATTTTGATTCTTCTTCCCAGCTGCCATATTTTGAGTACTGTTTCCCTATCAATCAAAGCCCCACGTGGCTACGCAGCAGTTGTATTAACTACTTCACAAAACACTTATTTTCTTCCTGACATCTTTTTGCTTTCCTCTCTTGCTTTCTCCAGATGATGCCACAGACAAGGACCTTTCCGACCTGGTCTCTGAGATGGAAATGATGAAAATGATTGGGAAGCACAAAAACATTATTAACCTCCTCGGTGCCTGCACGCAGGACGGTACGTAGCCCAGTGCTCGCAGGGCCGGGGGAGGCTCAGGTTTGACTGTCCCTTCTGTGTAATTACTCACTGGCTGCCCAAAATGTCCCAGATGAGATTTCGGTGGTCAGCCTACCCCCAGGCAGTGCATGCTGTTCCTCCGCTGGATGCTGATGGTGCTCTTGCTTGCAGGACCGCTCTATGTGTTGGTGGAATACGCGTCGAAGGGGAACTTGCGGGAATACCTCAGGGCACGTCGCCCACCTGGCATGGACTATTCCTTCGACACCTGCAAGCTGCCGGAGGAGCAGTTGACATTTAAAGACCTGGTTTCCTGCGCCTACCAGGTGGCTCGTGGCATGGAGTACTTGGCATCTCAGAAAGTGAGTTGAGAAGCCTCATTTGGTAGGAGTGTCAGTCAGACCCGTGCGTTCAAAGGCGTGCAGTGCTCTGTGTGTGTGCGGGACAACTCAGGCAAAGCGTTGCAGGCTTCTCCCTTTAGAGACCAGATTTTTCAGTACGAAGTATCTTGGGTTTTTTGTAGAAGGCTTCAGCCGTACGCAGAAGTTCCCATATGCCGGCTGCATCCATGAGCCACGCAGCTGCACAGCCCTCGCTGTCATCTGCAGGCCTGTTAGCATCCCCAAAATGCATACAAAAGCACAAGCAACCCAGACCGTGGTGCAGTTCCTCAGCAACTCAACCCCTACCGCTCGGCGAGGTAACCGGACTTTCAGATGTGCGATCCTGAGGCTCAGGCAGCAGTGGTCAGGGTGAGCGTCACACCAAGTTGTGAGCTTCCACCGTGGGAGACGTTACTTTAGACAACAGTCAGGAGCTGCGTGCGCCCCTGTCCCCCTCATCTCCCTTCCGAGATCGCTAAAGATGCGGAGCACCTACGAGGAAGCTGAGATCCTGGGCGTAGCGCGTGTTTGCCTCTGTCACCGGCTCGGTGAGGAGCAGAGCTGGCCATGGATTTGGCTCGATGCATGGCCATGCCCGGGATGCTCCCTGGGGAGCATTTTGCTGCTGCGGCTGCTGCGTTTGCTTACATCATACCCTGGGATTAGTCCTGATTTACCCTGACATCAGGAGGTGGTGAATCAGGCTTTGGGTTCAGGAAGCTCTGCACCAGCCAGCGTGACCTCTTTTTTGCGGGCAGGGAGCACTGTGGCAAGAGCAAGTTCAGCTTCAGGTGTCAGATGTGTTTGTCCTGTGACTGCAGTTCTCAGGGTGGATGGTTTGTGGTGGCTTTAAACTCCCTTTCTGCACGGTGCAGACTAATTTAGCTTCTTTTTCAGCTAACAACTGTGATGTTGGGGGTTGGACTAGATGACCTTTAAAGGTCCCTTCCAACCCAAGCCATTCTGTGATTCTGTGTATTTTGGATGTATTAGGGATATCTTAATCTGAGGAATTTTTTTTCCTGCGAAGACGAGCCTGCACTCCTCTTCCTGGAGGAAGCAGGGCAGAAAGACAGCTTCACGTCCCAGTAGGCACCCACAGAAGAGGAGGGTTGGCTTTCTCATCTGTGCATCCCCTTTGGAGAGAAAAGACGCGTGGCTGTGTCAGCACTGAGGCTGCCGATTAGGTGTTGCTAAGAGGTGGCTCCCACCGAGCATGCATGATGGGGCAGTGACACAGAAAGAGAGGAGTTAAGCACTGCCCACAGCTTTATGAGCTTGGGAGTCAATGAAAGCTTATAAACCACACGGTGCTGTTGGTTCCAGGCGCAGGCAGCAAACAAGCCCTTATTTATTGACTCGCTCACCTTTCACAGTGCATTCATCGCGACTTGGCAGCCAGGAACGTGTTAGTCACTGAAGACAATGTGATGAAAATAGCTGATTTTGGCCTCGCTAGAGACGTTCACAACATCGACTATTACAAGAAAACCACCAATGTAAGTACAGAGCTGCCAGGCATGTGCAGTTCTCCTTCTGGCAGGGAATTCGGCCATCCCTGCAGCAAGTGGCCCTTGTCCCACATCTCCCTTTCTAGAGAGGCTTAGGAGGAAGAAATCTGCCGGTGGCCTCACCCCGTGAGGGGCTATAGATAGGATGGCCCCAGGAGTCCACCCACCATCCATTTTCTTCCTGACAGATACTGCTGGTGCTAGCAGCCGGTTGAGAGATCTTGGCCCTGGCCAGGAGGCTCTAGACTAAGAGAAAGCAAGGTTTTTACCAAAGGGGAATGGAGCCCTTTCCAGTCTGCTCCACTACTGTTCATAAAGATCCCAAGGAGCCCATTTCTGTCCCACCAGAGCCCTTGACAGAGGAATGTCACTTTTGTATACCTGGAGCTTCCTGGCTTTCATGCATTCCTCTCTCCTTTTTACAACTGAGCTCCTTGGCTCCACCACCAAGGGTGAGAAGATGGTCCCAGACAAGGGCTGAGTCCCAAAGTCGTTTATATTTTCTGTAGAGATATATTTACAAGTGAAGGGCTGGAGAGAAGACCTGTATCTTGGTTCAGAGCCCTGCGGCAATGTTGAGCTCTGAGCAAAAGCTGCCACTACAACAGAGTGCAGAGGTGGCAGGGGAAGAGGTTGAGGGTATTGCAGAACCTGAGGGCTTTGCGACTGCAGGGGGTCTAAATGTCCAGGCAGTCCTGCGAAGGCCACCATGCCTATACTGATCCTTTCCAATATCATATCAGAAATCTTTCTTAATTGCCAGGATTTCTTAATCATAAATTAATAAAAATTCTTGGGAATTTTAATCACAGACCAGATGGATTTTCCCTGTTTGAGCTGTGTTGGACAGCTGAGAGCATAATCTCATTTGTGCATCCTACCTATGTCCCATCTCTAGTTGTCTCCCCCAGTGAGACCGTGGGGCAGGAGAGGACAAAGCCCTCCCATAGCCAAATTATGCCTCAGACATGAAACAGTCCTTTCTGACTCTCTCCAGGAGCCAAGCAAAGCCCAAAAGAATTATGATTAATCCAGTGTTTATTTCTCATATGTGACAGCCCATGTTTATGACTCTGATGTAGGATGTTCCCCTGGAAAGCTGGGATCACGCCTCCTCATTTAGCCTCCAGCGGGATCCGGATTTGATTCTTAGAGGATCTGGCCCTCGCCTTCAGTCTTGGAAGTTTCCCTTCAAGTTCAGCCTAAGCAGGGTTTGGACTTGGAGTCAAACTGCTTCTTCCAGCCAAAGAGATGGAAAGTGTTTTCCCATGCTCTGCTGCAGAGCTTGCTGCGCTTATGAGCAATGGATGCTGTTCCCCTGCAAAGATTTAGATGCTCTGATATGTTAAACCTGCCTTGGCAGTGAAACACGGTCCTCTACAGAGAGCATTTACTGCTCTCTGAAAAGATTGTCAGCGAAGATCCAGGGATCAAATGCTCTAATCTGTTTATATGTGGCCACTACTGCTTTGCCCAGTGACCGGGAAGGCAGATGTGGTTGTTAATGAAAATGTTTCAAACTGGATTAGAAAAGAAGATTCAGATGGTGCCGTTGTGGCTGGGGGAATATGCTGATGGGATGTTCCCATTGTCTTCCTAATTACAGGGTCGGCTGCCTGTGAAATGGATGGCTCCAGAAGCATTGTTTGACCGGGTCTATACTCACCAGAGCGATGTGTAAGCATACCCGCACTTTTAAAAAAAATTAAAATGACGGGGAAATCAACACCTATAGTATCTTAAAGACAGACGTACTGCTAAGCACGAGCAGGGCTCGTTCACTGCCGGGGCGCCCGGGGACGCAAAAGCAAATGAATCGATTCCAAGCTGCAGCTTTGCACACCTGGTTTTATTTTACCGTTATCTAGTTGCTTTCATCTGAGGATGTCTAGTGAGCTGCTGAAAAATTATTGGGAGGCAGGCAGGCAAGTACTCCTTGTCCAGTTTATAGATGAGGAGATCCATGCTGCAGTCAGAAAAATTTGTGCAAAAAAACCTCCATGCAAAAAAATTACCCTCGGCTTCCTCCATGCTTTGCCCCAGACAGTTACGCTTCAGTCGAGTACGTGGGATGGGCTTGAAATATTCTGTCTGCCGTTAGTAGAGCTGATCAGAGAATATTCAACAAATATATTCTCGGATTGATTTTGCAGCTTCATTTATTTGCCTTTATTTTTCTTAATCCTGTCTTGTCTGGTTTGGTGCCTCTGCACAGTCAGCAAACAGCAGAGCCCGCCTTACGTGTAAAGCTGTATCACATCTGAACTTTGCAAGGACTGAAGTAGCTCAGCATGCATACCGGCTTTTTTATTTCAATATTTGGTCGATAATGGCATTTTTACAGTAATTCAGCAGGCAGCCTGCCTCAAGGCTCACCGCTTGCAATTGGACAAATGAATCTTTCTGTTTCTGTATTTTTCACATACTTTGGCTTTTATTGATCTTAAATCATAGTTTCCATGCTTAGGTAATGCTGCAGCAGGCATGACAGATAAATCAAAGCTAGGGAACGGGAGAGCGAGCGTGCGTGGAAGCGAAACACACAGATAATCCCTGTTTTTAAAAAGAAGACGAAGAAGGCAAAAGATATTTTTGAAAAAGAGGACTTTTAACCAGAGCACAGCTGCAGGAGTGGAGTGTGTAACATTAGTGCTCTGCTGATTTTTGTTGGGGTATTTTTCTCCCAGCTTGGCCAGTGAAATGAGTGTTGTAACAAGCAAGTTTTGGTATCAGCTTGCACAATTAGTGGCCTGTGGTTCCAAGCCTGCAATTCAGTGAAGCTGTGCATGAATAATTTGATTTGTTCCATTCAGTGGAGCTGGTGGAAGACCTAACAAAGAGCTGGGGGTAATAGATGGGCTGTCACCTATCTGATTAAATGCTCATTTCAATTTCAGACTTGGTGCCTGGGATTTCTTTGCTATTGAGTTGGATCAGCAGAGATCTCCAAGTAACTAGTAAAAATGGCCTAGGCAATTAGTCATGCTATTGATGACTTTGTTAGCTATGCATGGCTGCACAGAAATAAAGCCGAGCGGGGGGGAGGGGATATGGGGGGAGCTTGGAAAAAAAAACTCATTGAATTTTAAAGATCTTTCTTTGGTTTCCAGCTGGTCTTTTGGAGTGCTACTATGGGAGATCTTCACTTTGGGAGGGTCTCCATACCCGGGAATTCCCGTTGAGGAACTCTTCAAACTCTTGAAGGAAGGCCATCGGATGGACAAACCCGCAAACTGCACCCATGATTTGTGAGTGTGTGGTGGGGGTGACCTTCTTGCCCCGCTCCCCCTTCCCTCTGCGGCCAAATGCCACCCCAGGCCATGGTTCAGGCCAGTGGGACATCCCTGCCGTAAGATGGTGGAGCTGGCAGTGGGTAGGTTTACCCACCCCGACACATTTCAGCTCAGTCCATGGCTCATTTGGTCGGTCTTTAGATGAGAGTGCAGAGGAGAGTGCAGGTCTTTAGGCCAGAGCTGCATCTTTAGATGAGAGTTCATCTTTAGAACGGTTCCTCCTCCTGCTTCAAGAGCGCCGACACACATGAGGAGATCAATAGTGAGGAGCATGGCTCCACAAAACCCTCCTTCTCCTTCCCCAAGCTGGCCACATGCCAAAGCCACCATGGCTGAAGTTGCGTTGGCCATAGCCGTTCTCTCAGGCGATTTGGGGGTGGGTGGGCAGGCGGGTGGGCGCCGCTTAGCCCCACCACGGGTGACGGTCCCCTCTCCTGTCTCATGCAGGTACATGATCATGCGGGAGTGCTGGCACGCCATCCCCTCGCAGCGGCCCACCTTCAAGCAGCTGGTGGAAGACCTGGACAGGGTCCTCACCGTGACATCCACCGATGTGAGTGTGGTAGGGTGGGTGCGGGGAGAGGTTGCTCGGTCCCCGGTGGGGTCACCCAGCGTTGATGGGTCTGTCGCCCTGGCAGGAGTACCTGGACCTCTCAGTGCCCTTCGAGCAGTACTCGCCGGCCGGCCAGGACACTCACAGCACCTGCTCCTCGGGGGACGACTCGGTCTTTGCACATGACCTGCTGCCCGACGAGCCCTGCCTGCCCAAGCACCCTCCCTGCAACGGCGTCATCCGGACGTGAGGACACCCCAGGCAGATGGACGGATGGACAGGTGGACAGCGTGCCCACGGAGGCGCGAGGGTGGGGCGCCGAGGACAAAACCGTAGTGAAGGATCTTCCAGTGGAACTGCGTGGTGGTGCCTGGAGATTTGTGGTGTTGTCAAGCTGTTCAGGGTAAAAAAAAAAATACTAACTTTTTTTTTTTGGTTTTTGTTTTGTTTTGTTTTGTTTTCCCTGTTTGCTGTATAAAAAGTCAAGAAGCACTGTTTGGCCTGAAGGAACTAATCTATTGCCAAGATGATCTATCATATATGATTTTTTTTTTGGTTTATTTTTCATTTTTTGGGTTTTTTTTTTTTTACTAAGCAGAATGTTGAACCTGGGGGGCGCTGACCTCCCAGCCTCCACGCTTGCGTTTCGAGTGCCAGAGTAGCCGTTCTGTGCCTGCAATACGAAGAAGAGAAAAAAAAAATCTTCCTTTTTTAAAAAAAAAAAAACCACAAACAAAAAAAAGTGTAAAGAATGTAGAAATTCTTTGCTTATGCAATCTGTACATGAACCTTTTTGGTGGAGCTGAAAAGCCACGTTGCCTGCAGGGATTCATATATTTATAAAAATATCTATATTTTTGTTGTCGTCGTTTTTATAGCTTCATGATCGTATTACCCAGCTACATAGAAGGAATCCGTTTTGGAAGAAGAAAAAAAAAAAATAAGTAAAATGCAAATCATCATGGAGAAAGGAAAAAAAAATGATAAAAAGCGACAGTCATCTGAAACGGCGGCGCTTTGGCCAGGCTCGGCAGCTCCCGGCTCTTGCACTGGGCTGGGAGCGATGGGGCCGCGCTGAGGCGGGAGCAGACCCCGGGGACGGGCAGGGACCCGGTGGTGGCCACGGGGTCCCTGGGGAGGAGAGCATCACCCGTCCGACAGCGGCGGGGGACCTGGCTCCTGGGTGCCCACACCGTATCTCAAGCCACATCCTGACCTTTGGGAACAGCCGTTCGGGGGGGTGGGGGGGGGTAAAATCTCGCTTTTTGGGGTTTGCATAGTTTTGCTTGCCAAGGGTGAGTGAGAGGGGAGCAGCTCCTCCATCCACCCCTCGACGCCAGCGGTTTGGCTCCATCTACACGCAGTGACTCGGAGAAAGAAGTTACGGGTACCTGTAGGCAAGAGCCTTTAACTTATATCAAAAAGGTTTATTCCAGAGAATCTGTGTATATATCTATAAATATATCCTGTATATATATAAATAAATATATTAAAAAAAAAAAGAATGTATAATACTAATGCAACATAAAGCAGTACTGAGAGAGTCTCAAAATACGAGCATTGCAATCTAGGATATACTGATCTGGGCGAAAGAAAAGATTGTTTGTTTGTTTGTTTGTTTGTTTTATATCTTCACAGTTTTGTTTTAAAAATTGTACCTTAACATGTATATTTGTAAAGTTATTTATAGACATTAACATATCTGTTCATCGGTTTAAATAGCGTAGCGTTACTGTAAACTTTAAATTTCACCAAGTTTAAGGGTGGGGTTTTTTAACTTATTAAAAATGGAGAAAAAATATATTAATCAAGTTTTTCTTTTGTGTTTATGGGAAATATTGAAAGAATGTATAGGTGTACAGTCCTTTAACAAATTACATTTAATGTTATATATATATATATACATATATATATATATGTATTCATTAAAAAAAATATTAGTTTATCCTGGATTGCAGTGAGCAAAAGTAAGTTTATTTTTTACTACATCACCAGTGGTTAAAACCAAACAAATAGCAGCAGAGAGATGATTTTTACATATTTCAGAAAAACAGGGCCAAGAATTCTTCCATCAGTTTAACCACTGTGCATTAAGGGGGCGTGGGTGTTTATTTTTCTATTTTCAAATGAAGGTATTCTTTGTGGTCGATTTAATAACAAGTATGCAGCAAAGCAAAATGTTGACTTTGGATGATGCGGGGTAATTTTTTTTCCCCTTTGCCAGTACCGTTGTATTTAGGGCTTCAGAAATGCCATGTGAGCAAAATAGCAAGAGGAGTGACAGTGTTCGCAGGAGAGGTGCAATGACTGCGTATTTCTTTTGCATCTAACTCACTGGAAAATGCCAGTGATGCCTGTTTCTCTGCGTTTCAAATGCTGTGCTATTTTCTTCCTCCATGTCGGATAGCTGTTTAAAAGCACAGGAGTGAACTAGGGAATTTTAGCACGGATCAAGCTGACAAGGGGGGGAGATTGGGGCTGGGGGGTTGTGGGTTGGTTTTTTTTTTTTGTCCAGAAGACTTTATCTACTACCACGAAGAGGCAAGGCAAATTGCATCCTGAATTCTTTCGTTCCATTTTTCTCTGGTGCATATTACATATCATTGTTTCAGAATAACAGGATGACAGCATCTCATTTTAAGATTTATTTTTTTTTCTTCTTAGAGCCACAAAATCCTTATCCTAAAATAAATAATTTATAGTTTGAGGTTATTTCAATGGAAGTTTGAGAAGGTAGATTTCTATAGATTTTTGTTTTGTTTTGTTGGAATAAAAAAGAATTTTTTGGTATTTTCTTACAAATGTCTGCTAATTGTGTACATTCCAAGTACTCGAAGCGTTGAGTTTTCCTGTACTGAAAAAAGAAAATGTACAAAACTGTGCATGATTTCAAATGTTACTAGATATTATAAATATATATATAATTTATTGAGTTTTTACAAGATGTATCTGTTGTAGACTTGTTGACTTTAACATTTCTTATTCAATGCTTATATAGTTTTATAGCCTGGACTATTATCTTTAAAAGCTTAAAAAAATTAAAAATTCCAATTTTGTTACATTTTATACTGTTGATGTTACAATCCACAGGTTTGCATAGTGTGATTTTTTCAATGAGCAACTCTGTTCAGTTTATTTTAATACTGTATTTTTGTGCCTGACAGCTGCAGCTGTCAAAGGTGTGAGATGAACACTAAATAAAACTATTCTGCTTTTGTTAACATGGCAAACTTACTTTTACAAAAAAAAAATAAACAAGTTGTTAAATTTTGGGGTTTATTCCCAGTTGTGAGGGTCCTTTGCAAAACCAAGTCTTCTAGGCTCTGGGATTTGTAGTGCCAGGAGGGTTTATTTTTTACAGTGCTGCTTTGCAAGTCCTGGCCAACACAGGTTTTATATTCGTAATAAATTTATAACAATTTTGGATCAAGGGCAGTATTATTTATTTGTTAGTGGGTATATTTATATCCACGCAAGCCGTTGTGCGCATGCAGGTATTTAACCCCCGCTCTCATATGGGATTAAGCATATAGCAGTAGCGCAAGGGCAGGAATTGCTCATTAAACCGCTGTTACGGATTTCATCCAGATCAGGCTGTCTCCCAGCGGGGTCGTGGTGGTGCTCGCGACGTTGCATTCAGCCCCGCAGATGCTGGTGGAGGTGCAAGGTCCACGAGAGGAGCCCACCGCTAGGAAAGGGGAAGGTGGATGCATCCAGAGCGGGCACCCAGCGCCTGGTGGGATGGGCACGAGGGGCCTCGTTCTGCCCAGCTCCCAAGGGGCAAGGGAAGCCCACCTTTGGCTTTGGCTTTGCCTTTGCCTTTGCCTTTGCCTTTGGCTTTGCCTTTGCCTTTGCCTTTGGGGGGGTTGAGCAAGGGAGCGCAGTCAGTCCTTGCTTTTCTGGTAGCAAAGGATGCAGGGGGATGTTTCAGCTTGGGAAACATTGGGCCAATCCTACCAGCACTTCCATATAATATTAACGGATTCCCACAAGTGATCCTGTTCAACTGCATCCCAGACACTTCGATTTTCGCATGCAAGTTTGTCTACCTATGTATAGCCTGCCTACAGTAGGAGGCATTTGTAGGTTCAAGTAGCTGGGCGTGGGAGCGCGTGCACCTGAGCAGGTTACATCTGCGGCACTGGGACTGGCACCACCACTGTTACATCTAGTAGAATTTAAAAAAAAAAATAGAATTACATGGGTTCTAGGTTATTTCCTTGCCGTTGTAAGAAAAAAGATATTATTTTAGCACTACTAAGATGCACTGCATTGTGGGAGAAGTCTTGCTACCTGGAATGGGTTGTTTCCATGCTTTAAGGACACACTTTGGTGGCCAGCCCCACGCCCTGCCCCAGCAGGAGTGGCATGGGCCCAGGCATGATCCCTGGCCATCCAGGGCTGCAGTTGGAGCGCGGCTAAACAGCCTTTTGCTGGCTCGCATGCAAATGGCTTCATCATAGCAGGGTGGTGAGGATATTGTGCACCATTTGCTGCCAGGACTTGAAAAGCAGGAGAGGGATGGATCGTTCTGCAGTTAGCTGCGGTGTGTAGCATACCCGTGCTTTATAGCTGCCCCCAAAAAAAAGTTCTCCAAGCACACAGAGAGCTCTGAAGTCGAAGTCTCAAAGAGGCAAGTTTCTGTCCTGGTGCAGTGGCTGACCCACGCATGGAGCTGGCGTGATGTTTGCTTTCCCTCTTGGGTTTCATGATGTCATTCTTCCTCTGCTGACCTTCACCCGCAGCAGTGTTTGCTTGTGGGTTAGGGAGGAGGGGGTAATATTTTACTTTAATCGCCCTACAATGCAGCCAGTTCTTAGCCGAGGATGAATATTTGGCTGCAGCGTGTGATGTGCATTGAGCAACGTGCAAAACAATCTCCAGGAATATTTGCAGAGCTGCTCAGCTGAGCTGTGTCACTGAACGAACGCCCCAGCGCAGCTCATCCTCCCCTTCAGTGGCCGCAGCCTTCCACCCAAGCCATATGCCCTTTCCACATGAAAGAGGTATTTTTCAAAGCAGAACAAATGTCTTTTTTCCTCCATGGGTGACTACACAAATAGGGCCTTGCACTGGCCCCCGTGACCTGTTTCACAGCAACATTCAAACAAAGTACTAAAATCGTGATTTTTTTTTTTTTTTTTTAATGTGTTCCCATTGGTCATGGCTCCATGGTGAGACAGGGAGGATTTGGCAAAAGGAAGAGAAGTCTGAAGCCCTGCAGGTGTCAGTAAGCAATGGCAACTAGACCTAAATAGCAAAGTTTCCCGGTGGCCGGTGCCATTTAAAACTCTTGAAGGAGGTGTCTCCTGCTGGTGGACTCCTCTGAGCCAGTTCATCCCTCCCAGAGGCTACACAACCTGCAGAAAGGGAATATGGAAACATGGGTTGTGTTGACATGAAAAAGGAACATAAAGGGTGAATGATGGATCTGCTCAACACCGCAGAGCTACTAGCAATGGGAGGATATGAGGGAACGGCCAGAGGAGATGCCAGGACATGAAGTGCTTTCTAGGGCTTCATGGCCCAGGACCATGGGCTCACCAGGAGACAGGGAAGGGATTTCTCACTCTTGCCTGTACCCTCTTCTTCCTCCACCTTCTCAGCCACGCTAGCTCTAAGCATGGTTTCACTTTCTCATGCCTCTGATCTAGTTTCTCTGTTTCATCACCATCATGATGTTTTTCACAAGCAGCATCTCAAGTGTAGGCAACATGTCAAGCAGAAGCACCATCGTACCCTGCCCCAACAAGATTATTATATCTAAAACCAGGAAGTAAATCAGTGTCCTAGCGTGCGGTGATACAATCAGCTCTGAGCCCGGCAGAGACATTTGTGCCCACATGCACCACTGTGTGGTCAGCTCTCCTGGCTGGTGCGCCCAAAAGACCAGACCATAACCATTGCACCTGTCCCAAGCCCTTTGGGGGGGATCTGGCAGCATGCAGGAGCAGGGGATGGGAAAGGAAAGTATGCAAGCAGAAGAAAGATACCTTACCAAATGTGCAAGTGGGACTGGCCCAGGAATGAGTTTGCTAAAGGCCGAAGTCTGCATGCGTCACCTACCAACCATGGCTTGCTCCAGGTTCCTCACCACTGCAGACAAAAGTGGGTTTGCCATCAAGGAAGAAGGACCCCAGCTGGGAGGGGAGAGCAGGGAGAAGGGGCAGAGGCAGGTGCATCTTCCAACCAAGGGCTACGTTCAAATAGGCATTGAGCACCAAACTCGAGCAGTGAAAGCAAGGGGAAGTTTGGCACCAGCAGAGTTAGGTACCTCCGTGGCAGTGGGGTGTGCTCCCTATGCATTCGGCCAGAAAATCAGGCAGCACAAACTAAAACTGATGCTGGGCAGAACAAGGTAATGCCATGGATAATCAACACAGCCTCTCTGGTGATAACACACCCTGTCTAGCAGTTATTAATGGCATTTAGCTAAATGCCATGCACACTCGCCTCTGGGGCTGCCTCACCACCCTCTGCATGCTCTCGGGGCACGCTAGACTGAGACGGGGTGGAAGGTGGTACCACTGCCTTACATCAAACGTAGGCACTGCGTTTGGGTTCAGTCCACCCTGAGCCAAAGTCAACATGGATGTTAGGGTGATCAGAGACTTCCAGATGTTAGAGACTGTATTAAAGAGTGGGTTGCAAGCAGGAGTGGTGAAACTTGTTACCTTTTGACTCATACTGACAAGACCTCTTGATAGGAGAGGAGCAAAACTTGAAGTATTGATGGCAGAAAATCAAGGCTGAAAAAGGCAATATAAAGCATAGCACATCCCCTGAAGACTCTGCCAGACTGGTAGAACTGGGCAAAAATCCCAAACAAATTCCTACAAGCCCTCACTGAAGCTGCCTCAAGGTACTATCCACTTTGGAGAGTAACTTTGCAAACGCAAGGTGATCACAGCCTGCACAGACATGGCACGAAGCCCTGTGGAGAAGTGCTGTTGCGCACCCCTGACACGCTCACGCACACCCAAAAACACTGCCTGGACAACCAAGATCCAGCCAGCAGCTTGCCACTTTCCCAGGAGCCAGCGTGTTTGCTCTATGAGATAGCTCTGGTCCTACCAAAAAAGGCTGAACCTAATCCAAGAGAAATCATGTCATGTCTTTCCTGGGTAGCACCACAGGTATCTTTTTCCCCCAATATAGCAAATAACTTGTTCAGGACCTGATTCTTTGTGCTGACCTTCCATGAGACACTTAGCTAGTCTGCTCAGCAAAGTTGAAAACCCATTCATTGGTTCCAGCCAGTCAATGTCAATTTTTCCACTTCCACACCAGTAATATGGAGGAGGCAGACAAATATAATTTTCTCCTAAAGTAAAAATTAGCTAGACTTTGCAGAAATTGTTTTCAAGCAGAGCCTGGAATTAAACCTGCTTTAGCAGTACTGACAGGTAATCTCTTGTTACTGCAGGAGAGAGAGATCTGTTCCCATCCTCTTGTGCCTCCCTGCAGCGCTTAGCTCCCTCAGCCATTTCTGTCCTGCAGGTGATGGTGCTTGAGGCCATTCTGGAGGAACAAACTCAGTGAGCATTGATAGGGCTGATTGCACACCTCCATTACATCCCAAAGCATAGACTCATAGAATGGTTTGGGTTGGAAGGGACCTTAAAGATCATCTAGTTCTAGCCCCCCTGCCATGGGCAGGGACACCTTCCACTAGACCAGGTTGCTCAAAGCCCCATCCAACCTGGCCTTGAACACTTCCAGGAATGGGGCATCCACAGCTTCTCTGGGCAACCTGTTCCAGTGCCTCACCACCCTCACAGTGAAGAAAATCATCTTCCTGTCCTGGAGTGACACATACACATCTTCCACATGGGAAGAACATGCACTCAAGTGCTGACATTACATGGATGATGCCCACCACACCTTCATTGTGCACCACCATGAGGGCTGACCAGCAGGACAGGATCAGCTCTTGAATGTGTTTGATTCAGTTTGGCCAGTGGCTTCAGAGGACTCCTGGTTCTCTGCCAGTCTTAAGTTTTTGCGTAATACCATCTCCTAGGGATGTCTTCTCTCATTTGATGTCAGTGAGGAATTTGTCTTGTCTTAGCAGACAGCAGTCTGGCCTCCACTGCAAACTGCCTGGTCCAGCCAAGGGAACCACAGCAGAATGTTAACTACGTGACCATGGACCTTGAGCCCTTAGGAAACCGCTGAATAGGCACTGCTGAACACGTCAGCAGAAAGGCACCGAGATGTTTGGCTGGTGAGGGCAGTATGGAAACCAAAGGAGAAGAGCAGAGACAGGCACATGGATGGCGAAAGCTGAGTCATCTTCATAAGAGGAGGGAAAGGACCAAGCTGCCAGATGGTTTCCTAAGAAAGATGCAATATCTTTCCAGGTACTTACAAGTTCACACACTGGGAATGTGCTGCTGTAGGAAAGAGGCACTCATTTACAGCCTGCACGTGAGAATTTCAAAGTCGTGGCAGCCTGAATGTCATCTCAGAGCTCTTGTTATATAAGTAATTCAGATTTCTGGTGATTATTCTTCCTTGGACAGAAACCATGCAGCCAACTCTAACCTACACAAGAGACGGAGGAGGTAAATTTTAGGACTGATTGATCTGGGCATTGTAAAAATGCATTTGTGGAAACGCCCTTGTCAGTATATACATTCCTACCTAATGCTTCTGTTGGATGTTTATGGCTTGCACATGAAAAACTTCTGCAAATACCTCCCAAAGGCATTTATGGTCAAACTCTTGGAGAACACCAGGAAAATCCAGAATTGGACCATCTTAATGAGACCCTGCAGAGTTTCCCTCTTCAAAAAAGCCATTCCACTCAGAATAACCTTCATCGCCTCAGCCTGAGGTGTATAAACACCCAACTAATAAAAATCATCTGCCAAGCAGCCCTTCACAAACTACCCAAGGAAATATTCATACCCCAACAGGAGAAATGACAAAAACGCCTGAAAATTAGGTAATGCCTTTGCAAGTGTTATCACCTTCCAAATAGCCCAGGAGAGAGGAGAGGCTATGCAGTATTCCCCTGATGACCAGGGACTTTCATCTGGCAAGGCAACCACCAAGGCCTGGAACCATCATACTTGGGTCCTGAGCAGCACAGTGACTACTAGATAAAAAATGCAGATAAACGCAACACGTGTCGTGAGGCTGATGCTAAACAAACACCGAGATCCAGACAGGGGTGTGGGTTCCAGGCTGCAAGCGAGGAAGGCAAAGGAGCTTCCAGCTCTCCTTGTACCGGCTGAGCAAAGATGTTTATGGTGGGTAGGTGGAGCTGACCAAGCTCTGGACCTCCTCCGGCCCAATAATAGAAAAAAATTGGTGTTTCTGCTAAGATCAAGGTCTGTTGAGAGGGCAGGCCGGTGTATCTGGAGCTGTGCCAGGTGGGCATCACTCCCCTTTTCTCTGCAACAGTGGTTTTTTCTGCTAGTTAACAAATACATGGTTATTAATATATAGTTATATCTATCTGCTTGCTAGTTACACTTTCAGCATACAAAGAGTTCTGCTGTTAGGTAAATATTCTGGGAAAATGGATGCTTTTAATATTGTTTACCAGTTTTATTGGCATTTACTACTAGGATGGTAACTCTGCCTTAAACTGGAGGAAGTCTCAGATGGGCTGAAACATTCTGGATACACCTCTTCCACCTCCACCTATGCCCCTTCTAATTAACTCGTGATGAGATTTTTCGTCGGAAGGGTCTCAGAGCATAGGAGACACATGCACACTCACACCACATTTTATTTTTATTCTGAATTATTATTTATTTGTGAGGATCACATTTTTTTCTCTTTTTAAAAAATAAACAGGAGTTAAGAAACCTGAGCCAGTGGGAGCCTTTGGATACCACATCCATTTCACGCAAAGCCCCACTATCAGCTTTCACTCTTTGAGAGTGATTTTAATGACATTTTCAGGAATTAGGTTTGCAAAAGCAAGGCTGTTATTGGATATTCAGAAAACAGAAAGGTAAGTGCTGTATTCGTGACAACATTACAATGCTATGTTGGCACAGAAATAGTCATGACTTTTCCATCAGCCTTGCACGTAAATATAGAATTTAAGAAATTTTTACAAGGTAGAGAAAGGGCAAGAGATTATTGGCAAAAGGGGTGATTCTGAGGTTACAGAATCCAAAATAATTTTGGTTGGCTGACCAAAAGCTAGTTAATTTTTCTGAACGCACCACAATCCTCATGTAGGTGGTACTAACTAACTATATTTGCCTTGCCCAGATCGGTGTATCACATAGATTTTATGAACCTGTTTCTTAGATTCTTCAGGGAAGTATCTAAGAGCAGTATGAGCCCAAGGAGAGTGGGCAGCTCTCCAAAAGGGAGACCCTCATCCTCATCATTAAAGTCAATCTTAAGAAACTATGTAAAAGGCCATCATTTTAGTTGTTAGGCAAAATCTCCAGCAAAGCCAAGGGAGGTTTGCTTGTGTGGGAGGACTGGAGAAGCAAGGCCTCCATGCATGTGTGAGCGTGTCGAACAGGGCAGAAAAACAGTTGTTTATGCAACATTAAAGTTGAGAAACGAAGCAGTCAAGCAATGCAGCGTTAGGGTTGAACGCTCAGCTGTAATGTTGCCTCCCAGTATTTAAGTGTTGGCAATGGTGGTTTTGCACGTTGCTATGACTCCATGCAATAGGCAAGATCTGTGAAATATGCCGTAGTTGGGGTTGTTCAGTGACAAGTCAACCTGTGATTATCCTGCAAGGGGGGGAAAAAAAGCAACACTTCAGTTTGAGACCTCACCATCCTTATGGTCCCACGCTTCATCCTTGATCTCCAGGTCTGCATGAGCTGGGCGTTGGTGCAGGGGTCACTTCACACTCTCAGCAGCAGAGAATTGTGCCTAAAATAAGACCATCGCTTAGCTGATCACAAAGTGTTTCAGTCCGGATGCCGGCATCCAATTAAGAGTCTAAAACTGTCACCGCTGATTTTAGCTCCTGCCTGCTCTGCAGGTGGGCACCGGGGAGCTGAGTGTCCCTCCCTGCCTGTGCAGCCCCGCGCACAGCACCTCGCAGGACCAGCCTTTCCTATTCAGCACCTCCTAGGGAAGCTGTGTCTGCACTGCAATACCTGATTTTTCATTATTCACTCAGTAATTAGCTGGTTTGTGGCTCTTGATCGAGGATGCTCCTCCTAGCTGACACATATCAAGCCAACTGCCCCTTCCTGCAAGCGCAGGAACGCCTGAAAATGGTGCTGCCCGTACTCCCTCACAAAGTCCACGTCATCTCTCAGGATTCAGCTGTGCAAGACAGTCAGGGCAAGCACAGTCCCATGGTTTATGACGAGAGCTTTTTTCTCCCTTTGAGAAATGAGAATCCATGGCTACAAAGGGACAGATCTTCCACATCCCTGTGCCTTTCAAACTTTCCAGCTTATTTTGCATATAATTCCAAATGATCAAATCTAATGCTGATCTGACCTTTGTTTATTTTTCTTTCCTCCATGTCTGAGTGATTCGTTTGGCTCAGAAAAGGGATTTAACTATCATTTCAAACAACCGCTAATTACAGCGACTGAAACCTAATACTTAATTCCAGCCTCAAAGGAGCCAATGGTTCGCATTAAATATCAGATGAGGCGAAACATCTCAATTTAGTCTGGCTATACATTTGTCAGATTTCTGTGCAGAATGCATGCACGAGCAAGATACAACCAAGACAGAGGAAATCAGATATCACCAAGCTCTCAGTAACACTCAAGGAGCGTAACCCACGCCATTCGTCTTAGGTACCTTGAAGTTCAGGCACCGAGGAAGCCGATTTTGGTCGGACATCTAATGTGCAGAGAGCAGGAATTTCAGCAGCAAAATAAATTATTAATCATCAATCTATTTTCACGTCTTAAAGGTGCTGAAGTGAGAAAGACTTTTGCAAATATAGTAGCGCAGGAGCAATGCAAGCTCAAGGAGCGATGTGATTTGCAGCACGTCTCCCAGGTACGCAGAGGTAGACAGGGTCCAGTGACAAGCGGGGGCACAAGAGGGGCTTTTCAGGTCTCTACGTAACCTTTTAGCATGGTGCCAAAGCTGCCAAACTTGAGAGCTGAGTTTCTACAGCTAATTACTGCAGTTTACAGACGCTGAAGCTAAGGCGCATGTTTTCAGAAGGGCTGAGAGCTCAGGCTCCCAATATGGTGCCAGTTAAAGCAATAGCTTCGTTAACTATCTGGCCGTCCATGCAACACATTGCAGCAGGAGCCCTAGGAGCCGGGGCATGGGGACCACACTGGCATGCAGTGGAGGATTAGCTTCTGGGCTCCACCACCGTGCCTGGGTGAGGTGGCAGAGGTATTTCATATTTTTTGACCACTCCCTTAAAAAATGTAAGACTTACAAGCCAAAAAAATGGCATTTACTATTGCCAACTAACACGTGGATTTAGCTGGCTCATCTTCAAATGCTCAGGTTTGAAACTTCTCACCTTTTCTTTTTACAGGCATTTTTCTGCCTGCCATTAAACCTCACATTATTCAGCGTTTGCTTCAAAAAGCCAAACACTGCCATTGGAGGGGGGCTGCAAACTGGCCACAGATTATCCCGGTATTCCCATGTATAACCACCCCAGTCAGCTCCCTCAGCGGGAAACCCCCATACGCAGCATTTCAAGGGTTCAGGCACATCCCCACAGTTATTTTTCCTGCGGTCCTGCTGCATCGGTGACTCTTACGCTGGAGTACGCCTAACACATCCAGCTGCCCTGGAGCCAGGGCTTTACCTGTGCTCATTCACCACTAAACCGTGTTGTTCTGTGGGAACATCTGCTCATTTGTGCTCCACCCAAACACCCCACACATTCTTCAGAAATTTTCTACAGGTCTGGTTGCTTTTTGCCAACAGCAATGTACACACTTGACATACTAAGAAAAAGTATTTAACAGAAGGGAAAGTGCGTTCCTCATGAATTATTCTCACTGCAGGATGAAGAGGAGCAAACTAACACTCCTGTACTTTAGGAAAGCTGTTTGCAAAAGGAAAGGAGCTCAAGTGAGTCAGTTAAGGTGAAATACCTGCCATTCCCTCTCCATAATATCCTTCAAAAAGCATTTATGGTAGTTCACCCAGGTCACTACCGGACTAAGTGACAGGGTGGCTGTACAGCACCCTGGGAACCACGCTCCCCCCATGTGAATCCATGCCCAGGGAGAGACCGGGGAATGGATTTCTAACTGTGCTCCCACCTTGGCTTCTGTGAAATGGGCTGTGAATTTGGGGCTGGTTTGTGGCCAACCAGACAACTCTCTTTCCGTAGCTCCCTGGTGGTGATCCATACCTGACACCAAAGACTGAATTTGCATGGAAGACCAAGAGCCCTGCCCTGGTGGGCATGGAAGAAGACACTCTGCTGTGCCGGACAAATGCAGGGTACGGGGTTTATACCAGTTTTCCATACTAATAGACCCCCACATTCGCAATTCCAGCCCAAAGAAGCAGGACTTTTAATTCTTATTACTTTTCAGTCTAAGTCACCAGTTGGAGCTTTTTTTATTTGACTTTTCATTGTTGAATTTGGACAGTACTTTCCAAGGACCGTTTACAGCTTTTCTTCACAACTATAAAATCTAAACATCATTTACTGTCACGACCCCAGCATCTGAGGTTTCAAAGAAAGGAAGTAAAGATGACAGTTACCAACTCTGCTTTTCGCTTGCATTTAAGATAGTATAATTTAAAAAAAAAAAAAAAAATTTCAGACATGAAAATATCTGCAAGTTTGGCAAAACTAGCTAATGGTTCGGTTCTGACTGCACTTCCCCACCCTTCCTCCACTCTGACGCTGACATTGCTTGGAGTAGAACAGCCTTTTAGATGTCTGGTGGTGACTGGCCACGAAGACCTCTGTGAGAGGTGGTATTTCAGTCACGCCTGTGCTTCACGCTTCATCTTCAGCCATATGAAAGCAAGTGAGTAACACTGTAATATTTTATGGCTAGTTGTGCTGGATTTGTTGCTAGAACTTCTCTCAGATGACCCAGTGCTCCTCTTCGGAGCTTCGTTCTGAGTTTGCAGTTTCTGTGTGTTTTTCTCATCAGGATGCAAACAACAGTCTCTGTCTGAGCTGACAAGGGCAGAAAGCCTTTCCTGGGCTTGGTTTTAGTCTTACTATTTTATTTAAGTATCACAAGATTGAGATCTCATGGCATTGGGCAGCGCACAAATGCATGGCACCCAACCCCTGCCCTCCAAATGGCTGCTCCAGCAGGGGCTGAGATGGAAAACCAGGCTGTAGACAACACCAGAGAAAGTCAGGCAAAGAGCACAGGCCCTCCAGCACCCGAAAAGCCCAGCTCTGAACTTCAGACTCCTCTAGCTACATCACTGCAAAGCCCTTTACTTAGTCCCTTGCAGAGTTACCCGACTGGTCTGAGTGTTAAGCAAAACGGGTCATTTGTAGGAGCTATCTTCAAGCCAGCTGGTTACTCAAGAGTTGCCTCTGGTTGGATGCCCAGTGTCAGGGAGGTTTGGTGGACAAAGTTTCTGTAAAACCTGTTCAAACTGCAGCAGTACGCTTCTTCCCTTCACTCCTGCAGTTTCAATTAATCCAACTTGATTTAATCTCTCATAATTGTGCAGTGAGTTTTTATTTAAATTTGCCTCCAGTCTCCTACCAATTAGTACATCCATGCATAAGTGATGTCGGTACCTCAGATCTCACCGGACTGCCTCACTCACTGTTTCATCATCTTCAGCTCCTAAAGTGCTCCAGGTGGCTGCCAGAAGCTGAGCGAGGGCATTTCTCCGTCAAATTCCAGACCGTCTTTCGAAAAGCCTTTTGCGATCACGAGGACTGCCCTGAAACAGCTCGGCATGCAGGGAAGCCCTGTTAAATCACCCTCAGAGCCATGCATCTTATCAGCCACTCTTTTCCACTGTGACTCGCAGAAGTGGATCCCATAGGAAGCAATGTGCTGATTTTGGCTTGCAGGAGAAAGTAAGGTTGAACAACTGTTGAGTTGTTTGAATACAGTTCCAGCTCCATCTCTGCCATCCTTAATAACCTCGACAAATTGCTTAATTCCTCTGTAAGATTAAATGGATGGCTATGCATGGCTCGCTCTGGCTTCCCTGGTACCAGGGAACCAGTACCAGGAACACTGGAATTTCAGCCATGAACTGGGATGGCCAGCTGATAACTGCCATCCAGGTGCAGGCTGCAGATGCATGTAGGGACCCTTGCACATGTGTTGGCCTTGATTAGAGTTTGGCAAAACAACCTTCAAAACCCACTTTCCTGACTCAAGCCAGAAGATTTACCAAGTTCTTTAGAAGTGTATTACAAGGTCAGGCCAGCAAAAGCAAGGAATGAGAGGCTGAGCACACACTTCTCAGCTCCTCACTTTGTGCCCACAACGGCCTTCACTGCCTTCTTAATGCCTGCATCCCACCTGCACTGATGTTGGAAGAGAAACTGAGGGAGCAGCAAGTTTTCCTCTAAATTCCCCTACTGTTCCAACTAACAATGTTGTTGAGCTAAATGGGTGAATGCTCTCCTCCCTAACAAAATTCTCCATAAAAGCCGCTGTTAATTACAACCATAATGAGCATAGACACCAACTAGAGATGAATCAGTTATGTACTCTTTACTTGTCTGGAACTACAGATTATGTCTACAGTGGAAAAGTTCATCTTCGAAAACATATTCGTTAGCATGATTAGATCAACATCACCACAATATTCAATATTACTTTGCCTTTGGCAGCAGCAAGGACAGCTGGGCAAAGCAGCATTTAACATGATGCTAGTTAAGGCATGTCAGATAATATACTTTCCAACACAAGGCAGTCTCCCACAACAGACAAGCTATAGCAAAGAAACCAGTTTCGGTGGTCACTGAATAAATGAAAATCTTTCTGAGGTTATATATACGGGATGGGTCAACACCCACCCCAGTAGGAGCCTCTCACAGCAGGGGCAGTCCGACGCAACGGCAGCTTACGGGAACGAGTCCTAGAGCACCGTGCCACTGGCATTAACAGGAGCTCTGCATGCTCCCAGCAAAGTTTGAAATACAGACTTGGGCATTGCTGGGAGCTCTAGCCTGTCTGGGGAGCTCTTAGAAGTTGGTTTCCAGCTAACTAGCAAGGCACACCCACTACAAAAGACTCCTTGGTCACAAGAGCAGTCTGTGTCTGTGCACTTGCCACAGCCACACTCACAAGCACAATCCTCCTGGGCCTGCCCCACTTCTCTGTGCACCTCCCCAGACCTGGGGCACTGACTGACTGCACCCCAGTTTCCATCAAATTGTGCTTCTTCCACTCTGGTCATGCTTTTTCAAAGCTGATGTTGTGAAGATTTCAGTTGCAAATGCCGTCTCATGTTATTCACTTAGAAAGCAAATGCTCCCTCTCCAGTGGTTACAGGCACTCTATCTGTGCAAGCAGATAGTAGATGAGGTGCAAATGCCCTGCTTGAATATCCTGTGCACTCAGGAATAGTTTCTTGGTCTGAAAGAGCTAACAAACTTTGCTGCGTACTCAGCAATAGTTTCTTGGTCTGAAAGAGCTAACAAACTTTGCTGTGCCCCACACACACAGAGACAAGTGAAAAGTGTCTGTTAGGTCAAAAATACACACACACCCCCTGTAACCCATTCAGGGGATGTAGAGAGAGACCTAAAAGCTCACAACAGTGTATTACTGCAGCAAAGAAACTATTCTTCAACCATGGCAGAGATCGGCATAGGTCGGTCAAGACAGCAGCATTAGAGCAGCACTGGAGACCCAGCCGGTGAGCATCACAACCATTTGGGCTTCACTCAATGAGCTACAGACTATGCAAAGCCAACTCTGCCAGTGCGTAGGCCAGCATCAGAGGTCTCTGAAGGCTGCTGTCATCATCTGAACTACATCTACATAAGCTCACTTATCATGCATCAGGATACAGGCACCACTGGCACTCTCTCCAGCTGTAATCCAGTCCATATGCTGGCAGTGGGAATTGTCCTGCACCGAGTCTGCCCCACCAGAGGATTCCCCAGTCCATGGGAACTCTCTCCCTTGGCAGCTTAGCCAGTTTTTCTGGTTTGCTTTGCATTGCCATAGTGGAACAGAGCAGCTGGTATGGCTACTCTGAATGACTGACTCCTACCCAGCTGCCTAGGAAAACTCTACTATGGGAGCAGACATGAAAGTCAATGTTTCAGAAAGATTTGCCCTGTCTTGAGAAAAGCCAGAGAGCTGGTGTTGTAAAGAGCCTGGGCCACCAGTCTGAAAAGTCCATGCAGCAGAAGTTACCTTTCTCTCGCAGTTAGGAGAGATTTCTAATCAGCATTTCAACCTTTGCCTTATCTGCCAGCCTGGGTGCTTTTACAGATCCCCTCAGCAGAAGACCTGCACACCACGTAGATATGCCTGGGTTAGTGCTTTCTCTTGCCTTCATTTTAAAGATGGCAAATTGAAAGACAGGCTAGACTAGATAAAGGACCAAAGACTCCAGAAGAGCCTGTAGTAGAGTGGAGATGGGAGCTCAGCTGAGCACCACTTCAGGACCCCTACCCAAAAATCCATCTTTCCTCCACAGTGGAGTGTCTGAGTACACTGCCAAAATACCTACACACAAAGGACGTGCTGCTACAGACCAGCATCCCATCTGTAGACCCAAAAGGAAAGAAAGTCCTCTACAAATCTTTGTGAATTCTTTCTGCCTATAAAAATAAGTAAACCCTGCATTCCTTGCTATTAAAAGACAAGACTTGGTTGGTTATCTGCATGGATACAGCCCCTGCAGGCAATCATCTCCCTTTGCTCTCTAAGATTAACTCTTGTTTACACCTGTAAGTCTTTTTCCCCATGACAGGTATCAAACATTACCAAGAGGTCCACAGAGTTCTCAAGAAACCCGAGTTCCCAGGTTGCAATGCCAGAAGACGAAGCCAATTTAACTACTCATGATCTTTGAAACCCTGGGGCATCTCACCAACGCCCCCACCCCATCTCCCAGCCTCCTGGCCACACACCCTTGCTCTATTCCCTACTAGACTCTTCCATGAGCCGATTCAACACACTTGACCAGCAGAAGACTAATCTACCTCTTAAAGAAAGGGGCAGCTCACTGCTGGGCTAGGAGTGAACAACTCAGAGAGGGGGCTGGCAAGCCCCAGAGCTCAGGAGGGGCCATGAGACCACATAGCCTGGGGCAGAGGTGGGAGGAAGGAGGGGAGTGAGCTAGGCGGCTGTCCTAGGCTAGCTCTTGGGCTGGCCTTGGAGGGGCTCTTGGGTTCTTCTAGGTGGGAATCCTGGTTTGTGCTAGGATTTGCTCCTGTTCTAGGAGGGGCTCTGCTCGTCCTTCAGCTGTTCTCCATACAAATGGACAGGCCAAGTTTACCATCCCGTGCCTCTATCCCCGTGCCGGGGGCAAGGGTTTTCCCTCGGCAGCTGGGGACAGAACAGGAGGCAAGAGCCCCACGCTCCAGGGAGGAGTTTGCAGCCTGAATCTGATATGCAAAGTGTCCCCAACAGAGTCACGAGCTATACCGAGACAGCTCCCCCGCAGCATCCGAAACAGCAGTCCCGCAAAAGAAATGTCTTTCCAGTCACAAGTTTCAAAATTATTTCTCTTTGCATTGCAACGAGTTTGCCACTGGCAGGGGTTGAAACTCAGGAGTTAATGTACTGCAGGTTTGTGGTAAACGAATGCTTCTGGAGCCATCATTCATGTTAATTGACAGAAGCTGTCTACAGCACTATGAAATATGCACATCATAGCTGCAAAACAGGAATCCCTGTGTGCATCGGAAAACAAACAGTGCCTTTTGCTTCCAAGCGCCATGGTTACTTCTCTTTTTCACATCAAATAAAAACTGCTAGTTATGTCCGCCTCTGAAATGAGGTGTGAACAGTCAAAGACGCATCTGTAACAAACCAGCCAAAGCAAGAACTGGAAGAGGAATGTACCTGAGAAACAGCTGACCATTCCCATCCACGCCACACTTTGATCATAAAACACACTGAACAACCACTGAGCTCAGGGCAATGAAAATCATCAGGCAATTACCATTTGTGTGACCCATTTTCATCACTTCATTAAAAAAAAGGGGCCAGCTGGGGCAAACTGGCTAAGCTCCATTGACTAGAGCACAATCAGCCCCCTAAGATTTATCTGCTTGAAAAATGCATATATTCTGTGAGTAGATCTGCTTTTAATGACTGAACTGGATTTACAGCCCTACAGATATGTTTAGAAGAGGTTCAGTTTCTCAGTGAGGAAATTAGTGAAACCAGGGTGTCCTGGTTTCAGCTGGGATAGAGTTAATTTTCTTCCTAGTAGCTGGTATAGTGCTGTGGTTTGGATTTAGTACGAGAATAATGTTGATAACACACTGATGTTATAGTTGTTGCTAAGTCATGTTTACACTGGTCAAGGACTTTTCAGCTTCCCATGCTCTGCCAGGTGCTCAAGAAGCTGGGAGGGGGCACAGCTGACCCAAGCTGGCCAAAGGGCTATTCCATACCATAGGACGTCATGGTCAGTATAGAAACTGGGGGGAGTTGGCCGGGGAGCGGCAATCGCTGCTCAGGGACTGGCTGGGCATCGGTCAGAGGGTGGTGAGCAATTGCATTGTGCATCAATTTTGTACGTTCTTTTATCATCATTGTTATTATTATTATTTTCTCTTCCTTTCCTGTCCTATTAAACTGCCTTTATCTCAGCCCACGGGTTTTACTTTTTGTTTTCCCGATTCTCTCCCCCATCCCACCGCAGGGCGGGGAGGGAGGGTGAGCGAGCGGCTGTGTGGTGCTCAGTTGCCAACTCAGGTTAAACCACGACACAGGGGATGTACCCAAGGGTCTTTACTGGGAGTGTTGAGCCATGGATAAGTTTGTTAGAAACAGAGATTTGTGAAGTGAGATTTCAAATGTTGTGTACAGAGGGACTTCAAGGAAGCAAGGGAAACACCCTGAAACTCTCCATTTTGTCAAAATGTGTCACCACATCAAAGCACAGCCATCCAGCAAAGACATTTGAGTTTGACAATGTATTTGGGGAAGATTTTCTGGAAGTTTGAGGAATCCCTAGCCGAGAGAGGCATTGTGGTATGGTGTGGATTTTTTTTAAATGAGTTTTTTGACCCAAAACCAGTAATGTTAAGAAATTCCATTTTAGGAAACCATTCTAAAAAAATTCTGTCTTGTTCCTATGAAAAACAAAAACTAGCTTTGAAGCTATGAAAGCTGTCATAAACAGAATTATCTGCTTACATCAATAGCTGTAGGGGACAACGTTTGGCCTTGGAAAATCCATCCTAGACCAACAAACCCAGCTAATGCAAATTAGCTCTCACTGCAGTTGTAAATAGAGTTTTTTTCCTAATTCCCTTCCCTATTAATATTATTGAACACTAGTAACTTCCAGGAAATATACTGGGAAGCAAAGTCCTCTTTCTAGATTATACACAGTGAAGGTTTTTTGCCACCACTGAAGACATCAATATAAGAGCCTAGGGGTGGCCTTGGGGAAGGTACGTTCAGCAGGTTTGTTATCTTTCTGCAATGACAAGCAACATGGCAGCTAACCCCACCTGGCCCCACCATCCAAAGCATCTTCCCATCATCTTCTCTGAGACCTGTGAAAACCCCCATGGGTTTCCCGTTGGCCGGGATCCCCTCCCAGCACAGCCCACCATCTTCAGCAGAGCTCCTGCCAAAGCGAGGTGCTACGCAGCTCCAGGCTGGCAAAGCAAGACCTGGGCAGATGCGGGCTGGGGCACGGCGTGAAAGGGGAGGAGGTAAGAGCAGTGTTGCTCAATCCGGGAGATTGCACAAGGCTCAGGAGGTGCTGTCACACAAAGGGTGGTTCAACTAGGTTCTACCAGATTTTGCCGTGAAATAAATCTTGCCGTAGTCCTGCCTATATTTTTGGACCCAGGGTCCAGCTTTATATCTTACACTCCTTATGCATTGGGAGGAGCAGCGAGTATCTCGTTATTCATTCACTAACTAATGGCAGGACTTTGCCAATCTCCTTCACATCGTGTTGTTCCTTATTCCCAAGAGGGGACCTGGTATGTTCAACATGAGCACCCAAGGACCAAGGCACTGTGAGTGAGCTCACTGCAGGCAGGATTCAGCCCAGACAGGGCATCATTACTGAGCCTTAACTTGCCCCTTTCATCAGCAGAGCCGTTCTGCTGGTTCACTCCTGCATAACTAGTGAAGAAAACAGTGAACGACGATTCCTTCCCCAAAAGGCCTGAAACCCGTGAGCCCAGCCCTGCAATCATCACTCCCACGGCTCTTCCTTGACTTACACAAGCAGTTCCATGTATGGATGAGGTTGGAGGATTTTCAGGATGAGACCTCAGGTAATCCTGACCCGACCTGACTCACGAAGGGGGAGGAAGGAGCTCAATCCAACTGGCTTGGGAGGCAGTTCATCTTGCCAGGGTTACCTGATGCCAGTTCCTTTGAAAATATAGAATTAATCATATTGCTGATTAAGTTTAGATACTCATAGATGGGCAAGGAGAAACGAGTCAAAGATGAAGACACCATCAGAAAGGAGTGGAAGAGGAATGGTAGGTGTCAGGACAAATGGTTCTCGTTTGGAAGGTCAGCTGAAAAGTGGTGTTAAATTGCAGGAGGTCGGTGTTTGCAGCTAACAGCCTGGCCCATGCAGCTTTCCTCTCCCACCCCAATCTGGATGCTGAGTGAAAGCAAACAGGGCTTTTCACTCATTTTGAACCTGATCCTGCACCATTCAAATCAGCCAGGCTTTTTCATTAGCCCCAAGTTCACAGGTGGGGAGGGAACACAGCCCCCTGCGTCCTGCCTATCCTGACAGTGGCGAAAAGAGCATTTCTGAAACATGTCAGCTAAAATATTTGAACAAGCCGGTTTTCAAATCCCAGTGCGGACAGAAGGAGCTGCTTTTTAGCAGGTGTTAGCAGGAAAAGATAAAGCTGCTCAGTTGAAAATATGTCATCTCATTTGGAAATGTGTCAGTACAAGTGTGTTAGCACCTTCGCGCCAAGTCTGGACAAGCCCTGGAGGAGAAGAACGGCTGAACTAGCGAGGAGAGGGAGCTGGAACTCGCTCTGGGGGCAGCCCAGTGCTGCAATACTTTGGGTAGGGGAGAGAAAGCAACTATCCTCTAACGGGAACATTTTAAAGCCAAGGGGTTTAGGAAAGGAGTTTGCAACTGCCAGCATTTCACACCTGCTCCAAGCAAAGTCTGAGGATCGTGTTTGAGGCAGCTGTGGCCACAGGGAGTCCATTCTGCACTAGGATTCCCGAGGCTGATGCTATTGTGGGAGCTAAACCGGGTTCAGCAGCAGTGGGACCGCCACAGGAGCCAGACCCAAGTAGACGGAGCCAGAGAGGAAACGGGTCACCTCCCAGGAGCTCAAGCTCTTCTTGTGCTAGCCCCTGCTGCTATAGCTGCTTTGGCATCCGAGCTGGCATTTTGGATCCTGCATGCTCAGAGCAAAACCCAGCCCAGGCATCTTCATGTCCCCCATCAATAGCCATAGCAGAGCTTCAAGCGCAGGGTTCGTTTGGCTTGTTCCTCTCCATGCAAACTGGCTGCACAGTCCCGTTCACTTGGCATTTACCCAAGCAGCTGCTGATACAGTCCCGAAGAGACACAATAAAAAGGTTGGGGGAATGTACAAATTCAATTTAATGTGGAACGAGGGACCAGTTAATCTGATCCCCGAGGAACACAAAGATATTTATTTTCATGACAGTGTTGCGAGGGCTCCTATTCCAAGACAAGAACAGCTCTCATCCCTTGGATCCACGCTCCCTCTGTGCAAACATGCCCGAATGGCCAGTTTTGAAACCAGCTCCCAACCTGCTGCTTCCAACCAGATTTTGTATTTTGAGCCATATCTCTCTTTGGCACAAACAAATGGGTATAAACCCAAGCCACGGAGACATCTAACAGCAGCAAAGACAATGTGAATTGGGATGCTTAGATTTCTATCCTGTTTCCCAGGCATACCGTGGTTCCCCTCCCATCCCAACAAATCCAGTGCGACACATCAAGTGGAGTGTCCTCTTGAATGGCTCTAAAGGATTATTAAACATGTTCATGAGGTCTGAATGGAGTTATAAATAATAAATGGCCGGTGCCAATGCCTCAGTATCCAGGACAGATTTCTAGAACTATATGTCAATCCACAGCTTGCTGGAAGAAATACTTAACCCATGTACAGGATGAACAGAACTATGAGAATATTAATCCTGATGGTCCTCTGACTATTAACATCAGCACCAATTACCATCACTGCAGCCTTCACTCCAGCCTGTTCCTTCAGGTCTGTACATTAGCTCGCAGCTTCCCGAGCGAAAGCGTTGCAGCCTTCCCTGCCTTGCTGCACAGCCCTGCCAGGTCTCCTGACCCTCCTCTCCACGCTCTGTGCCACGGGTATCCGGATCCTGCTGTGCCGACCCTGTGCTGGGGCAGCTGTAATCGTGTTGCCACAATATTGGATTAACAACACGGCAACTCTGAAGGTACATCACGATTTTAATTTCCTATTTGATGAAAAAATAGTTGCTGAAATCAACTACATTTTCATCATATTTAAGTGGGTGATCAAAGTTCTGCTACTGTGCATGACCAGAGTTACCTCCTCCTCGGATAAAACAAGAAAAAACAATTTCCTGCCCAAATCCACTTGGGATACACAAGTCCCAAGACGCAACATCAGGGCCAGCTGAACATGGTGTGCCGGCATGATGCACAGCAGCCACTGGCACCTTCACCGAAAACACATCCCAAGGGGGAGGTGGAAGCTCTCAGCACCATGGCAGCCACAGCACTGCGCCAAGAAACAGCAAACTTGGATTCAGCTCCTTCCTCAGGGTAGGGAACTCAAAGACATTGCTCCCATGAGCCTGCCTCGACCACCATCCTGAGGAAAAGCCTGAGAGAAACCTTCGGCACAGGAGTCGGGACCTCTCTGCGGCCAAGAAGCACTAAGTGACAGTCAAAAATGAGAGCAGAAAAGGAAGAGCTGCCTTTAGCCTCCTGGCTGCAGCACTCAGCCCTGAAGAAAGGGGAGATGAAAATTATTTAAAAATCAGCCCTTTGGGAAATACAAGACAGCCTCAATTCTTTACCTCCAGTGATTTTAATGGAATGACTCAGAGGCTTCAAGTGCCTCAGACACCAAAATCCCCTGAAATACTTTGTAAAGGTGATACGTGGAGCAGCAGTTTTCTAAGAGGCAGTGCCCGTACGGGGGGTTTAACCCTTTCCAGCAGTTCTGATATCCACTTCTTTCAGGAGCAAAAAGCAGTTTTTAGAGCCAAATGAAACCACTCCCAAAGAAAATCCTTCTTCCTGGCGCCGTGCAGGGCCCCCAGGAACAGCCGCACAGTGCCAGTGATGTTGATGAAGCGGCAGGGCAGGTTGGCCATGGGGACTGGCAGGGCAGGGCCAGGCTGGGCACGCTGGCTTTTCACTGCCCACAACCCACAGCTGGCAATGGGATCCCTTGAGACCCCTGGGCAGGCCATTACCGACACTATGAAGAAGAGGAAAAAAGGCCTATGGTTACCCCTGGGCCAAATTTGCTTTCTCTCCACATAGGAGAAGTTCTCAGCAGTTTTGGAGAAATAGCGTAGCAGGATCTAAGCATGCCATCAACCCGAGCCCAGGTGAAATAAGGTGGCAACGCCAGCTCAGCCATTGCTCCTTCAGAAGTCCAGTAACTGAAGCAGATAAAAGGAGCGTCCTCCCCTGAGGCAAACAGTTCTTCTGAGCCATCTAGGGACAGATTTAGATATGCGGAGGAGGCCAGACGAAGTCGGCGTATCACCTCTGTGGCTATGTGTCAAGGCAAAGCAGCTTCTCCACCGCTTTGGGACATGAGAAGGGACAAACCCTGCTATTACACCCAGCTATCCTAGGCGCAGGATGAGCCTGGCAGGGCACAACTGAACAAGCTATACCTCCTAGGGTATCACTGGAAAAGCTCTTCTGAGCTCTGCGTGGTTTGGTCGCCCCCAGTCTCTATGTGATGGAGCCAAAGCAGGTATATCGAGGATCTAGTCACCAACGAGGCAAAGGAAACTTAGGGGGGTTAAATGAGAAAAACAATGGACCACGAGTTGTTTAAAGCAAGGATCATCGTTTTCCTTTGCATTGGACGGTATAGGGGACCACAATTCCTGACTGGCAAACGTAAACACTTGTGCAATAAAATGAGGATAATAACAACAGGTATGGTCATTTTAAGGAAGCTGAATGAAATATAGTACATTTAGGTTGAATATCAGTTGCTGTTTCCGGAGTTTCTTTAATAATAGAGTAATTTGTCAAAGGAAATTACAGAAGTCACATTTTGGAAGTTTTTATGGACATTGGATGAAAGAAGACAAAATATATTTTAGATACAATCCTACGTTAATATGAGGGAGTGGAGGGGTTATTTTTTTTTCATCTCTAGTTTCTGTGCATGCTCAGGCTTTTACCCGGGGGGATTATCTCTCTCTTAACATGTTAACATTAAGACTGCATACTTCTCTGAAAGATACAATTCAGTGAAACACAAAGTATTGAGCTTAATACAAAAGTAAATGGGTGACGTTCTGTGACCTCTGTATTTTATAGGGGATGAGACTAGATGATCTAATGGGCCCTTCTGGTCCTACTGGCTGTAACGCCATCAATGAATGACTTTTCAGAAGTGATTTTCATTTTTGGATCCTATGCAATTCTTTTTGCATCTTTACTAGGAGATAAGAGGTTTAGGGAGACCAAGTTGAATTAAAGAGCCATATAACAACAAATAAATAAATATGCAGTGTTTTTGCTGACAAATTGAGGGTATCATGGATCAGCAGTTTTATTATAGTCTCAGAGAGAAAAGATCAAAAGACAGATCAATGCATCAGCTTTTAGTTGGTTTTAGATGGCACGCTAAGGGATTAAGAACTCAAAGGATTTCCCTTCAATCTCAGAGAGTCTCCAGAACATGTAACAGTTTTAGATCAAATTATAATAATTAACTTGAGATAGCATGTTGACTGGAGAGGAACTTTGCCAAAAACAATTTTGCACATCACTAAATACTGATGTTTGAATTCAGAAGGGAAACTTGCTTTAGCTCACCCGCAAGTTTATACAGGTTCAACTATTAAAAGGGAGGTTGGTCTTCGCAAAAAACAAGGGCTGAAAGTTGTAACGCTTCCCAAGTCAGATGGGGAGTAGTCCCAAGAGAATGATGTATAATGCAGCACAAAGAATGTTTAAACATACATGGGATCATGCTGCCGTGCAGATAGACATGGCCTCTTAAAACTCTGATAATTAATCAACGACAGCAGCATTAATCAGCACTTCTATGTTCTTAAGAGATCCTCAGGAAACTGGTAAATGTAAATGCCAGGGCTTATTTTTAGTAGGCAACTCATCTTTGATAATGAATAGATGGACACTTGGCAGGAAAAGAAAATACAATCTCAGCCTAAAGCTGAAATTTTACATTCTCATTAAACAGCTGCTGTATCTCAGCCAGGTGGGATGGCCCTGCTGCAGGAGGTACCGGGCGATACCACACAGCCTGCATTAGATAAAGAGCAAAGCTGTATTAAGAGGAGAAATAGTCCGTTTTAAGGCCACGAATAGCTGTTTTTTAAACAGAAAATATCCATTCCCTGATGCTCCATATCCAAGTGAGCAAGCAGAGGGGAGCTCAAATATCTACACTGGCCAGACGTAAGTTGTATTCAATTTTATTTCAACCCACATTCCTCAAACTTCAAACTGTCGTTACTTGCTATCGCCCCTGCAGGCTGCTTCACCCCTTTAGAGGAGACGAGGCAGCTGGAGAAAGTAATTTCATTAAAATAAAAACACAAAAAACCCACAAAAAAAACCCCAAAAGCAGGCATCTAGGCTCCTGCTTGAAGAATTAGACAGTCCAACAATCGCCGGGTCAATTCACATTAAGCCGAACAAAGAGCAGACGGCAACGAGAAGATGAGCTAAATGGCTCGGTGGCCGCTGCCTGTCCCTAATTCTCTGTTGACTTTCACTAGCGCCTTGTCAGAGGGGGGCTGCAGCATTTGACCCCCCGTTTCCAGGCGCAGGCAGGGAGTTGGGGACACATGCGGCAGCGTTAAATAGGCGACTCCGTCCCTGCGTGCCCCGGCCCTGCCATGGGTGACTGCTCTCCCAAGTCAGCCTATCAGGAATTTATTGCCGCTTCTCCATCACCCGGCAAAGAAACTGTCACACAGATGTTGGCATTGTAACTCATTCAGTGTCACCGTGGGGTTCTCCGCCATTGTGTCACCGCACAATGGGCCGGCATTCAGGGAAGGGCATGGCGGGGCTGCAAAGGTAGCCCAGGGCCGGGGACGTGCTGATGCGCTCTTTGTTGCAGCTCCTTCGCCGAGGGTATCGCCTGCCCTTGCACTCCCCTGCGCCGGAGGCAAGGCCTGGAGAGGAGCTGGCAGGAAGGAAGGATTTTCTGCCTTTTGTGGGCTCTTTCTGTGCTATTTTTGTTCTCTGGGACGGCTTTTGTTGCCCAAGGTAATGATCCTTGGCCCTTATTCATATCTCTGCTTTTGTCCGGGGACTTTTGTAGGCAATGCACTGGGGGGGGCAGGGGGTGAAACCCGCCAGACACAGCACCAGGGCCAGCCCCTGCTACGTATATAGCTATAAATAACTAGTCGCGAGTCGTACAGTACGAAATCATCCTTGTCGGAATATCGGCGGCAGGTTGTGCAAAGGGTTTCACAAAGATATGGGGGACACATCCCGGCTCTGCAAAGCATCCCCAGGAACACACCCCACTGACGGCAGTGGTGACGGGGTGATGAGCAGCATCCCAAAGCCCGGCAGGACAAGTGTCTTCCCAGGCTGTCCCACAGCCATGTACTCTGGTCCCCTGGGCTTCTTTAAGTGCAAGCACGCTCCTATCTGTAGGGAAGGCCGAGAAAAAGGGTTTCCAGGAGTGATGGAAACCAAAGCAAAACCTTCCCCTTGAACCTCTGCCGAAACCCCTGGGGTGATGCTCTTGTCCAGTCTGCATGCCCTGGTGCCTGCGAGGGGACGAGATGGCAGGAAACATGGGCACTCTGCTCTTTAGACACACTCATATATGCACATAAATATAAAAAAGCAAAACCGGCTTCAGTCCTTAAAAGAAGAGGAGCTCCGAGGCCACGTCTTTCCTCCCCACTGCCAGCACCGGCGGCATACTCACCACGCTTGAGCCGGACAGGCAAAACGCGGGGGGACAGCCCACGGTGACACCGCTCCGCACTGAAGCCCCCCCGCTGCCCAGCGCAAGCTTTGCTCCGGCTCCCTGCACAGAGTTCCCCCCGGGCTCCAGACCTGCAAACAGTTATGCAAGTTCTCACATGCATAATATTAAGCATATTTGTTTTTGTTTTTTCAGGTTCAAGGCCTCAGAGTGTAAGCTCCTGAGGGTAGGGAGGCTCTGCTCTTCAGACATCTGAGGCACCACACCCAGACATGAGGAGGAGGGATTTTTTTTTTTTAATTTTTTTTTTAACTCCCATCCATCAGCTCAACAGCAACAATGGTGCCAAATGAAGTCTTTCCACTCATGCAATTTTTGCGGTCTAAAATTCACCACGTGTTTAACCACGACTCCTTGGCCGGTCCCCGCAGCACCCAGGTTCCCAGGTGGTCCCCCATCCCAGCACCAGCCAAGCCTGCAACTGTTTAGTTTCTAAGCTCAGGGCAGTCAGGCCAGAGTGGATACAGGCCAAATATAATATAGACACACACAGGCCTATATTATATAAAATACACACACATACTTACACATATTTTATGTATATACATATACATATGTATATAAAAATATATAAACTCACACACAATGTGTGTGTTTAAAATAGAACCCCCAACCAGAAAATAAAATATTTTACTGCAAAGTGAATGGATTTTTTTAATGCTTAGAAAAACGTGTTAAAATAAAACTAGAACATTAATGAATCCCTGTTCAAATGCCGATGAAATACAGTGCTTCTTACTGACTGCACGAAAAATTTTTACTGTTTATTTATATCACTGCTAATAGGAAAATCTCATTCGGAGTGAAATATTATACTTGCTACAGAAGGGACCTAAGTGTTCGTGGCCCACCAAGCTGTCCTCTGCAGCAAACCTATGGTATAGAGGGTCTGGAAAACTTGTGGCCTCACTGAATGCAACCTTGAAAATCAAAACTGAACTGGGGCACATAAAGTTCACCCTCCTGGTGGGGTCCTTTTGCCCTCGCGAGACTCCTGAGCCAGGCAGTTTTCTCTGAGCCTGAGCTGGGGAAAAGCCTGCCCTCCACACCAGCCCTTTTTTTTACGTTTTCCCCTCAAACGGGTGCCATCCACTGCGGAGAGCTGCCTGGTGTCCCCACAGGCAAGGTAACTTCCCTGAATAAAGTACTTCTCTGTAGGACCTAATGTACTGTCAATGATGCCTGCATTTGAAGAGAGGTCCATCTCCACTTAACACACCCTGTTGTTTGATGGAAAGACCCTGGTAGGGGTTGGTAACCCAGCCAGAGAAGGTTTCTTGATGGAGGTAGGCTTTGAGATCTCAGACCTTCAAACAGAAGCCACGAATTGTGTGGGCAGGTTTCCCGAATCATTACACCCTGCTATTAGGGCTTTCAGCTGGGAAAGGGAGAGACCTGGACTGCTCCAGTGGCAATTTAATTATTTTATACAAATGGGAACATCTTTAAAAGTTTTAGAGCTTGGGAGAGGCTTTGAGAGCTGCGTTTGGACATTTCTTTGGGGAAAGCAAGTTCAAGTCCCATCAAGCAGAGAAAAATCACTCATGGGAGTCTCCCATATCCCAGATGAATACTTTAATTATTGGCATGGGCACAGGGAGCGGGGGGGAAGCACAGCATTACTGCTTTCTCCAGTTCTTCAACTGACAGAAGTGATTAAGCCTTTTTGGGCACCAGACCAAGTCCAAGCTCTGGACCTCCAGTCATAACAGTCCCCTCTAGTCCATGCAGAAGTAACATCCAAAGGCAATGGTAGACACTTCTCTGAGGTGGTGAGGGTGATAAGGGTCCATTAAGCTTCCCCTGTGGTCAGTGGCCAGAGATGGGCTTCTCCAGAAGGCAAACACAACCACCGAGGATGCAAATTTCTCTCTAGAGGGGTCTGTCTCTTCCCACTGAAGGAAGAGGGATCCCTGGCCACCAGATTCCTAAGGCAAGGAACCTTCTCTGGTGCTGAAACAAGGTGGGATGAATCAGAGAATCATAGAATGGTTTGCGTTGGAAGGGACCTTAAAGACTATCTAGTTCCAACTCCCCTGCCATGGGCAACCCGGGCACCAAACCTCAGTGTTTCCTCAGCCCTTCCCCTCCTGAAATTCATTAATCCCATCCTGTACAGTGGCCAGTGCTCTGCGTGGATGCTCAGTTTCCCTGCATAAAGATTATTCACACAGTGACCCATAACTTTGGCCGGATGAGAGCACTAACATATGTAAAGGATTGAGCCAAGCTCTTGGAAGCTAACAGGAAAGAAAACAAACTAATATGCTGACATAGCACTATAATATGGAGTAATCAAGAAAAAGAGCAATGCTAACATGGCTTGAACAGTACATGAATTATGTAATGCTGACATTGAAATGCCTGAAAAATGGTGGGAGGAATCCCTTTTCCTCAGAGTTCAGAAGAACGTGGTGCCCTCGACTAGCTGGGAGCGGCAGCCTGCTAGGACAGGACAACAGACCCCTTCCAAGTTTAATGAGTAACTAGTTTTCACCAGTTTAACAAAGAAAGCTTTCAGCATGTAGAGATAATGATGGCACAACCCAAGGAGATAAAAGGAGAGGGCCCACCTTCACAGTCAAAACAGGCTAGTCTGAGTCAGTTTGTTATGGTGGATGTACCTGAGCTCAGTCAAAGATGATTTTGAGATTCCTTGAGTAATCTTATGCAGCAAACCTAGCTAATGGCTGCGCTCTGGTTTTGTGTAAGTTGTAACTCATAATCACCATTGCATCAGGAGGAAAAATACATTAAACATCATTTTGCTTTGTACAAGTTAGTCTAGAACAACAACATAGATACTGAGGTCCCTCAGGGAAAAGTCTTTCTTAAGCAAAATTACTGAGCACAGCTCGCACTGATTAGGTACCTCTAAGCCCCTAAGAGGAGATCTAGGCTCAGTAACTCAGGCTTTTCACCAACAGCTCTTGCCCAGGACCACCATGCGACCAAGGGTAGCTCAGGGTGCAGTGAGAGCACAGGAGTTCCAACCATAAGTGACTGGGTGACAGTCCTCCTGATATCCTCCCTCAGCGACCAGAGAAAACCCCCACTGAGTCGGTGGAAAGAATCTCACTCACTTCAGTGGTCTTTGGATCCTGTCCCAAAGGGGAAAGCAATTTCTGTCACAGAAATATGCCTGCCACCTAGCTCATTTATTGCTCCTTTGTTAAATGTACTATAAAGACTCACACAATAAAGTTCCAGAAATCATCCAATATCAACAGGTTTCAGCTGGAGTGATTAACCAAAGCCCAGGAACTTGGAGAGCAAGCGTATTAATGTCTTCTGGCCACTAAATCTTTCTTGCCAAGCAATAAAAGAGCCAAAAAAAGCTAAGTAATTAGGTAGTTAGCACAATAACTCCAAATCCCAAAGAGGGTTCGCTAATTGTTTACAGAATAGACTGCAATGAAGGGATGATTAGAAATACGTCAGCTGCAGGACTTTGATAGCAGCAAATCTGTCATCTGTCTTGGCAGGGGGAGGAATAGACTGCAGAGAGCAACAGCCGTCAAATAAGCAGAGGACAAATTACTGGCTGCTCAGCCTCAGAGATTTTGCAGTCCTGCAAACATCTACTATATATATTGGTCTAAATGTAAGATGGCATCAGACATGCCTGCTATTTTGCATAGTGGGAAATAAATTAAAAAGAAGTGGACACGTCGTGGAGCCGTGGTGTTGCCTTTCAACCCAGCTGGGACCATCCGTCCAGCTGACGAAGCAGAGACACTCCTTGGGAGCAGCGCTGCACACAGCTGCTGTTGGAGCAGATGCTGGGCAGCAGTGACCCAAGGCAGCTTGTGCCATTGCAGCCATGAGAAATGAAGGCAAACTTGGGCAGCATCCAGTTCTGACTTTCTGGACCCTGTTGGTGCTGCTGACATTAGAGGGCGTGGGGACAGCCAGAGGACAAGCTCAATATCTGGAGTGCTTGCTCGGTATCAGCAGTGACTACACGGTAAAGTGAATTTTTACAATCATTTTCCCATGTTTGGGCCAGTGCAATGTATGAAGAGCTGTGATGCTCCACAGTCCTGTCTCTTGCATGGCTGCAGCCCACTGGTAAGTGTGTATTAACACCTATAGCTTTGTGCCAGATCATGCACTGGAGCACAGGACAAGCCTATAGGAGCGGGTAGAGAATTCAGGGCCACTTTATCTATATGAAAAGTCAAGGCCAACCACCATCAGTCACATGAGCTCCTCTGACTGTTGCATCTCACCACTCCGGCTGCGCCAGGTACCATGTGTAGAAGCTTGAGGCATCTATCAGAAGCACAGCCGAGCAAACACACACACAAACATCCCCATACCAAGAGGCTGATAATGTTTTCTCTTTCTTCCACAGCTTCCAGATCCCATTGGCTCTGTTTCTATGAAAGATTTTATTTTTCTGATTTTCAACACTGCAAACCCTGCCTGGAGCCCATCAAACTGTGTCCGTACACCCCGGGACTCAGGGCTGTTCACAGCAGTTAAGTACGGGCTCCCAAGGGCAGGAGGAAATAGGGATGGGTTGTAATAACTATTAACACAGTGCTTTAACGAGGCCTGTGGACTCAGGTCCATGAAGCACCCTGCACCTCAGCCTGACGGACATAGCTCGTGCACCCTGCAGGACCCCCCCGGCCCCAGCAGTCCCAGGCTCTCCAGTTAAACTGGCCAGCTGAAGACAAGGCATTTTGCTCTGCTGTAGCTCCTTGAGACACACAGACCTTGTAGCTGGTACCAGGAATTTCTGCCAATGACATCAAAGAGGGCAGGATTCAACTCATCGTTTGAAGCCCAGCCCTGTTCCCTGTCCTTAGGCAAGTGGAGGAGCCATGAGAACAGCTCAGAAACCTCAGCTGCTTCAAAGCGCATCTGCCTACCTTGGGAATCAAGAAGCGCCCTAAAAACACACCTCCCCTCTGCACCTGCAAAGTGCTGGCGACCCGTTCGCGCTGCCTGAGACACGATGAACGCCTGTGCCCTGCTTGCCAACTGCATGGTCCTCAAATGTCCGAGTCCCTGCTATTTCACATCACATCCCAGCTCTTCCCACTGCGTACTGCCACAAAAGCTGTGCCAGCCCAGAGGCTTTACCCAAGTCAAACACCCATAATCAAGTGAGTAAAGGCATAATCCTGTCTAGGATGCATGGCTTGATAGCTCAGCTTCCCTGACAGCAGTGGTGGAAAAACAGCACAGAAATATTTTTGAAACATTATGGCAGTCTCCTTCTTAATTAATAGTTTATTGCACTAATTCAGACTGCTTTGCTGCTTGCAGGTCATCAGTATGAAATCACTCACTCCCAAAGGGGCTCGTAATTCAGATGTTTTCCCACAGTGCGGCGTTCCTCCCCCCATCCCATCCCATCCCATCCCATCCCATCCCATCCCATCCCACCCGAGAGTGAGGCCAAGCAGCATCCCCATTTCCCTGGGAAGTCCACAGGGGCATTTTGCAAATGAAGTGATACGATGTCTAAAAGGCCAAATGCATCAGGGTGAGGGGCCATTCCCCAGCCTTGGGCACACAGGAGAGACTGGCCGAGTGCATGTTCCCCCATCCCAAGAGGAAGAGTTTTGGGAACAGCCCCGTGCTCACGTGTTCCCTCTGATGGTGCCAGGACACCAGCTCGGAGAGCGTGAGTTAATGCAGGCCAAGTCTGTGACAAGGCATTTGCTAAAACTGAAACTGTGTGGATGGTCACAGGCCAGGGCACAAGACCATGTGTTGGCCATGCATGTCTACTCGTGGCCATGGAGCAGAAGGACCTGCCCGTATTGACCTCATGCTGCCAGCTCAGTGCATGACTTGTTACAGACAGAGTTTAGAAAAGCAAAGGCACCAAATTGTCTGTATGAAAAAGACCCAAAGGGAAGCTCTGAAAGAGGCTTGAGACACTTAATGACTCCTTGGAGGAGCTGGTTCAGGATGCCGCTGCAGGAGGAAGCACGTAGCCTCGGGAAAGCTCCCTTTGTCTCTGGGCCTCTGTTCCCCATCGACCCAATGGGAGAAACTGCACATTCCCTTCTCTCAGGGCTGTTGTTAGAGTTGTACATCAAAGACCACAGGGTGTCCGGGCACTGTGGGGATGGGAACCAGACGAGTACCCAACCTGAGATGAAAACACAAAGAAAGGCATTTTCAAACAGAAGTAATCTAAGTCAATTTTGTCATCTCCAACTTCAAAGATACAAGCTCTATTATTTTGTCTGCTGAGGAAGTGGAAAAACATTCTTCTTGTCCAATACAGTTTCATGCCGACAGCAGGCAAAATTTTGGCCTATTGAATTAATTAACATCGTTTTTAATTGAGGTTCCACATTTAACCCAGCCTGGCTTAGGGCATGTCTACACAGATGGGTGCAGACACACGCGGGCTCCTCTGTCTGCCTTCCAAGCCGGCTTGACTCAAGCTGGCTTCAGCATCGCACCGTGCTCACATGAGTTACCCGGCTACTCGAGGGGAACTAAAACACGCTCCTAACAGAGAGGGTATAACATTTAAGCCCAGCACCTGGCTTCGTGAACATGGCATCATGGCTTCTGGATGAAACTGGCTTGTGCCCAGCTGGCTTGGAGAGCAAGAGAGGAGCTCACATCTGTTTGCATCCATCCATGCAGGCATGCCCTTATATGCCTGTTTTCATGTTTACTAAATATCATTTCATTTAGCCACCCACTAATGGAATTATTTTCATGACAGCTTTTAGAAACTGTACAGCTTTCCGTTTTACTATTTCCTTGTACTGTACAAAGCCAAAATATTGTGGTGTTCACAACAATCAGCAAAAATCAGAAACAGAAACATACATGATTATGACAGCACTAAATAGCAACAAATTAATTACATTTGTAAAATGTTTTTGTTTCTGATAATCCCAGGTGCTATTTACAACACAGGTTTTATTTCATATGTGGGTGTGTGCAATGATCTATTATTTTGGCAGATTCTTTTTAAAAAAGAACATTCATCAGTCTTTATTTCAATAAAACACTCAACCGGAGTAAAATCTACTAGAGATGGAAGTATCCATGGAACGGATGCAGTCACAGGAACACAAACCGTCCCCATTTCATCTGTATTAATGTTCAGCCAAGCTCAGGATAAATACATACACAGAGACACAGCTGAAACAATCTGAGTATTTACTGTGATCAGTTTTCAGCACAGGGCACAGATACGTTTGGAGTGAGCCCAGTCACTGGAAAGAAATTCTCTGGACATGGAATAATAGAAAGTGCACGGAGTGTACAGAGGAAAAACCTTTTCGCAGGAACACAAATAATTCAGAATTCTCAGGGACATAATTTACAATTAATGTAGCAATTGACTCAGGGAAGGAGGAAACTTGCAATAATTCATTTGAAGTGGCTTTCTTTGCATAAACATTGACCAAGATAAAGCTTATCAGAGGCATTCTTATAGCTTTTGTGTGCAATTGTAATAGTCCATGGAGTATTAGTTATTTGGCAGTTAACATGTTATTCAGATATAAACCATACAGACCAATTAAATATATTTAACCATTCACTGTCCACTGCTGAAATGATGTCAGTGTTCCTCGTGACTCTCAACCAAAGTCTTTGCTTATGACATTGGTATCATGATGATGTTGCCAAGAAAAGGAAAAATGAAAGTTCCTACCAAAATAACATAGTCACTGGGGAAACAAATTACATGGAGAGGCTTGCAGAATTTGTCCTGTTGAAAAAAAAGCCCAGGGCCACAAAACACACATAGTAGCACTAAGACTTTCTTTTGAACAGTAGAGTTTTTAGGCCTTTACTCAAGGCAGCCTCACAAATCCAGGTACGCGGGCACTCCCAGGGGACAGCAGCCTTCAGAGCCGCCTTGTGAACTATGGCGATCGGGTAGATCTGCCAGTCAAACGAGCATGGTTTTGCTGCTTGTGTCAGTGCAGATAGCAACAACTTGTACACCGATCGGGAGAGGTGCCGCCACTATCAGTTAGCTCTTACAATAATACAAATAGGAATTGCAATAAGGGATCAAGGCAACATCTAGCCTGTTGCTACTGTTGAAAAGAAACAGATGTTTCATAGAAAGATAAACAGAACAAAGCCACCAAAACTCTTGTGGTTTATATTCCTCTTGTAGCCTATTCCTCTGCTGTATGCCTGTGCTATTCACCCCACCACGACCTTCCAAAATCAGTAAGAAGCTTGCACAACTAAAGTGCAGGTAGGTTTGACCCTATGGGAGATCTCCATCCATCCTCAGATGCTGCATGGACAAGAGATAGGAAAGGTTTATTGCCTGAACGTCTGCGTGGAGGCAGGAGGTGTTTCTGCAGCACCGAACCCTGATGCAGCACCCAGCCTTGGAGAGACAGGGAAGAGAAAAGGAAAGATTTGCTCTTCTCTCATGTTTGCTGTGGTCACCACTTCTTGGAGCTTAATCCAAGCTCTTCAGAGCTCACAAAGAAATAAATTAACAAGGCTGGACACTGCAGCTGCCAAAACAAAAGATTATTCTACAGTCATGAGAATTAAAATGACTCATGATCTCAGCCAAAATCTCCTCTAAGGGATCAAATTTTCTGATCATCTGTAGAAGAAAATACCCCAATTAAATAGAGGACTGTAACTAAACAGTTATTCAGGTTTGGCTGAAAGGGTTTGATCTGCAGAGATTATTGATTCCTTGTTTATAGATGACGTGCCTTACAAGACTGAGGGTTCAAAGGGCTGTGGGGCAATGTGAGCCAGAGGGCTTGAGACAATTAAACCCACAAGATGACCATGGGAACTGCTCTCCACACTGACCAAAGCTTAAGGTAAAGTAATACCTCTAACTGTCATGGGATTTCTGGTAGGTTTGGTGAATTTCAACTTCTGACCTTAGGCCCAGAAAGGTTGAGTTTGATGCAAGATGAATGAGGAGACAGTTGCTTAAACCAACTTCTCCTTTGAGGGCCTACCCTATGGGTCTTTCCTGGGGACACTAGTATCAGTGGTATCTATATTTTTATTAGCTTCACTGTACCTTCAGTCAGGTCCTACATCTATGTTTCAGCTGGGTATCAAGCACAGGCTGAAGCCCACACAAGCCCAAGCTCACTAGCTGTCTTCATTGCACAGACTCCAGCTCACATTCAGGTTCAAGATAAGCTTTGAGGAGCAAAGGTTCCAGCATGCAACCACTTATAGCATGGACAGACCGGCTGCAGTGTGCTGTACTATCTACCACCTTTTACTCTTCTCTTGAGGTTAACTGGTCTCAAGGACCTCAATAGTACCTGCCAGTCAGATGACTAGAAAATATAAGTTAATCTGCTGTTGTAGAGCAGGAGCACACACGTTTGCAGACGTGCAGGTCCTGGAGTTGCCATATGGAGGTGAGGAAACAATCCAGGGTTTGCTCATAATTTGGTCCCTGCACCAAAGGCTTGTCCTGCCTGCTCAAGGGCCACAAATGCACTGAGGGTATCTACAGGGCTGTCAGACGCTTCCTGCTACCTCATCTTTGGTACTGTGGTGCAAGCAAGGAAGGTTGATACAAACAGACTCACCCTTCTCAACTCCTTTGCCACATGAAGGGACAGGCGAACAGAATAACAGATAATGCTTCTTATACAGAGCTCCCACAAGCTTTTGCAACAAAATGCTGGAAGTAACTGTTAGTTTCAATTAGTTCTTCAAAAGGCCTTTATAAGATGGTCGCTCTTTGCACATCAATAGAGAGTGGCAAGAGGAGGATTATTTTGATGTTCCATTTCTCTTTGAGTTTGATGTTTGTCCCCTTTGAGTACCTAAGGATGGCGGGACCTGTACCAGGTTCTGCAGGTTTTCCCACGTGATAGGTAGGTGAGTAGATAGTTGTTGTCAACCATCACCCAACCCACAATTGCCTTACCTTGCTGCCTCGCAAAAAACCACATCTGTGCGTTGTGTCCCAAAGGATCTTACAGCAATATTTCTGACATGTGTAAGTTATTGCACTGTAGAAACAACTCCCTCCTTTCTGGAACTGAATATAGCTCCACATTCACTGTCAAGCTCTACCCAAATCATCCACTGGGGTTAATTCCACTTACAAATACCGGTCTGCAATTTTCTGTCCGCTGTCAAGCTAGACTGGGCATCCAAGAAAGTTTTTCCTTGGTTTTAGCAGGAAAGTCTTGTCCTTCCGTCTATGGACTCCATCCATCGCTCTCAGCAAATGACCCTGTCCTATCCCATCCAGGCAGCTCTCTCCAGATCAGGAAAGATATGCAATACTTACAACTGGAACATTCGTTTTTTCTTCACACTCCACAGTTGCCAAAATAAACTCTCCATGAGACAGAGGCAAAAAAGTTACTAACAGAGTGAGTTATGCCCTGATTGCTGCATTCCTCTCGGCATTCCCTGGGGGCTTGCTTGCTGCACAGCCCTTCGAGGAAGTGCTTTGCATGCTGGGTTTGTTTGTGTACCCCTTTCAGGATTTAACTCTAGCAACACCTGAAGGCAACTCATGAATGAATGAGTGAATTAATGAATACAAAATATGAGCAAACAAAGTGCGCTCAGTCCAGCTCCTGGTTTGCTTTATCCCATGCTTGCTGGGCCACGCTGAGGGGCAGGGGTAGGTATTTGTGACCCACCAGGCTCGTGCTGCATGAAAGCATCCACCTTCCTATTGGTTTTGAATTCCTCACTGTTTCATTTTACTGAGTCTTTCCTTACTTCTCTTTGCCTGCACTGAAAGGAAAACCAAAAGCGCTCTCATGACCATAATGCTTTCCTTCATCCTCTTATCAGGGTAACTCATCTCAGCCCCCTCTCCAAAGTGTGGTGGCCAGCACCTCGGGCTGTGTGCTATATGAGGCCATGCTGCTCACTGTATAGCAGGCAATACAATATTCTCCCTGTTTAGTCTCCACCTCACTCCTTTCCCTCACCTCTGTTTGTTTTCTGAACTGATGAAACGCACAGAGCAAAGCTTTTCCTTGCCTACAACCCTTTCCTGATTAAAGCAGTTCATGGAAAACACTTTTCATGACCTGCACGAGCCAGACCTTCTCATATCATCATATTCAGCTTTTTCATTCCTGTGGCTTTAGTCACTTTTTCAATTGTTGTTTCACCACTTTGCAGGTATGGAGACATGGCCAATAGGTTCGTTTGCTCCCTAACCATCCTTATGGTCTTTTTACACTGCAGTGCAGTTTGGGCTACACTTTGCTCCTCTGGGGTGGCATGGTGAAGGGCCCACACAACCTCACTGCTGTTGGCATCTCTCTCTCAGCTCCCCTGGGAACTTCCAGCTGCCCAGGAGCTTTTTGGACAATCAATTTTATTCCAGTGACCTGAAAGGCCACCAAGTGGAGAGATGTCCCAGGTGTATCTCCCTTCCCACAGACCTAATGTCCTGTGCTGGACAAATCTCATGACCCCGGATTTATTATATTGTATGGACACCTCCTACTAAACACATGATGCAAAGCCTTTAAGGATTGAAGCCATATAACCATCACTCCCCTGTCCCTTCAGCAAGTTCAATACATGTTTAAGGTTTATAAGAGCAATACCCTAACATCAAGCAAATACTAAGATCTGCTTTATGCTGGGCAAGAATAGAGTCCTACCACATGCATGTGACAGTCACTCCCTTGTCATGGTGAGATGACCTCCTTAGCACACTGATGACTACACCTATAAATAACACCGTCCTTCTACAAACAACTGCAAGAAGCAGACTAGAAAAGCATCTGCTTTGTGCTCCCATTCTGCTTTGCTGCTGTGCCTCCACGCTGTGCCCCAGGTTGCAGTCACAAGGTGCCAGCTGGGGTGACTGCCTGAAGCAGAGCTGGGAAACCGGGACTCTCAACCACAAACCCCTTCGGAGTACTCATGTCGGGCACTTCTCAGCACTGCTGCCTGCAGGAAGTTACTTCTGATGTCTTTTACCATGTAAACGTGCACCTCTCCATCAGTTGACCTCATCCCCTCCCTCCATTCTTGCTTCCAGCTATATATTCACCCCAAATAACTTCCACAGCTGGCAGGGAAAAGACAAGCCAGCTGTGAAAAGCAAACCTCCTGTCGTACACTGCGTGCTGGGTGCAGACATGTTAGCGCTGCCTCTGCTCAGCAGAAGCCAGGAGCTCTTTAGAGTCTACAGACGGTGCGTGCTCCCTGCCCAAAGCCTGACAATTTATTAATTAAAAGCTGTGCTCTATGGAAAGCATTGGTCTCCCAGCTGGGAGCGGGCGCTGCATCCAACCCAGGCAAGTGCCCTCCTGCCCTGCTGCCCAGCGCAGCCCAGCTCCCCCAGCGCTGGACGCTTGCTAAAGCAGACAAGTGGCTTACTTGGTCATTTGACCTCCTCTAAGAATGAACCAGCAGCTCTCTGTGATGTATTGAGGGTTGGTTTTGAGGAACAAATTTCCTTCCTCCATGAAACAGATTTGCCTTGAGCAGAGGGTGCCCTGCCTTAACGGGAAAAATGCTTGTTTGCTTTTAACTGTTCATGAAAACAGTTCATGTCCTCTAAAGTATTAGGACAGTTGTAACCTCCCGGAATGACATATGAGCTTTCTATTAAACACATTTATGTGTTATTTTTAGGAATGGATGGCACAACCTGTATAAAACCTTAAACTGCATGAATATTAAGTTTCAGAGTGGGAAGGGGACAAGTTTCTGAGCAAGCACAAGCCAGAAAAGCACTCTCAAATTAAATGGAAAGTCACTGGAATGTACAAGCACTTGGGGATATCCTTGTTATTCAAGATACGCCTTCATATCCAGTCACCACAGTGTAGATATGAATTGGAACCAAGATCAGCTTCATCTGATCTATAAAGATAAATCAAACAAACTCCTGCGTTAGTTCTGGGCTTTGAACATGAGATAATTGCAACTGAAGCAAACATTTTATTCCTCAAAGCTCATTTTCTGCTGCCAACAGCGCTTCTAAGCGCAGGAGCGGGATTGCACCTGCAGCATCAGTGGCTTGGCTAATAGATTATGGTGGGGGTTAAGAATCCATTTCTCAAGCAAACAGCAAAAATTTTGAGCTGATAAAAAATTTTTCTGCTTATGAAGAAAAGTACCTTCAGCAATAGCAAAAGAAGTGCTGAAGACCAAAACAGTAGTTCAGGAGCATGATCTGTGCTGAAGCAGCTTTTTGAGTTGTCCGAGGATTTTAAGTTTTGCAAGACTGAGCTAAATGAGGTACGTGACAGCGTGCAGAGGCAAATCACTGTTAGTCTAAATGGGCACAGAAGGGATATGTAATGTGATGAAACTCCTCAAGTTGTCACTGGCAGAGGCAAGAATACAGTTTCCAGCTCCATGCTTTCTACTTTAGCCGTTAAATAAAGCACTCGGGCTATTACCCTGGCTCTGTCTGCTGTGATAGTTAGGCTGTGATATTTGCTAGTGGACCTGATTTCAAGAGGGGAAAAAAATATCCTGAGTTTTCAGTGAAGGCAGCTATTTACAGTCTCTTTGCCTGGGATCTGTGCAGGTCCAGCTTAGCAAAGCACCTTCCTACAAACCAGGCACTGAGCAAGAATGTTCCCACTAAGTATGTTTAATCAGTACGCAGAGACTGTATAAAAGGAAAATTGGAAACTTAACCAAGGCAAACAAAATGAATGGCAGATAGCAAATAAAAACAAATACAAAGATCTAATTTTATGTATCACTGGAAAATTCCACCAGCTCAAATGTCAAGATCTGCATTTAAATGCAATTTAAGCAAGAAGGGGCTGATTTTCCCACTTCCACTGTTTTTACCATCACCATGTGAACATCTTCTATTGCGTTTAAAACTATGGCACTAAGAGTAGAATCAACCCATGAAATTGATTGTCACTGGCTTTGATATACTAGAAAATATACCTGGTGCAGACAGAAATCTATTTTATTATAGCAGCATAATGACATTAACTTTATATTAATGCACCGCACCCCCTCAGTGCCTTGCTGAGCGGGAGGTCGCTGTTAACGCTGCTTCAGCTGCACCCAGGGACAGAGCCAAGCAGAGCTGCAGCCTAACTGCTCGGCTGGGACGGGGAGGTGGCTCCCCAAATAGTCAGATGGGAGATTAACTCACAAAAGTGCTTTTTATAAAAATTCTGGGCTTAAAATACAATGCAAAGTGAGCGGGTCGTTATTAGCAAGCCTTGGCTGTGGGTGCAGCACGGGGGTTTCCACCGCGCAGAGCTGGGGTGTGATGGGGCTGCTGTAGAGCCCAGCCGATGGGGATGCTCCAGCCAGCAGGAGCATCCCTGCAAGAACCTCCCAGGGTTATCTGCACTGCGTGTCCTTCCACTTCGAAAATCTCACTGAAGCTTGCAGCTATTCAAATCAGTTCTACGGTTCTTTGCATGGACAGACACCTGCTCCATGCAGGCTGCGGCTCTGCACAAGCACTACAAGGCAGCCGAAGGAAATTCAGTGGCTGCCTGATGACCTCTCCGGCTTCCAGGATAACTTATTTTTTTCTGAGATTTTCTGGACAGAAACACGTGCTGTGCTGTGCACACCGAGAAAGCTTTGGAAGGAAAACCTCCCAAATCAGACATGGTCTGCACATGGCCTGTATACATACTGTACAGGGCTCTTGGTGAACACCTTTACCAGCAAAAGGGTTTTAACTACCATACATGAGAATTGGTGGTTTTGTCCATGTTCCTACCCTGCACCTCTCCAGTCAGCTCTCCTGACGTGCACCAGTGGATCTGTGACCTGGAGAGACACATTTTGGGGTTCAAATGTCTATTATACAGCTTCTTGCACCATGTGATCCGAATTCCCTAACCCCAATCAAGCTCAATTCTAGGTCTCTTCATTCTTGCTGACAAGCTACTGGTAGTTATAAAGCAAAATTTTGGGCTGCACTGGCAGAAATGAGCATTACGAGCCCAGTGCCATAGGGCTGGCGGACCTAAGCTGACTGACCTGTCTGGGGCACCACAGACCAGCTCCTGTCTGAGACCCATCCAAAGGAAAAGGAGCAGAGGCACAGGGGATTTGGGGCAGAATTTCCTGGGGTTACTCTTTCTAATATAAATAATTAAAAAAAAAAAGTCCTGAGCAATTGATGCAACTCTGAAACCAGACTTTTGGCTGATTGAACTTGCTAGCTTTGCAGACCTGGAAAAAAAAATAATAAAAGAAAACCTTCAAAAAAATCCTGAAACCAAAAAGAACAGCAAAAGCTCGGATGAAATCGGGCCCCTTGCACGGGACGTGTTTGGCCACGCTATTGCAACATCCGCCCCGCACACAGGTTACCTCATGCAGCAGAGAATGACCCCCGCGAGACAGCCTGGGGAGATGAGATAATGCTCCTCCTTATCTTGCAGACAGTGGAAGGTTCCCGACGCAAAGGCTCACCCGAGGATATTGTCACAGCCCCGAGCTACCCTATATAAAGTGCCAGGAAGACAGGTTCAGCTTTTCAGCTCCTTGCAGGAACCTCTTCCCTCCACCTCAGATGTTTCTAAGCAATATATAGCAACAACATTTATTATTACGCGTTTCATTAGGCATCAATACCAAGCCTTCCTCAGCTGAAGCCTTCACAGGCTCAGCACAAACCAAGTTATTTATTACTTTTGCTCTGTACAGGAGCTTTTTGCAGACACCTTTAAGTAAAGAGCTGTGCTCTAGAAGTCATTTGCAGCTCAGCTCCCTGACAGTAACTTTACTGCACTGCAAACTCGCAATGTTATAATAGATTTATGGCACTCTTCTAACAAAGACACTGCTTTGCAAGGACCATTCCCAGACCACACTTCAATGTGTAAAACCAGCTGTGTCTGCTCTATCAGCATTCATTGAAGGAATTATAAGAAATAATAATGGGAGAAAAGTTTCCTATCTCTCCTTAGATGCAGAGATGACTTAGTAATATTTGGCTTAAATAAGTATACACACATATGTATGCTTTTTTCCAGGTGGAAAACAAGCCCAGGAAATTTCAGCCCAAAAGCTGAAAATGGTAACAAATTGCTAACTGAAAATGAATTAGAATGGAAACCGTTAGGCAACTTTATCTTTGTTGTGCTAATTTGCAGCTACTATTCCCTTAGGCCTAGTATAATGCCTAACTCTGGTCTCTTGTCAATCTTTCCCTAGGACAAGAGGTTCATGTGGTCTCTTATGTTAAAATATTATACAAAAGAGATACTGTGAATTTTGGTTCAGTTTTGTAGCCCTGTGTCTTCAACTCCTCTTTCTGTAGCATGTTTTAGAAGAGCAAGAGCCATCAGACTGGTGTTACACAAAAGTTGTCTTTCCCTGAATTCATGAGCCTTGAATAAACGCGCAGGCACGCTGGGGCATGGTGCGGGGGTTTGCATAGAGATAGGAAAAATTGTACAGGTCAGAAGCATACAGCATGCTACAGACTAACTATATATTTTGTATTAACATTTTAATAGCCCAATCTCATGACAAAAATTGCAACGAGGGAGAAAGGGAGCAGGTTGAATCCACCCAAGGTGCACGTTCATGGCGAAAAGCAAACCCTGGTTCATCACAACCCTACTGCTGCCATCCCAAAGGCTTATCCATGCCACCCTTCCCCGAGGGACTTTTCCCACACACATCTGCCGGGCTCCTCTTCCCTTGCCACCCTCCCAGGTGGGCACGTGCCCAGAGGGCTCCCGTCCCACCCTCTGTTCCTCCCTCCACTGGCACTAGCCGTAGCACTTCAGATCTCCAAGTTGAAGGTAATTTGCTTCAGGTGAAGGGCGTAACCGTGATGCACAGCCCCCAGCACCACGCTCAGCCCTGGGCCCATCACCTGGCATACAGCAGGGGCAAAAATGCTCCAGGTTCACCTTCCTGAAGGTGTTTCTACCCCAGCAGCATCCACCAGGTATTTCTAAGCTCTGTCTCTTCTCACCATGCACATTAATACACATCCAGTTGTATTTATGAAAAATGAATCAAAGCGTCCGTATTGAGCACAGGGTGGGTGAGGGGACTGGAAGAGGGGGAGGGAAGGGCAGGTTTGGAGCAAGGCCTTGGCAGCCTCGCCATCCGAGGGGGCAGAGGGCAAGTGGTAACTTGAACATCTGCCATTCAGCAACGTGGCTTCCTCCTGAATCAGCGATTTGCTTGATGCTGTGTGGGAATGCCCACGGGACACGTTTTGGAAGGGTTAGTGAACAAGTGCAAGCAGCTGTACACGCTCGCTTTGAAAGCTTATCCTTTCCTTTCCAGGACTTTATACATATCAAGATTTAACTCTTATCTCTAAATCCACTCCCTGCTTTAAGGACATCCCTCGCTGGCCTTTAAAATAACCATTCACCATTACATAAATAGTGGGTTGTTTCTTTGCAAGCAATTTAACTTGTTTTCCACCCTTTTTTCCTGCCTGTTGAACACGAGAGAATTATTCCCTATGTGCAGCTGCCCAGCTGGTGAGTTACCAGCGGTGCCTGACCCCATCTGCTTGCAAACCCACGTGCGCAAAATCCAGCCCGCGGGCACTCAGCATCTCTCCAGTCAACACCTCTTGCACTCTGTAAGCTGAATATTTCTTCCAGCAGCTCCCCTCTTCCCTTAAGCTGAAGCATAACCTTTTTTCCCCCCTTCACGTGAGCTCTAGGTGTGAACTGGCTCATCATCCGATTACTCTTGCTAGTGGTTGCCCCTGAATAATCCTGCTGCCAAAATGACGGCCAGCTATTGCTCATCCACACCACGTGTCTCTAATTAAACCCCCTGAGTACACAGATACCTGTCAAAGACCTTTAAATGAAGCTTTCTCCACTCAGCATTCAGAACCTGATGCCGGGGGAAGGGTTGGGTTGTTCTGTTTACCCTCATTTCAATGACCTACCCAGGACCGCCAAATGACACTGTCACCTCTGATAATGCCACAATAATGGCAGCATTTGGGACTACACGCACCTTAAAAGCAAGGAATGAAGACTTAAAACTGACCTAAGTTTTTTCACACTACTCCTGTGATAAGCACAAACATATCTGTGTGTGACTGGGATTGAACAACAAAATATCAAATCCTGGATATTTTGAATAGAACAGACTATTTCGGTTGGAAGGGACGTACAACAATCATCTAGTCCAACTGCCTGACCAATTCAGGGATGATATCTGTTGGGGTGCTTTCTTTTTTCCTTTACAGACATTTGGATGCACTTGAACAAAAATTATAGCACTATGCTATCTACTATACCGTCATCTTGCAAATACTTCACAGGCATGCCCAAGAACGTTACAATTCCCATTATAACTGAGCATGTGCTGGGCCTGCAGAGGTCTCTTTGCAGGACTGGATTTCTATATTTAAGCCTCTGAAGACAGAGGACAGGTTGCAGATGGTCTCATAAGGCACCCCAACCTGCCTGGGCATTATTCGAAACAGTGATGAGATAATCCAACTGACCCAATGACTCAGTTGTTTCTGTAAATCTCCTGTGCAATGGTGGAAATGGCTGGAAATTGCAAATTGGTTACAGGAATGGCTAGGTCAACAAATACTTCACCAGCAACATGAAGAGTAGCATCCCCACAACTGTCAAATTGGGCTGTACGTTGTATTTGTGAACTAGCTAACAGCGTTTTATAGGAACCTTGGAAGCTGGGAGCTTGGCAGAGGTCAAACCCAGCCCTGCAGCTGGCACCTCCAGCCATGGTGGTCCACATTTAATCCAGTGTCTCCTGGTGTCAGGGGGCACAAAAAGTGGTGCTTCACCCCAAAGACATCATGGTCCCCAGGAACCTCAGACCTCTGGGGCTTCAGCAGGGCACAGCTGCACATGTAGCAGAGCACAGGGACCATCCCGTCCTGCAGCCCGAGATGTAACATGAGAAAAAACATGTTGTAATCACAGTAATCCTGGGAATTTGTCACAATTTATTCACATGAGCAACTGGGCTGCGCTTGCCGTGATTCCCTGTAATGGCGGAAGATTTGCTGCGCACCAGCGTTTGAACTTCTTAATGAAAGAGGGACCCCGAGCCCGACGTGGGAGCGGCACATCTTGTTAGTCTTCAATTCGTACACGACCCACCGCCGCGTGGCACAAGGAAGAGGAGTTGGTCCGAGGGGATGCCTGACCCCCTGAGAAAGATTCGCCTTGCTGAGGACTGCTGGAGACAGGGCTGGCGTCCTCTCCTTCTTCGTCTTTTTTTTTTTTTATTTGATGTGATCAGAGAACACCCTGTGAATAACCTGAAATTTTAAACCAAACCAGTCCCATCTCCCTCACACCCCCCCCTCTACCACTCCACTTAATTTTCACATTGTTTTTTCCCCAAAAGTGTCCAGTAAGGCAAAAAAGTTATCGAAAAAGAGGGGTTTTATTAAGAAACCAATTCTGCATCATTTCCTAGCTTGTATTCTTTCCTTTCTCTCTCCTATTTCAGAGAAAGCCACTTTCTTATCCCTGCTGCTGCCAACCTCCTACTTACAAGAGAATGAATCCAAAATAAACTCATTCATTTCAGTGAAGATACTTTGGAATTCTTTCATTATAACTCCAAGTATAATTTTCCCCCGATCTCTTTAACCACTGTACAGATTCCTGTTACGCACTCAGATTTCAGCCTGTGTCCAGCACTCTTAATAACTCAATTAACATCACAAAAACTCAGCTATATTACAATTTAAAGCAGAAACAGAGGCATTGCCACTGTCTTGTCTCAGGCAATAGTTGGTATTCACCTGGAGGAAGGCGCAAGGCTTTTCTTTCCTTTTTTTTTTTCTTTTAAAAAGAGGCATTTATGAATTCATTTAAAAAAAAAAAAGAAAAAAAGAACAGGAAACAAGATTCTCTATAACTGCCTTATATTTAAGGGCTTTTTTTCTGACTCCTGGCAGCGTGACATCTGGAGATGCAGACAACAGGACCAGGCTGATGTCAGGATAGTGGAAGAAACGCTAGCTTTTGGAGGTATAGGCTATGCATTTCTGTATCCCCATTTTGGAAGTGTAGCTAGCAAATGGAAACATTTACATACTATTCATATCCCCAGCCAAGAGGATTTTAATTAGAGGATTTAATTTGTTGGTTTTACCTTTATTGTAAAAAGTTATTTAAAAAAAAATCAAAGGTAACAATCCACATGATCATTCAATCCAATATATTCAATTTATACCATCCTGAAATTTCCTCTAAGAAAAGTCAGACGCGTCATTCGTTCCTGTACTGGCACAGGGCTCTGAAGCTCTCATTTAGTTCTCTTGCGTAAAATGATTAAGTACTGAAATTTGTCTCACTTTTTGTTTATGAGCACAACGCACTGCAAAGCATGCAGGATACCCAATAACGACTGCGCTTCAGCGGCACGTGATCCCTATGGAAAATGGGTTTGCTTAGAAGGACATGTACCAACACACAGACAACAGGATTTTTCCTCCCTAATTATCCAGGAAGGCAGGGTGTGTATATCAGTATATCTATGAAGTTTGGAGAAGAGGTAATACCCAGGATTAAAACTGTTACAGACACGTTATTTCTTGCCATACAACATGGAAATATCAAAGTTCACACCCTGTTATTTTAGAAGATCAAACCGAGCGCAGATGGCAGAACCTGTCTGGCTAAAAAGAGTGCCTATTTGGGACTTATCCTCACTACACGGAAGAGCTTGAATGGGGTTTTTTGCCCAATTTTTAACTCTTCCAAACTATGTCTAGGCCATGCACTAAACCAAGAGAAATTGCAAGGTCATCGCACCACTACCAGTGAAGACAAGGAAGATGGAAACAATCCTCTGACTGAGCGGTCGGCATTTCGGGACGTGCCCCCCACAGCTCCATCGCTCATCCCCAGACGCTTCGTTTCCAGCCCTGCTCCTCCCAAATCCCACCCGAAGCCTGGGGATAGCTGAGCACCGCACACAGCGTTTCTGTGTTGCACTGTGCTACCGTTCCCCGGTCTCAAAGAGTTTTATTGCCTCCTCAAAGGCTCTTCTTCCCCCAGCCCAGGGAGCAGGTCGGCTTCTTCGCCCTTCCCTCAGGGCTCAGCTGATTGAGACCAGCTGCACTTGTCTCAGCTGCTCAACGCTTCCCCCTCTCCTAAGCAAAAACATCCTTTTCAATCCCCCGAGCCCATCCTCCCGCGGGCCCCGCAGCTTCTGTGCACAGCTCCAAAAAAAAGCGGCTGCTTGCTAGATAATAGCAACGAATTGCTCTCGCTGGCAGAGCACGGAAAGCGATGCTCCTTCCTCCTGCCGGTTCCCTAGGGGGTTATTTAAATCACCCTAACCAAACAATGACAAACCATCACTCCCCGAGAGCGGTTTTCCTGTTTCCTATTTCCCTTCTTCTCCCTCGTGAAGCCCAGGTCTTTCTACAGGAGGGTGCAGAAGTTGTAGGTGTGTCGGTGCTTGCTCGCCTGCCACACAGCAGGCACCAGGCACACCGATACGGCCAAATTAAACAGATTTAATGACTCCTGCAGCAAAAGTGCCAGGGCCCTGTGCACGTGCTCTGTTTCCGGTGCCTAATAGGGAAAACCCCTCTTCCACTCAACAGGCAATTTTTTCCTGTCAATTGTGATAAAAGCTCAAGCTGGAGGTGAACTACAGAGATCGGGCTGGATGGTTCAAGGGTTGATAGTCAGATTAGAGGAGCTGCTTCTGCTGGGAGGAACCTGGGAGGAACCAGTGCTGACAGACTGTATCAGGAACCAGCCATCCTCCGGGGTCTTCTTGGTGGTTTTGCTCTCATTCCTCCCAGTGCAACATCTGTGTCCCTGCAGAGATCTCCAGCTGCAGGAAAAGATGGGTTTCAGGAGAGAAGCCATAAGAACAACTGTGGGCATCATCTGGTCTCCAACAACTGCCTTCTAGAAGTGCAGTTTCTAGACTTTTTTGGTTTATTGACTAGATTTGCACGGTGGTTGTGGAGGCCTGCAGAGGAAAATGAAGTCTTGGAAGCCTCCAGAAATAATACATGGACATGCTAAGTACTGTGCACCAGCATGCTGTGAAGGACGAGCTGTAGCTCCAGCCGCAGCATGGGCTACTGGCAGAATGGTGGCGTCAAGGTATTTTGGCCAGTGTCAGACTCATTGCAACATTTTTTTTATTTAAAAGTCTATAAATTTCCTCTTCCCTCTCCAAAATACCAGTGTTGCCTATCAGACCCTTGCAAGCAACCAGCAAAATGAGGCATTGAAGAGACATGGGACATGACTGAGCTGCTGGTGCAGAGCCCAAGCTGTGCTGCAGACGTGGAGGCCACGAGAGACAGGTGGCACACACCACCACTGGCTCTGCAAACATCCCCAAACTGCTGATCCCATCTGTCCCTCAGCTACCAGATCCACACACTTTCCCTTGAGCTGAAGAAACTGCCCTTGGCAGCACCCTGGGACACCCCCAAAGGACACTTTGCAATTTAGGAAAAAACATCAGTGCTTTTCAGAAGCGAACAAGCAGCATCCCGCAAGGTGCTCACAGAGCTTAAGCCTTACTATTTTATTGCCATCCTAATAATTTTATCTGCTCTGGAGAAATAAAAGCTCCTCTGACAAGTGGAAAGGTGCCTGGATGGAGCGAGGGGGTGGTCCGGGGACCAGCTGTCCCCTCCAAGCCCTGGTTCTCTTTCCCAGGCCCTCTAGCATCTCACTGAGAAACCTTCCCAACTGGAGCATGGTCTGCTCTGCCAGGGGCTGCAGGAAAAGACATTCGCTTGCAGGTGGAGGCATGTCAGGAAAACTGCCAGGCAAGGTGTTAAACAACGAACTACAAGCAAACTAGAGTGCAAAGTGCCCACCAGCTGCAGGCAGGAGCAGTGCCGAGGAGCCAGCTAACCTCCCACGGCTGCTGCGTCTTGCAGGAATCCCAACTCCTCCTCCGCCAGTGTTCTGCCTTCCTCTGCCCACATCTTACTCCTCTGCAGAGCTGTGGCTTGGATTTGGAAGTCTGAGAGGTAGGATTATCGTCTTGCTTTGCTCTGGTGTGGTATCACAGGGCCCTGGGAGTACTAGGGTACAAATGATGGCCACTTCCCCTTGCCTCAACCCAACATACGGCTGGCATGCAGCGTGACAACACGCCACCTGGGAGCAGCGCTCGCCATCACAGCCTCTTCTTGTAGCCAAAATCTCAGCACAGGCAGAACCGACGGATGGAGATCGAAGTTGTGCTTTTCAGACACAAGGTCAAACAGCCCTTTTGCGCTGCACCGTGGAGGAATGGGCACGGGCTGCAGGCTGAGCGGCCACAAGTCTGCTTTATCCCCAAGCCCCCAGTCACGCTGGGACCTCCAAGGAGCACCAGCCTGAAACAGGGCAACCCAGGGGCTGCTCTAGTTTGAGCTCAGTGCAAAAGAGCAGGTCGAGCTAGATTCAGTTGCTTCTGTCATCTCTTCTCTACGCCTTTATTGGGAGCCACTTGGCCACTCCAAGGGCAGAAGAGGAGCCCATGGAGGCAGCAACTCACTGCTGACCCTGCTTTGAGCTGGAGGTCAGACTGGAAACCTCCGGAGGTCCCTGCCAGCCTAAATTATCCTACAACCCTATTAACTCCCCGTTACCCTTCCACCCCATACTGCGACCCTCTGCAGGAAAAGCCCACCCAGGTGAGGATGGGGGCACTTAGAAGCCCTTTTCCTCACAATCCGGGCACATGAGGCAGAGCTTTCATCTCAACCCCTGGTGCTTCGAAAGCCTCATGAATTTTTATCAAGCACTAATGGTTTAATTCCTGCTCACATATGTAGAAACCTTGCCATGAGTCTGAGCTTTTTGGGGGGGGTGTTTTGTTTTTTGGGGGTTTTTTTAACAATTTTAATTTTACAAGTTCATAAATCAACTCTTCTTCCTTGCTCTGCCCCACACCTC